>NC_058132.1:577439780-577549587 GCF_016433145.1 Gracilinanus agilis
ATTGTATAAAAAATCAAGCCATTCCCCAATTGATAAATGGGCAAGAGACATGAATAGGCAATTTTCAGGTAAAGAAATCAAAAGTATCAATAAGCACATGAGAAAGTGTTCCAAATCTCTAATAATTAGAGAAATGCAAATCAAAACAACTCTGAGGTACTACCTCACACCTAGCAGATTGGCTAAAATGAAAGAAGGGGAGAGTAATGAATGTTGGAGGGGATGTGGCAAAATTGGGACATTAATGCATTGCTGGTGGAGTTGTGAACTGATCCAGCCATTCTGGCTGGCAATTTGGAATCATGCTCAAAGGGCTATAAAAGAATGCCTGCCCTTTGACCCAGCCATACCATTGTTGGGTTTGTACCCCAAAGAGATCATAGATAAACAGACATGTACAAAAATATTTATAGCTGCGCTTTTTGTGGTGGCAAAAAACTGGAAAAGGAGGGTATGTCCTTCAATTGGGGAATGGCTGAACAAACTGTGGTATATGCGGGTGATGGAATACTATTGTGCTAAAAGGAATAATAAACTGGAGGAGTTCCAGGTGAACTGGAGAGACCTCCGGGAACTGATGCAGAGCGAAAGGAGCAGAGCCAAAAGAACACTGTACACAGAGACTGATATACTGTGGTAAAATTGAATGTAATGGACCTCTGTACCAGCAGCACTGCAATGACCCAGGACAATTCTGAGGGATTTATGGTAAAGAATGTTACCCACATTCAGAGGAAGGACTGCAGGAGAGGAAACATATAAGAAAAGCAACTGCTTGAACGCATGGGTCGAGGCGGACATGATTGAGGGTGTGGACTCGAAACTACCACACCAATGCAACCACCAACAATTGGGAAATTGGTCTTGATCAAGGACACATGACAAAACCAGTGGAAATGTGCGTCGGCCATGGGTGGGGGGAGTGCGGGGGGTGAAGGGGAAAGTAGGAGCATGAAACATGTAACCATGTTAAAAATGATTATTAATAAATGTTAAAAAATTTAAAAAAAAGGAAAAAAAAGAAAGTGAAAAAGTTTTTTAGTGATATAAATTGTCATGAAGAAGTTGTTATATAAACTTTTAAACGTAGTATGAAACATTAAAATTCAAATTTATATGATTCCCAAATTACTATGCTCCAATTCTTTATCTGTCTCTGTCTATATCTTTCTGTATCTCCATCTCTATCTCTATCTGTTTCCTCTAATTTACAAATAGGAGAATTAAATTGCAAAGAGAGGTAATTAAATTCTGCATAGTCATATAGCTAGTATCAGAGAGAAAATTTAAAACTGGGAAAAGCTGGTGGCTCTGTGGATTGAGAGCTATGCCTAGAGATGGGAGGTACTAGGTTCAAATCTGCCATCAGACACTGAATAGCTGGTGGCTCAGTGGATTGAGAGCTATACCTAGAGATGGGAGGTACTAGGTTCAAATCTGCCTTCAGACACTTCTCGGCTATGAGACCCTGGGCAAGTCACTTAACTCCCATTGTCTAGCTGGTAATACTCTTCTGCCTTGGAACCAATACACAATATTGATTCTAAGATGAAAGACAAGGATTAAAAAAAAAGTTTCATAACCATGTCCTTTAATTTATCTTAGTGGCAATTTTCTTGCCTATAAAATAAGGATAAAGTAATTGGGTTATTGAGATGATCAATGTCTCTTTGTGGTTCTCTCTGCTTTCATCTTTCTCTCTTTCTTTTTTCATATATATATATATATATATGTATATATATATATATCTGCCTCTATATGTTTTTCCCTCTCTCTATGTCCATGTCTGTGTGTCTGCCCCACTCTTACCTTCATTTATGACAAATGTTCAAAATGAGAAAATATTAGCTATCCTTGGTCCTTCTCCTCATCCACCTAATTAGATTTTCATTATTTAATTCCTGTGTACATATCAGAAATTCAACTTTATATGGACTTTAATTCACTCCAATCATATTTTAAACTGTACTTTATAAAACTAATATCTCAAATGGATTAGTCAAATAATTATATACCTGAAAGGTATAAAATTATTGTTCTCTGTCTATCTTTATTCTTTAAAGTGGAATGCTTTCAGATATTTAACAATGACTTATAGCACCGAGTTGTACTCACTTGAAACAATTGTTATGACATTTCCCATTGCGAATTGTGAAAATTTGTCCCACAGTTATCATTTAACACTCCTCTGTTATTTATAAGGGAAAGTCTGGCAAACTTGCAGGTTATGAATATACTTTAATAAATCATCCAACTCTTTTCCATCAAAGTATGTAAATTCAAAAGAGATTCAAGTGGTCAGAACACTCTAGGGAAATAAGATTCAAATGGATATTTTCTAATCAAGTAATATGAAAGTTGCCAGATTTGAAAGGGTTAGGGGTCTCAAACTCCTTGGCATCAGCATATAGATCAGTTGTAATGTCTTATGCTAAAAGTCAATACTAAATTCTGCTTTTCAAATCAGTGAAATAATTGACTAAAGGTCTCTGCTAATTCCTCTTTCAGAAGTTCCAAATAAGCTGATTATTTAAGGGTTTGATTACAATTTTATTACAAATTCATATCAAGTGCATTTGAAATACTATACTCAAAATTATTGGTAATAGTTTATGTGTTACCCATTTGAATATGTATTTCTGCACCCACCTACTCTTCAGCCACATATAGTTTCTTTTTCAGAATAAGTTCCAAAGTGGCATCCATTTATTTCTAAGATAGCATCACTCCAATATTCCCCAATTTCCATTTTTTTAATAAATAGCAAAGCTGAAAATTCATGAAGCATTTAGGATGGGTGTCCTGAAAGCTCTCCTCTCCCCACCCCCAGGTCTTTCACTGAAACCCTTAGGAGGCATTTTGTGTCTTCTAAAATTGGCAGGAACCTTGTAGGTCATCTGATCTAATCTATACCTTGACTAGAAATAAACTCCACAGATACTCAACAAGTAATTATCCAGCTTCTTCATGAAAATCCCTAAAGAGAGAGATTCTATCATTTCCTAAGGAAAGCCATTCATTATCCAAATTTCTTGAATTTTTTATGGAATTTTTCCTTGAATCAATGTCAAACAGTGTATGTCTAATTAGAATATCATGTGACAATCTTTAAAATATTTGAATTCAATTATCATGCCCTTCTCCACCTCAAAAATCTTGTCTTCTTCAGGGTAAACATTCTCTTTTTCTCAAATGAACAGCAAAAAGAATAAACCTTAAGTCCATCTCAAACATCTCAAGGTTTGTACTCCTCTTAGTACTTTTTAGTTTATCACTTTTCTTCTTTAAATATGGTACCAGAACAGGAAAAAAACACTGATGATGTGGTCTGGTCAGGGATTCTCATTGGTTGTCAGTCCTCAAAGTGATAAGTAAGAGAGAGTGGAAGCTAAGTTAAAATAAGGGGAAATAATCTGACTATGGGAATAATAGTCAATAATGCTATAAACAGAAGGAAGTACTAGGCAACATGATTCAGGATACATAGTGACTCCCACAACTTGGCACTGCTTTCTAGTCAACATTGCTTCCTATTTTAATTTATATTTCTAAGAGTAGGCATGACAGGAACCAAAGGAAAGGGGATGATAGCCACAAAGGAAAATAAAAGAATAGGCTAGAGAAGGTAGTTCTATTTTGGTATTCCAAAAAAAGTGTTCCTTCATAAGGGACAAAGAGAAAAAGGAAGAAAAAATTTAATCCCCAAAATTAGAGAATATACTAACCATATTTGAAAGGGAAAAGAAAAAGGAGGAGGACAAATGGAAAATTTCTTTAAAAAACAAAAGAGACTGGGAGCAGGGAAACCTCAAAATAGTATAGATGAAACTATTTGTAGCAGCAAAATACTTAAAAGAAGAATTAAAATAAATATAAGAGAAAGAAAATAGTACCATCTTAACTATTCTTAATAACATACTTGTCAATGGATTAAATAATGCAATTAAATGATAGTGAGACAGAAAATTAAAAACGAAACCTAACAATTTGGTGCAAAGAAGAAACACATATAAAATAAAGATCATATACTAAATGAAAATGAGAGTCAAAATTTACTATGCATCAGATGACTCAAAAAAAAGATTTATAATCTGTTATGTTGATCTTAGCAAGGATATTTGGGAAGCTGAATAGATGGCCTGAAACTAGAAACCTGCAGGACTCACTCCTCACACACACACAGGTTTGAGTGAGTAGGGAGGGGTAGATACTCCTTACACTCACCCCTCCCACAAAGAAGTTGGAATCAGTGGGAAATGGAGGATAATCAGATACACTGGCTTGGATGAGCAAAGCTAATCCCCTCAAGATGTTCACTTTCTCAACTTATTTTCCCACAGGTTTGACTAGGCAAGGTAGGAGAAGCTTGATGTCTTGTAGCTATCAGGGACAGAACAAGGATCTGACTTGTTGGGCTGGCAACTGAAAGGAACCAAGCTTTACGGAGGATATGAGTATGCCCAAAATAATAGCCAGGCACAGCTACTAAAATAGGAAGTTTTACTGATAAAAAAAGGAAGGGAAGGCAGGGAGGTTTTTCAAGGATTTGGATAAGATCTGGGAAGCCCTAAACTGTTAGGTAGAAACAACCCCTCCCACCTCGGGAGGGAGTGGCAGACTTTATAACTAGCTTTCCCTCAGAGCCTATAATTATCACTTCTAATATATAAAATAACTAAATAACAATTGTGCTATTGCTGGAAAGATCTAGTTCAGCTAAAGAGGCAAACTGCAGAGAAGAACCAAAATGGCTTTTTCCCCAGATAGCCTCCAAAGCAATCCCAAAACTGGGAACAGATATCAGAGTGACCTGCTCACTTCAACCCCCAGGAATCAACTGTCTAACTGCTTTCAAACTGTCCCCTCACCCAGAGTTCTCCGAGGGGGAAGGGGCTGGTTCCCTGGAATTCTGGGTGAGGCTTGACCCTGTATCTTGCAGGAATTCATCCTTGCCATTTTCCATGTAACATAATCACACTATCAGACACACAAAAAAAAAAAGGAAAAGAAAAAATCACAATGGCATGAATGATAAACAGGGAAATTATATTTTGTTGAATGCTATTATAGGTCCAAAAACAATATTAATATTAGATGCATATGTATCAAATGGCATAGCAGCTAAATTTATAAAGGAAAAAGCTAAATGAATCGAAAGAATACTAACAGTAATGAGAAAAGACTTTAATGTTCCCCTGTCAAAACTGGATAAACTCAGAGATAAATTTTAAAAATATAGACCCCAAGTTTTTGGCCAATTAGATGTGAAAGACTTCTTGTAGCTTCTAAATGGAAATATTAATGAATGTAAAACACACACACACACACACAGATACATACACACACATTTCTCAAAACACTTTGTACCATTATGTAGCAAATAATGTATGGGAACACAGAAAAGTTATAAATGTAAAACATCAGAAATATTAAATGTCATTTCTAGACAGCTATGTAATTAAATAGTACCTAATATAGGAAACATAAGCAAAAACCATAGATTTTATAAAGAGATCATGAATAGTGAGGAGGTTCTTGTTCATCTTTAATTTTCAAAGAGAACCAGTGACATTATGGCACTCTTTTAGTTTGTGCATGAATTGTATTTAAGTGTGGCAGAGTTACACAAAGTAGTCAGGTTGGCCTTTCTCTTTCTTCCCAAATCATCTATGTCCATAGACATGACAAAAAGTTAAGACAATCGTATCTAGTTATTGCTCTGGATGAAGTGAATGGTTTTGGCTTCCTAAATATCTAACCAAGTTCTAAATCCTCCACAATGTCCACTTCAGCCATCTTCACAGCCTTTGAAAAAAATTTTTTTCTCTAATCTCGTCCTTTCACCAGAGGAAGTCTTCATATTCCTGAGGGAGACACCCTCTAGCTCACTGATGGTTCTGAGGCATGTTATTTAGCCTGTTTACTGAGATAGTTTACTTGGGTATGGCTGCTGTATATGCAACAGCTTTTCAGAGCCACAAGTAAGAACTGGGTGGCATGTGTACACTAAAGGAGGAAATCAGCTCCCAAAAAGAGCTCAAGTGTTCACACCAAAGGTACTAGTCTTAATTGAATACTCTATACACCCAATGAATAGGTGCTTAAAGAACAAATTATAGAAAAGCAATTTGGTGAAATGAACAGGTAAAAGAAATGATAATGGTGAGACCACACAATAAATTTCTAGATGTATGCATTGTAAGATTTAACTTCTCCAGTCAAAGTGACTGTAAGCAGCTTTTATTTATAACTAGGTAGGGATATGAAATATAGGGACAAGGTAGAAAAAATTACCTAGCTATAAATACCCTAAATCCTAGACCATGAATGGGGATCCAAAAGCAAGTCTCATCAGAATCCAAAGTCCTAATTAGGAAGCTGAAATCCAAAGAGCCATGAGATGCTGAAAAGTCCACTGAGAATCTTCAGCTCACAGGAGGCTAAGACCACCATGAATCTCATGCTGAAGAGGGTGTTCCTCCAAAGCACCAATCGAGAGAAAGTCCTCACAGAAGAGCCAAGGAAGCACACCTCAATATTCTCAGTCTCCCCTTTTATATTCCTTTTTCCACATCACTTCCTGTCTCTTTCCCACTTCACAGGAACGGATCACAGCCTCCTAATTTGTCTAGTATTTCCCAAGGGGGGCCAGTGCTTGAGGTCTTTCTAGTAAGTGAATTGTGAACTCTCTTACCTAGTGACCTACCAAGTGCTAAGTAGGGACACTTCAAATTCTTGATTGATTAAATTAAAGGTTGCTGATTGATTACATTAAAAATAAACTAAGAGAGTCTAATTCTCTCTTCACATTATATCATTAGAATTATATTAGAGAGGAAGAAAAATTATTTTAATATATAGCAATCTTTATGACACCTTAGACCAGCATTGGCTAAGGTTTTCAAGTTCTCATGCCCAGACTGTAATTTCAAGTTGCTGGTGAGCCCCACTGCCTCCACCATTACCCCAAAGTGTAGAGGGGATGCTCACTTTGAGCAGATGGACAGAGGGGTAGGCACACAAAAAAATGTCATTGGGTGCCAAAAGGAGAGGGAACAGAGCAGCTCCTCAAGTGCTGGCTATGCACTGTGCAAATACTTTGCCATTGCTGTCTTAGACCATAAAGGTCACATGGGTCTAATCAAACTGAATCATAATCTCATGCTTTCTCCATTGTCTTTAAATTGAATTGTATGGATCTAGCAAACAGTCTAAATGAAAGATTTAAACATACATACATATATATGTATATATATATATCTATTAATAAAGCTATATGTACATGTAACACACATATGTATTTATGTATGCTGGAACTAACAATGCAGTCACTATGGCTCATAAATGTTGTAATTGATGTTCCATCTGCTCCCCATTCTCTCTGTCTCTGTCTCTGTCTCTGTCTCTCTCTTTCTTAGCTGACTCACTTATTCCCATCCTACACTGTCATAAATCTGTTCTAGAGAATTTCTCCCTATCAAGCAAGAGATAGCAATAGCAACTTACAGTCTTTTCCCAGTTAGCTCTTGAAGGTAACGGGTAATAATGCTTTGTGAAATCAGTTCTCACCACAGCCATTTTTCTTCTCACAGCAAAGCAGATGCAAAGCCTGTCTTCCTCTCCTCCATTTCACCCTTTCAAATATGGAAAGACAGTAAAAAGAGGCTGAATCAAACCACAGAGAAGTTTCTGCTCTTTCAGAATGAATATAGATAGAAGACAATTCTGACAGAGAACAGTTCTGCTTTTTTTCACCCAATCTTCTCTTAGTCAAGCAATGTCTTATTTGCACTCAATGTGGTTTGCAGAAAAAACAGCTGAAAATCTTTCCTGTCAGCTTACATGAATGATTGTTCGTTCTTGTCTTGTCTTCTGTTAAACAGTTACTTTTATCACCTCCTGTACATTCTATTTCTGATTCTTCCTGTGCCATTTTATTTCCTGATACTCTTTCTGTTTCCTTTTTCTCTTCTCTTCAACATCTCAAGTCAGAGCCTCCTCACAAGCAGTGACGCATCTCTAATTTGTGATTTGAAACTCAAAAATTCACCTATCATGTATAATCACAAAAATCTTCATGTAAACTTCTCATATTACCTAAATGGTTAAATTATTTACACTTTTAGAACTAACAAAATCTGATAATAGTTTCATGCAAATGAGTTAATGGACAGCAATGAAGTGCTATCGTATTCAATTTAATTCATACTCTGACTTCAGAGAGGTTCTCTTCATGTAATTATTTGAGGGATATTTTTCTCTCAGTTTCTCGGAACAGACTCTCTTCTCAACATTTCTTTGTCTGACAAGTTGTACTCCTTACCACGCTGATTTTATCAGTTTTTCTTACACATATTTTTCTTGCCCTTTTCATCAACAAAAATATCCACATACAAAAGAAATAGCAGTTTACCCACATACTCAAACAATCCAAAGTAATGGGGAGGGAGAATTATGAGAATAGGGAAGTATTGTCTTTAGAAAGTAGCAAATGAGCAGATCTATGATAATATCTATATGTTCCATCAGATGGAATAAAAAAGGGAGAGCATTACAGAAACTGGGAATATACTGGTTAAGTATTATAGACAAAGAGGTAAAGAAAGGCAAGAGATAGAATTTTACATGCAGAGAACATCAAGCAAAGCAATTAGGCTAGAGCATAGATCACATGAGGGGAAATAGTATGTAATCAGCTTGAAAAGGTAGATTAGCACTAGATTGTGAAGAGCTTTAAACATCAAATGGAGAAATTTATATTTTCTCCTTGAAGTAATCCAGAACTATGCTTTAGGAATATTAATTTGAATAATACATTGGAAAGATATAAACCTAGCTAAAGGAAATGAATTAGACTGCTACTGAAATAATCTAGAGGAGAAAATGAAGTTGAACTAACTTAGGAATCATGTGAAAGGGGAAAAGATATAGATGTGAACATGCTTTGATCTAAATTAACACCTATTATGAGCAAAGCCTAGATCTATTTTCTAGTGGTCCAGGATGTTTGCTTAGATAGTATGTTTCTTTTCAACCAAACCAACATGAAAACTTCCTACAACATGCCACTCTATTTAAACGTATATGCTAGGAGGCAGCTAGGTGGCTCAGTAGATTAAGAGTAAGGCCTCAAGATGGTAGATCCTATGTTCAAATCTGGCCTCATACATTTCCTAGCTGTGTGGCCTTGGGCAAACCACTTAACTCCCACCATTACCTAGGCCTTACCACTCTTCTGCCTTGGAACCAAAACATAGTATTGATTCTAAGACAGAAGGTAAGGGTTTAAAAAATAAATAAATACATTTATATGCTATACTATGGTTGTCCCAGCAATAATCACTCAAATCTAACTGATGGTTGAACCGCTAAAATAAGACAGTTTGCCTTCCATGTCACTAGTGATCAACCAACTTTAACTTAACATGTGTAGTAATGTTGAAGTGACATGCAAAACAATTATAGTCCAACCTGGCAGAGGAAGTCACAATAAGATATCTAAGAGAAAATGGAGCCTCCTTAATCTAGAAGTGTCAAATGCACAGAAGGAAGGGTGGCCAGAAAAATTCTCAAGGAAGGTATACCTACTTAAATCAGATTAAAATTGAAAAATGTTAGTAAAATTAATAAAAATATAAAACAACATAGATAATGCTGATCTGTGTTTTTCTAAGTTAATATGTTACCCTATGGGATCTATTTATATTCGTTTGACACCTCTGCCTTAGTCTGTCCTTAGATGAGCTAAGGTAAATGGGACACCAAGAATATGTGGGAAAGTAGCAAAAATAGGTTAGCAACAAGACAGCAAGACAGCTCATGATAAAAATTTGTAAAAGTTGTCCCAGGTATAAGGTCACATATCTTAAAAACTAGAAAGAATTTTATAGAGCATCTGCTTTAACCTTCTCATTTTACAGATGAGGATAAGGAGGCCTTAAGTGATTATGCAACTTGTGCAACATTACCTTTAATCTTCACCCTGAGGTTGTTTAAAAGAAGTACTTGGTTTAGAATCTGACAATCTGGGGCTAAATACAGTGTTCTTTAAAAGCCACCTAGGGAACATTAGATGGACAGATATAGAGACATGAGCATGGAGTAATTATTCCAAAATTTAAAACACTATTATAGCAAATCCCCTTGTCTCCCAATCATTAGCCTTTTCACTTCATGTCAAAAACTCACACTCTGAAAGCAAAGTATCACATTTTGAATGCACAGTATTGGCAACTTAATTAAGAAGTACATTAGTGATGATGATAATAAAGCTAACACATTTTCAATTCAGATGATCACTTCTTATAGGCAGATGTGAAGTAATACTTATTTAAGTCCCAGAATCTAAGAAAAAAGCCTTCAATAGCCAGCTTAAGGTCAAGAGAAAAAAAACTATATTATACATTAGAAAATATTTTTCATATCATATAAAACAGTAAAATATAGATAAGTAGATTAAGCTGCATGATTTCTTTGTGATAGAATCAGAGTAGGAAAAAAGGGAAACAGATGGTTTTGAGAGGAACAGGATTTACAAAAACTAAATAGAGTTAAGAGGAACAGGACATCCAAAATGGAAAATAATGTATAAATACGAAGAAGAAATAAACATGATGAGAAGGGAATTTAGTAGTTCCCAAGAGGGGATCTTTCCATTTATTTGTATATTCATTTGGGTTTAGGCTATCTTTACATAATTTAATATTATAAAATATTAAATTATTATACAATGAATAAGGAGGGGTGGTCCCCATGTGAGAAAGATGTATAGACCTTGGAGACATAAATCCAGAAAAGATAAAAGTATATGATCATTAGTAGGGTTGACATTAGTTGCCCCAAAGACAAGAAACTCTAAAATTTTCTATGGAGAACAGGATGCCATCTGGTTGTGAATAACAATCTCTTAGATACAAATTCTCAAAAGGTAGCTTATATCTTATATTTCTTTGAAATAACCCTCCTTGTGGCAACATAATACACAGAAGATACTTAATATGTGTTTGCAGAATGAATGAATGAGAATATGTAAAAAATAAAAGAATAAATGTTTCTTTCCAGATGGGGTTGACATAGTTCAATCTCATTCTGTTAGGAAGGCATCTACTCCCACTTCTCAAGGGAGAGTATTTGAAAAGGCATATGGTCCATATGCCTCCAGCATGTTGGGGACTAACTCTGTAAAGCATGAACAAGTATTGTTCTGGCTGAGCAGGTATGCAATCCTACCTGGGAGAGTTAATGACTCATGCTAATGTGATAACATACACATCAAAATCCCTAAGGACCATTTACCTACAGTTATCCAAGCACTAATGTGTGTGTGCTAATTTTGCAATCACATAAAATGGAGTGGCATATATTCTAGATAAACTGCTTGTTTGAATCAGTAGAATTTCCAAAAGAGGACTTTCCTACACTGTTGATATATATCCTGACAAAAGTAAAAACTAAAAATCCCTGATGCTAATAACCTCATTTTGTTGGTTACATTTCTAAAAGTAAAGCAAGGGGCAAAATGTTGGAGGGGATGTGGGAAAATGGGGGCACTAATGTATTGCTGGTGGAGTTGTGATCTTATCCAATCATTCTGGAGGGCAATGTGGAACATTGTGCATACAGTTGTACATACCCTTTGGTCCAGTAATAATGCTACTAGGTGTGTATCCCCAAAGAGAACAAAAAAGGGTGGGGGGGAGGACCTATGTGTACAAAAATACTTATAGCAGTTCTTTTTGTGGTGGCAAGGAATTAGAAACTGAGGGGATGTCCATCAATAGGGGAATGACTAAAAAAATTGTGGTATATGAGGGTGTTGAATACTATTGTGCTATAAGAAATGATTAGGAAGATTTTAGAAAGAGCTGGAAAGACCTACATGAACTGATGCAGAGTGAAGCAAGCAGAACCATCAAAACATTATAAACAGTAACAAAAATATTGTACCATGATCATCTGTGAAATACAGCTACTCTCAGCAATATAACATATATTAAGGATCAAATTTCTGTCAGGCAATGGACTAAGTGCTGGGCATACCCTTATAAAAGAAACATAATTCCTACCCACAAGGAGCTTACAATCTAATGGGGAAAGACTATATACCAAAAGAAGCTGAAAAGATGTGGGATTGTGGGGGCAAGGAGGAGATAAGTCCAAAGAAGTACAGGAAGATAGGAAATGAAAAAAAACTGGCCTGGGCACCTTCCTTAACTGGGCAGAAACTCTGCCCCTCTGGTACCATCAGAGGAACCAGACTTTTCAGACAGAACAATTGCCTATGAGTAACAGTTCCTTCCTATCTTCACTCTTCTTCATTTTAGGAGGAATTGAGTGAGTTGGCTTGGTTAAAGTGTCATGAATGGATTGATATCTTTGTCAGTAATTTCATTACACTATCTTTGCCTCATCACTAACCCATTCCCCCTTCTCAAAAAAACAAACAAATACCAAAAAATCCCTCATCTTCCAGACCTCCCTATTACTGGCTGGAGAACCACCATTCTTTCATTTTCTAAGTTTCACAAGCTGTGTCAGCTTCAATTCCTCATTCTTTCTCATTCTACATATCTAACCAGTGAAAAAAAAGTTTACTAATTCTATCTCTGAAATATCTTTCAAAACCTGCCCCTTATCTCTATCCTCAGTCACAATTCTTTATAACTTTTTACTGAGGCTGTTTCAGTGGCCTCCTAATTGGGCTCCCTACCTCAATTCTTTTTTCTATTTTCCATAGCTGTCAGAATGATTCTCCTCAGATGGGAGTTCTGACCCTGTTATTTCCCAATCAATAATATATATATGGGAGGGAGGGGTGCACATATCTCATCATTTTAAACTTATAGTTGGTGTACATTTTATGATGTGCATGATTATTTGTGTAATAGTTCATGGAAATAATCTAGTAATAAATATGCATCTTGAAAAACAAATAGCAATTTAAATTTTCCAAAATATATTGTACATCTCTCTTTCAGTGTTCATAGTATCCCCATTATGAAAGTACTACATATCCTTCCTTTGCTGGCCAGTCCTCATCTTATAAGATTATAGAGAGAATATGGAGACAGTCTCAGAGAAAGGAAGAACTAGGTTCAAGCCTCCCCTTACACATATCTTGATTGTGTGAGCCTAGAGATGCTGATTTATCTTCCAGGTAAGTCAATAAAACAATAAAAAAAGAATACACACAGAAAAAAAGGAAAGATTTTTCATTATTGAGTTACCTAATAAAATGAAACCAAAGGTTCCATTTTTACATGTGGAGAAGTTGAAACTGAAAAGTTAAATTATTTTCCCAGGGTCAAACAACTAGAAGATGTCCAAGGAAAGATTGGAACTTATGTTTTCTTGCCTCCAAGTCCAGCACCCTATTCACTGTGCCACGTACCTGTCCCTGTATTTCCATTTGCAACCCTGGCTTATCATTAAAAGATATGAAAATCAATCAGTTTTCAGGAACATTCTAAATGTAACTTCCTTAGCTCTCTAAAACTTTGTTTATTCTGTCCATAGTATTAGTTTTGAAAGAGTCTTTGGTGATGATGCAATGAAGAATGGTAAAATAGGTAAGGAAGCAAGTGTCCAGTCACTGGAAACATCAGAGGCAGCTGTGGAGTTTATTAAAGGATCCCTATTTTAGTACCTCCCAGCATTTTAGGCACATCTCAACATGTCAATCACAGCAATAAGAATCTGGCCTGATAAGTGATAACCCTGTCACCAATTGAAAATTATTAATAAGAAAAAATGACTACTTATGATAAAAAAGTGCCTCTGAGGCAAGGATATTTGCATTTATGCTGTCATTCTGAATATGCAGACCTTTCCATGGCAATAGTCCCTGAAATTTAAATTTAATGATATACTTCATTGCCAGAGGGCTGATTTTAATAGAAGTACTTGTGATCAATGGATAGGGTGAGAAGATTGACCTTTATAATAATTTATATTCTTAAATTTTTTGTTCCTATTATCCAACAAGATTGATAGGGGAACAAATTTATCTAGTGTTGTGTAAAATTCTGTAGCCATAATCTAGTAGCCAAATTAAATTAATGAAGATCAAAAACTGAATGTTTCTCTCATTCATTCTAACTAAACTAGGAACTTAGTAGTAGTTGAATAGAATGAGACCATAGAGATCATCTAATTCAGTCCCCTTATTTTACAATTTGAAAATCTAAAGCCCATAAAAGTTCATCTATTTGCTAATCCTGAACCAAATTGCTAGTCATTGGCAGAGATAGGACTAATATCTAGAGCTCCTGATTCCTGTACCCCCAATTCAATAATTTTTTTCTATCTGCCATCATCATTCAAAATGGCAAAAGTGATTATAAATTATGGTATAATGGAGATTTCTTATATTGCAAATTCAAGGGATATATATATGTACATATATATAGATAGATATAGATATGTATTATTTAGTTGTGGCCACAATTTAGGAAAGACATTAACAAATATAAAAAGAATAACTGGATGGCAAAGGGACTTAAACACATGCCACGTGAGGATAAATTAAAGGTATGGAGAACATTTCACTTGAAAAAGAAACAAATTGGCATGATAAGTCTTTTTCCATATTTGAAGACTCCTGATATGAGCTAGATAAATTGAACTGAAAAATAAATAAGAAGTAAAGGAAGTAAATTAAATGCTAGAAAAATCAGAGTAAATAAATATATCTGGAGAAAACTGAATAAGAATAAAAAGGAATATATCTTCTCATCAGTACATGGTACATATACAAATATTAATTATGTACTAGATCATAGAAATATTGCAATAAATGCAGAAAAGCAGCAATAATAAATGTAACTTTTTCAGATCATCATGAGATACAAATTCTATTTAGCAAGGGTCCATGGAAAGGCAAATTTAAAATTATTTGGAAACTAAATAATCTAATTCTTCAAAACTGGTGAGTCAAAACCATTCTGGATGGCAATTTGGAACTATGTCCAAAGGGCATTAAAAGACCGTCTGCCCTTTGATCCAGCCATACCACTGCTGGGTTTTTATCCCAAAGACATCATAGGGAAAAAGACTTGTACAAAACTCTTTATAGACTCGCTCTTCGTGGTAAAATAAAAATGGAAAATGAGGTGATGCCCTTCAGTTGGGGTTTTCCTCTTCATGTTTTCCTCTTTTTTTTATTCTTTTGATTCTGCTTTATTGTTTCTTGATGTCTCATGAAATCATTAGTTTCCAAATGGTCAATCCTGATTTTAAGACATGATTTTCCTCTGTGAGTTTTTGATTCTCTCATTTCTTCTTATATCACTTTCATTTCTCTTCCCCACTTTTCCTCTGCCTCTCTTAATTGGATTTTGAAGTCTCTTTTTAGCTCTTCCAGAATCTATGTCCTATCCATATTTTTTTCTTTTGGACTTTGGGTGCATTTCCTTCTATGTCCATATCTTGCTCTTTGTCACCATAAAAATTCTTTTGAGATAGTTGGTTTGCTTTTTTGTTTGTTTGTTTGCTCATTTTCTCTATCTAATTATAGATAGACTTCGGGTGATGATGTGATGGTCTGAGGACTGAGAGATCTGAGAGCCCTCCTCCCCCTGATGATTCAGCTGACCCTTGAAATGCTGTTAGCTTAAAGACTTGCCTCAGGCTTAGGTGTAAGCTTTCAATGTCACTGTGATCTTGATCAGGTCAGGGACTGGTCAAATTCTCAATGCAGTTGTCTCTTCTAAAAAATAAAAATAATAGATTCTATGATTCACAAAGATTTTTTAATCAAATAAAATAGTTAAACATTTTTACAATTTTAAAGATCTGCTTTGCAAGCAAAAATTATTAGGATATACGAGGAATTATCACACTCTTTAGAGATGGATTTTTATGAAGAATTCTTGATATTAACTTAAATGAAGTTATTCCTCTTAATATTAACAGTGCTATGTCAATCACACCTCATTTTCCATGGTTATCTCTAGTGAGGACAGCATACTATAATGAACATATTAAAGGAACATTTATCATATGTAATATGGTGACATCTACACCACTAACCAGTCTAGAGCTGATTATTGGTCTTATATAAAATACTTGAGGAATATGAAGTGACTGGCACTCATTGGCAGTGAAATATTCTGACCCCCACATTGTGAAATGAAAAAATTAAACACCATGAAAAGTTCATGCCCACATAAGAAGGCTCAAAAGTTAACCAATAAACAGTGAATCAAATATTTCAATTTAATTCAGTTCAGCAAGCATTTATTAATCATTCCCTGGGTGTAAAGTACCTAAGTATTGGGGAGAGGAAATTTTAATTAAAAAACAAATCTCTATCCTAGAGGAGTTTCCAATTCAGGATCCAATTTGTAAAATAGAAAAGAACTGGACAAAGATCTGAGTAAAATCTGATTATTATTGTCAGAGAGCTGCAGGTCACAAAAGCCAGAGCCTACAGACTCTCAGTATGGTCTGAGACTCCGAGTTCTTAGGTCCTACAGATTTTTAAAGCCCAGACAGTAATTCAGTAATTCAGTACTGTTCAACCAGTACTGTTGAACCAAAAGCATATTTTGACTAGGGCTTATGAACAGGGATGTGAACAGGGGTGATGAATAGAAAAACACACCTCCTTTCCCCTCCTCTATTTCTCAGGTAATTTGGTCATGAAACTGTGGGGCTAGAATCTGTTTCCCTTATGTCACAACTTCAAGAATATGTGGCTAAGTAAGGAAAAGTTTATAGGCACTTTGAGCATAGCAGAGCTTTTAATATTATTTCTATTTCCCTTACATCTTAATTTTCACATAACATGCTATATCTATTTCTAGCTATGCTTATAATTAATATATTCTATACATAGTTATTCACAAAAACAGGTCTAGGACTTGCTTTAAATCTTAGAATTGCAACTTATCTAACTATTATAAAAGAATCCTTATAAATGATTAAGAACAACTTAATTAAATTTCTTCTTAAAAATTACATCCTATAAGAAAAAAATAGGGAAAGAAGTCATTTTTAAAATGTGTATATGAAGTGTAAAAATAGCTACTTTTTATTCAGATGCATGCCTTAAAGTATTATCCAAGTAGTAATGTACTTTTAAGTTTAAAAAAGTAATAATAATAATTGTTTTTAAAAACCCTGAACCCCCATTAAATGGTTCTGATTCTTTACTTTTGACATTAGATTCCTGATGAGAAACATATGCATATTGATTAGAAAAACAGAAATTAAACAACTCTGATGAACCAGCTCACACTAATCAGATTGGCTAATAATTTGACAGGAAAGGAAAATTACAAATGTTGAGGGTATATGGAAAAATTAGAACATTAATGCCCTATTGCTATGAACTAATCTAACCATTCTAGAGAGTAATTTGGAACTATGCCCAAAGGGTTCTAAAACTGTACATATCTTTTTATCCAACTACTAGGTTGGTATCCAAAAGAGGTAAAAATTTTGGGGAGGAGGGAGGGAAGGCATATCTGTACAAAAATATTATAATAGCTCTTTTTGTGATGGTAAAGAATTGGAAACTGAGGGGATGTCCATCAATTGAAGAATGGCTAATTAAGTTGTAGTCTCTATGATTGTGATAGAATACTATTGTACTATAATAAATGATGACCAGTATGATTTCAGAACAAAATAGAAAAAGATGTACCTCAAGTGATCCAAAGTGAAATGAGAAGAACCAGTAGAACAGTGTACATAATAATAGCAATACTGTGCAATGATCAACTATGACTGATTTAGCTAATCTCAACAATACAAAAAATCAAGATAATTCCAAAGGACTCTTGATGAAAAATACTATCCACTTCCAAAGAAACAACTGATGCAGTCTGTGTGTGTATAATATATATGTATGTGTGCACATACACAAACATATATATTATCTTCTCACAGTATGACCAGTGTTGAAATTTATTTTGCGGGATCATACAAGTATAGATTAAATGGCTAGATTAAATTGCTTGCCATCTAAGGGAGGGGAGGGAGGAAGGGAAAGATTTTGGAACTCAAAGTTTTAGAAAACAATTACAAAAATTGTTTTACATGAAATTGGAAAAAATAAAATATTATATTAAAAAGAATATGTACAGACATTTCCTACATCAAAAATAATGTCCAATCATATTCAAAACATTTTCCCATTGTCTAATTTATTATCTCAAACAATATACAGCATTCATTATTTTTGCTTTTGATAGCCAAGACACTTCAGAGTAAACTGTATCAATGCTATTATTTCTGTGATTTCACTTTTAGGAAGAGATGGAACAACATGAATAAATTTTTTCCAGTACTTTGATTCCACAATAACTGGGCAGAAGAGTCAGCAATTTAATTAACAAAACAAAAAACTAACATTTTTCAAAAGAAGGAACTGAACTCCCAAGAAATGCTAAATTGGGTCAGACTTATGGTCTACCCAATTATTTAGTACACCAAATTATTTAGTATAGCTTCTAGTACTAAATTATGAAGAACATTTTTCCTCTTACCTTAACCAGAGATCACTGTATGCCATAAACATAATCTTTGATAAGCTTCATAATTCTCAGTAGAGACAGATTAATTGCAAGTGACACTGATACAGATAAAATATCTAATTCATTGTTGAATCTTGCTAAGTTATTTGCCTCAATAAAACATTAGGGCATGGTTCCAAGGGTTAATTATGAGTTGCACAAAAGATATTTCCTCTCCCAATTTTAATTTATAGCTTTTCAATAAGCACTGCCTAGGAATTTGTACATTGGAGTCAGTGAGCCCTGGAGCTTCTGCTCTGCACCCTCTCCCCAACCAACCCAAGGGATTCATGTTTCCAACTTCTACTAATTTCATAGCTCAGTTACACAATCCTTTTTTAAAAAGACATTTTGCCTGAATCAAACAATAAAAATGAGTTAGGGAAGCTGGGCTGAAATAAAATCACAGCTTTTAAAGCGATATTTATATAAGCATTGTTTACTCATTTCATTAATTTACTGAGGGATATACCAATAGTCTCTAAACTCTGTAAGGAGGATAACTTATAGAGTCTCATTTTATATTACAAAACATCAACATATCATTTCAATTATATACTTAAAGGCTGAAAATGTAGGAACATCATATATTGGATAATAGATGAGTTTCCAAACACTATACATCTCTAATTTGGCAGAGAACCAAGGAGACTGAGTAGTTTATGAATTGTTCTATGAATATACAAATGAAATTAGTTCATAATTTAACAGGTAGTCATTTTTGCTACTAATATAACCATATATATTTGAATTTGTATGGCTTTCAAAGACTATTCCAGAAATATAACCATCATACTGCTCTATGTCCATTGTTACTCACCATGATACTGAAAGTAATTCTATACAAGGCATCATATTCACTTCAGAGCTAGAGTTACATAATTTACTGATGCTCATTGACATAAATTAGAAATATATAAGCACATCAGTGAAATTATCATACTTGGGAGGCTTTTGAAAACTATATAAAAGAGAAGGCAATTGCCTTCACATTCATTATTTCAAATAATTAAGAAAATAATATAGCGCTTAATATTCCATCTCAGACCACAGAACCATGATATCAACCTCAAATGCAAAGTAGATATCTAGAAATATATTTGCATCTTTGAAAACAGGTCAACCTTGACCTGTTAACCCTGATCAATATTTTAAGGCATTTT
This sequence comes from Gracilinanus agilis, assembly GCF_016433145.1. Taxonomy (NCBI): domain Eukaryota; kingdom Metazoa; phylum Chordata; class Mammalia; order Didelphimorphia; family Didelphidae; genus Gracilinanus; species Gracilinanus agilis. The sequence goes on from NC_058132.1 coordinate 577,459,462, forward strand.
TATTGGCATTACAATATCCTTGAAAATTTGTCAAATAAAAACCAGTCCAATTTCTTATTCCTCTTCAATGCCTAGACCAATCTCACTTGAATGATTAGAGAGTCCTATCTAGGAATCACTGCAATATTTCAGAATATTTCCTAGTCATCACAATATCTTCTTTAAAATGAAAAGTCTGAAAGACCTCATTATCTACACAGAATTCCTTTTTGATTTGGATCCTGCAGCCACATCTATGACAGTGGCAAACATGAATAAAAGTATTTCTATTTCATGTTTCACCTGATATTAATAAACAGAATGTAATTTGTCCCAAGCTCCTTCCCTGTCTAAGTATAACAATGATACTAAGATTGAGACAAAAAAAGTCATGGTCATTATAACAATAATGTTTAATTCTATGGACTTCATTATTGCCTACCCTCAGTTTCTGTCCTTTTAAAGACTGAATATTCTAAATTGTTTTGTCTTGTTATATTATCTGTATCTTTTTTAGTCTTCTCTACAAAATCTTTCTAAAATTATGATCATTTGAATAGTATGAGATTTTGAGTTCAGAGGCACCACGGTTTTATAAATGGGTAAATATCAATTCTCTGTGTGTATACACATATATGAATACACAAAGGAAAAAACATAAAAAAGGAATAAAATTTTGTTAGGAAAAATAACATAAACACTAGTATAATACAGGATAAGAAATTATGAGAACAAGTAGACATCAAACAACGATAGTTTTTCAAATACTAGAGAAAGGGGAGAATAGTAAGAAGGGACACAGAAACTGACACTTGAGATAATTTTAAGAGGATAATTAAGGGTTCACATTATATCTCAGAGATGGCAAGAAATAATAAGAGTTTACTAAGGAGAGTGGCATGATCAGACTTGAGTTTATAAGGAAAATTACTTCTTCCACTATATTTAGGTTAGAGTGAAGTACAGAGTGATTTGTCACAGGGGAACAATTAATAGTTTCTTAGAACAGTCTGAATGACTTCTAAAGGTGACGAAGAGAAGAAGATCTGAAATAAGGTGGTAACCATGTACAGAAAGGAATGAATATAAGATATGTTGTAGCAGTAGAAATGCCAAGGCTTGCCAATTTCTTGGCTATAGCAGGGGGGAGAATGAGAAGTTGAAAATTATTTTGAGGATGCTAAATTAGGTGAATGAAGGGTGGTGGTGCGCTTGACAGAAAGAGGTAAATTTAGATTAGGATTCTGATAAGCAAGGATCAAGGAGTCTATTATAGGAACAAAGAATTACTTGTACAAATAATGTGGAAACACTTTTGTCCCATGTTTTAGTTCCATTTCTTTTTCGGATGATAGCTGAAATTTTGAGGGTATTTTTCTTCCAATGGAATATTATGTCAATGATTTTAAGGAAAGAAAATACAACTGGGTTTCTTATACTGCTCAAATTTGAACAAAATTTCCACAAATTTTAAATGAGATGAATTTCAAATTCTTTGCAGTTAGAATATGAGACCATTTTTATTGAGTGGGATTGGGATTTTCTTAAACTGAATCTCCCTTACCTCTCCCAAAATATGAAAATTTCTAGAAAAAAAACAGTTAGATTTATATACATATATTTAATATTGAAATTAAATATGAAATTTACTTTACATTACATTACTGAAATTTCATTTTTTATGAAATTATCAATGTCCATGATTAATAGCCATGTGGGATCACAAAGAGAAATATAACTTTCTACAAAACACATAGGGCTACTCTAAGGAAATAATGGTACAGAAAATCAATAGGAAATCAATCAATATAATTTATATAGAAAAGTAGTTTACCCTTTCTTTAAACCTAGAAAATCTGATTGTATGCATGCTTTCAGGATAAGGAAAATATTCAGTTGAAAATTTCCCCAAACTCAATGTCTTGAAGCCAAGAGTTAAAAAAAAAAATAAAGTTGTGGCTACACCAAAAATTTAAACTCTTCCACCCTAAAATTTCTAAATCTAGACCTTAGACAGAAAGAAAAGAAGATATGCGTCCAATTTCTATAAGACCAATCTTAGAGTGCTGATCTATTAAAAAAAAAAAAGAACAAGATGAAGTGGCACTTTCTTTTCTTATTTTATACACAAAAGGGTCATGTACAGTCTCTGCTTACCATTTATAAAGTATTTTAAGGTTTTCAAATTGTTTGGTCTATATAACGTTTTGGTCTTCATAACATCTATGAGGTAGATTATTATTATCTCCATTTTACAAATGAGGCAATGGAGGCTGAGAGGTTAATTAATGTGATCAGGGTACAAAATTAGCCCATGACAGGGTAGTTTTTCACTTCATCTTCATATTTCTAAGACTAGGACATTTTCTTACTCTTACAACTTGCTACCTCAAGTGCTACAGGCTCCTGTTACAAACATAAGGCTTTTTAAGAAGTTGCAGAAGTATCCAGGGATGGTTCTTAGTGCTTAAAGCTCTAACATTTTCATGAACTCATTGATGTATATAATTTGAACAACAGTGACTTGTAAATATCATGAATAACAGAGCAGAGCAAGAGCCCTTCTCCCAGAACTACTACAGAGATATTTTTCTATATTCATACACTACTATGCAAGTTATTAAGATGGTGGTGGTGTCCACCTGGAGCTATTGATCTTTGACCTGATAAATCTCTCTTTTAAAAAAAACACCTTAATTTCTGTCTTAGGATCAATACTAATTATTGGTTCCCAGGCAGAAGAGCAGTAAGGGGTAGCAATTGAGCTTAAGTAACTTGCATAGGACAACTAGGAAGTGTCAGAAGCCAGATTTGAAATCAAGAACTCCAGACTCCTGGCTTGATTCTCTAGCCACTAAGTCACTTAGCTGCCCTGAGACAATTTTCATAAGGTTTTCACAACCACCACAGCTTTCCAAGGAACATCTTGTTTGAAGGTTGTGGTTAATTTTATTATATCCGACTTCTTGATTTCATCCCAGAGAGAATTATTAAAGATCCTCTGGACTTTATGAATGAAAATCTCAATTACTCAGTCAACAACCAGTGGTTCTGTATCATATAGCCTGGTGCTTTCTCTAATTTGTAATCTGTTGCAACAAAAATCTATATTGCATTAATTTATTGGACAGTCAGAACTGTAATATTAATTCAGCAAAAATTTTTCAAGTGCTTACTCTACCAAGCACTAGATTAAGAGATAGGGATAAAATGAGAGGCAAAAACACAGTCTCTGTTCTCTAGGAGTTTACATTTTAATTAGGAAGATGACATGCAAAAAAATGTATGTGGAATATATGTTCCATATAATTTAGAAATTAATCTCAGAGGGAAGGCACTAGGATGGGGAAAAGCTTTCTGGGAAAGCAAGGTTTGAGCTAAATCTTGAAGGAAGTCAGGAGACAGAGGTAAAGTGGCAAATAATTCCAAGCATAGGGAACAATCAGTGTAAAAGCAGAGTTAGAAAATAATGTCGTGAGTGAGGAACAACAAGGAAGCTAACTAACATCACTGAATTTTAGAATACATGAAGGGAAGTAAAAGTAAGAAAATTGGAAACATATGAATGCGTCCGGTTGTAAAGGTGTTTAAATGCTAACTAGAGGTTTTTATATTTGGAACCACTAAAGTTTATTGAGAGGGAGACTGATAGGAACAGATCTGCACTTTAGGGAAATTTCTTTGTGATTTGATTGGAGGATAGATTAGAACAAGGAGAGATGAAGTATGGAGACTAAAAAGAAGGCTATTGCATTAGTCCAAGTATTAATTGTAAGGGTTTATACTAGAGTGACTTCTGTGTGAGTGAATAGAAGGTAACAGGTACAAGAAATTTTATGAAAGTAGAAATAATAAATCTTTGCAAAATATTACAATATTTGAAACAATAGGTTCTAAGTCCAAAAGGGAGACAAATTGTCTTTATTCCTTATGATTTTTTCTCCCAGCTTGGGCCCTGAAGGGACTTAAAAGACATGCTAAAGACATGGAGGTATGCTGTCTATATTAAGTGTTTTCCTCTTTAAGAACAGTAACTAGTACCAGAGAGTTGTATTTTTATATTGGTGTTAGATTAACTAGACCTAGAGAATTAAACTGAAAATTGAGCTATTGGGGTTAGAGGATAACAAAAGTGACTACAGATCATTACATAATTCTTTGAGAAAGAGCATCAGGAGCATCACAGAAATATTTTTTCCATTGCCATAAGTTGTCTTTTAAAATGAAAGTTTCTCTCATTCCTGGGAGATATAATAGTTAAGATAGTAGTCAACAGAAAGACTGTTGGGAGATGTAATTTGAGGCAAGAGATAGCATGATGGCAGACAAGGGAGAGGCATAAATAGAAGCTCAAGAGACATAATGGTGAGCAGAAAGAATTAGAAGAGACAAGTCTAATTTTCAACATGATATTGGGCATAGAGATAAGCAGGAGTGTTTTCAATAAGCCAGACAGAAGTAATGAGAGAAAACTACCTGGATAGAAGGAAAAGAAACTGAATGAGTCAAGAATAGAGTCAAGATTTAAAAAGTCAGATGAGAACAACTGCTAGTGTTTTGATGGATAGATGGATGATTTGGACTTTTCCTCTGACTAATTGTGCTGCATTTCATGAGTTAGCCCCTTCCCCTTTCCATGGGGAGATGAGTAGATAACTGTATGTTCCTCTGCAGGAATTTCCACTAAGGACAGTGATGACTACCAGAAATTTGGGTAGACTTCATAATTATCATAATAAAAGTATCCTGCTGTAGAGAATAAAGAGAGAGAATAAAAAGACTTCCTGAATATGTTTGAATATCAAGGAGGCTAATTACATTGGACCCTAGTCTTTGAAAATACTGTTTATCTATCTGGGATAGATAAATGTATTTAATCTGACTGTCCAATTAGGAGAGATAGAATACATTCATAACACTGGTCTCAGCTCCTTTTCTGAGTCAAATCCCATGGCCCAGCTGGAATAAAAATGCAAACGGTGTGGTCTGTAGTTTCCCACTGAGGTCTTTTTATGCAATCTAACACTTCCAATTCACATTACCCTGGCAACAGCAATGGTACATAAAAGATGGTCTACCTAGTTAATTTAGTACACTAAAGTACAAGCTGTCTTCCCAAATCATTGCTTAGAAGAGGGCAGCAAGCCCCTGCTTCTATCCAGAGGCTTATCTCTGCTATTTTACAGAACTTCAATAGACACCAAGAAGCACTTACTGGGCAGCTTCTCACATATAGAGGAGTGATACTAAGATAGCTTGTTCAACACCACTGAAAAGCAAAATAGCTATGGATTGCTATTCTGTGGGATTTGAAGGATGCTGATATTAAGATAAAAGAATTATTCTTTTTTAAAAAATGATTTTCTCTCCCTGGTACATTTTCTAAAAATTCCCCTTTCCTTTTTCGTGTTTGAATATTTTCTACTTCAAATGTTCCTCTTCCTGAGTGGTCCTGTGCCACTAAATCACTGATGGCTGAATTCAAGTTTCTATAATAGTGCTTCATCTATTATTAACAAGTTTTACACAATGCTTTACAAAACACCAAAAATGAAGAAACACAACTCAACCACCCTTCTATAAAGCTTTTAAGTCTTATGAGGGATACTTGAAAAACTGCTGTCTGCTCCTAATGAAGTGGAGAAACAAGATGGTATGGATTGATGCCCTTAATTATATTAATAATCTGAAATTGCTTTGAAAATAAAAGATTATGAACTGTTATCAACAAATATATTTTCCCTTTTCAAGTCTGACCCTGAGAAAATATCACACAGGTTTAACAAAGGGGTTCAAATTCTAGGATACACACCAAGAGAAAGCAATTACTACATTAACAACTTGAAAAAATTTTATTAGCATGAATGAATAACATGAAACTCATATCTAATCTCCACCTAGTCCCAATTTTCCTGTCATCATCTTCCTATGATATCATTAAATAGCCACTTCTAGTTCCATTTCAATCTTTGAGTATTCAGTGCCCTGGCATAATGTGCTAACCACTTCATCCTTTCCTTTCATCCTCTTCTTCTGATCTCCACTTGTATTGTTAGAATAAAATGATCTCCTATTCTCCAAATAGTAAGTAATCTAGAAATACAATTCCTGCCCAATGGGGAAGACTATAAAAACAAAGAAAATAGGTCAAATAAAGGTTAAAAGATTCACAATTCTCTGCCTGAACCTAACCCCAAAGAACAAATTATTATTTTCTTTCAAAAATGTGTGAAATACCAGTTACATTTTGGTGATGGGTGGCTGATACAATGGTGAATTTATATCATAATAAGTGATAATAGTCCATTTGAAGTGTGAAATGATCTAGAGACATGCAAATGTAATTACCTACATTGGAATCAAGTGAAGATTTTGAGATGAAAACACCTGGTCTCCCTGAAACTGCTACAGACTTAATTGCTTCAAGCTCAAAAGTCTTTTGTATTATTCCTTTATACCAGAGAGTTAATCCCTTTGATTGTACCCTTTGGGATCATCAGTGTATTATACTAAAATGTGGGCTTTCTCTTGACATCATAGATCTATATACAGAAGGAGCCTCAGAGGCCATCTACTCAGCTTACCTCATTTTTGAGATGAGGAAACTGAGAACAAAATATGACTTGCTCAAAAATATCAAAATCTGGCAAAGCATGACTTGCTAGCAAATATCAAATGCAGGATGATAAGAACCCAGGTCCTCTAGTTGCAGAGTCAGTGATGCTCTTTCCAGTACATATAAACCATTGCGTATTTGAATGTAATCCCAGTCCCAAAGGGCATTGGTATGGGAATTTCCTCATTGATGGACATAAATACCTTTCCTGTATTAGGGGCAAGGTAGAGATGGCAAGAGGGCAGAGCTCAATTCTCTTCAATTTTTTAGAAAATCTTCTTAGATTATTTTGAAGATTTACACTGCTTCAGGCTCTACAATATCTCTGGGTCCTTCTAGCTTCCAATTTCAAGAAGGAAGGTGGAAGAAACCAACCCTGCTTCAGACTATTACAGGAAAAGACTCTGGGGAAGACATAAGAGGAAGAACTAGTCTTCATTATGTTCCTATCCTCATCTATGTTACCTTAGAGTCTAGGGAACTTCCAATTGAATAAGATCTAATAATCTCTTCTTGCTGAGCTTTTGTTTTTCAAATGGAAGAAGTACTTCATTCTGGATTGTCCTATGTAAATTGTCAATGATTTAGATATTTGATAAATTTACTTATTTGTTTTTGATATGAGTTCACTGTGATATTTAATGGAAGGAAAGTCAAGCCTTAGATATAAAGCCCAAGATTCTCCTTCCCCCTTGATACTGAAACAATTATTGGAAGTTAGCATGAAAGTCACCGTAAATCACAGACAAAAATATTTAAAGGAGCCTATAGATATAACCTGCCTTGTAACCTACTTGCTCTAAGGAGAAAAGAATAATTTTTTCCATCAAGTTCCTGCTTCTCTTCCTGGCAGAAATTAAATTCTCCCTTGGAAGACTGTGGGAAAATACATGGTTAGAGATGCTTATTTTCCCTCCCCTCAAGTCACAGAATGACAGCTCATGCTATGTGTGTGTAGTTGGCCCCTTGCAATGTGGGGCTCACCTAAAACTGTGCATCACAATCTTTGGGTTTCCCTTGCCTTGCCTTCCCTCCCTCCCTGTCTCCTGTGTTTTATAAACAAGGAATATGTGTGTGTGCTAACTATTTTTGTTGTTACTCCCTTTATCTTCTTTAGTTATCATATCCTCTCCAAAGTTTAATTGATTTTTATTTGAAAATGTTATTCATTTACACTTTTCATAGACGATAGGCCACTACAGCACTTCAGGCCTTTAACATCACCTAATTGATTCCTGAAACTACCTTACTCATTTCCCTTATTTAAGTTCTTCTAACTCTATCCTCCAAATAATGTTGTCAAACATATCTTCCTCTAAATTTATTTGATATCATACAAAGTCAGACTCAGAAACAAGCAAAGACTCCCTATTTGTTATATCAAATCTTTCCCATGCTCCAAATCTAATAGTCATCTAAACATTTATTAATCACCTACTCTATGCCAGATAGTGAACAAAGAGTTGGGTATAGAAATATGAAAAGTAGTTCACAGTTTCAAGAAGTTGGCAGTCTCATGAGAGATGACAGACTAAAGGAAACTGCAAATCAGGGAGTTGGAAGAGGAATGTGCCTAGCACAAGCATAGTGGAGAAGCTAAAGAAGTCAAGAATGAGTACACACACAGCCAGGGTATGGAGTAAGGGAGAGATATGGCAATTCAGGAAATGTTGAGGAACTATATAAAATTCTAGATTTTCACTAATCTCCCTTAAAGCCATTCATTTCTCCATTATAGGGTTATTATGGGAAAGTTTTGCAGATCTTAAAATACCATATTGATGTGAGGTTGCTGTTGTTTTTTTTTTTGTCTAATGTATCTTTCCTCTCAAACACAAGTCTATTTTCTCATGGCCAGGATGTGTTTCCTTTATGTCCATTGGAATATTTGGCAAGGAGTCAGAGATATAGCAATTACTAAATAACTATTTGACTATTTGACAGCACATACAAATATGTAGTCAAAGAAAAAAGTAATGACAAGTTAAGATATATGATTATTTCATTTTATATGCTAATTAAATACCAAAAATATAATAAACTAAAAAATTACTTCTAAACTCTCTGGACCTCGGGTTCCTGAGCTACGAAATAAAGTGGTTGCACTAAACTTTCAAGGTCCCCATTAGAAAATCAATCAATTTTAAGGACAAAAATTGACATTTTAATGAGAAGATTCATCACTTTATGAAGATTTCATCAAAAATTTTTGTGGTGGGGCAGCTGGGTAGCTCAGTGGAGTGAGAGTCAGGCCTAGAGACAGGAGGTCCTAGGTTCAAACCCGGCCTCAGCCACTTCCCAGCTGTGTGCCTGGGCAAGTCACTTGACCCCCATTGCCCAACCTTACCAATCTTCCACCTATGAGACAATACACCAAAGTACAAGGGTTAAAAAAATTTTTTTTTTGTGGATTGATGAACTCACCTACCATAGTGGTATTAAACTCAAATAGGACTGAGGGCCACTAATCTGTTCATAAGGATCCCTGTGGGCCACATATTAACTTTGTTTTAAAAAGTAATATTGGACTTCTGGGTTAAGATGGCTGCAGAGTAGAAGCAGGGTGCTTTACTTTCCTCACTGACCCATATAGAATACCTCCAAAGGACAAAAGAAAAACAAATCCAGATGAAAGAAGGGACCCCACAATAGGGTACAGTATTGAAGGTATGAGGGATTTGGGCATTTCCATACTATGGGTGGGGGGGAATAGATCGCAATAAAATGTGAGCTGATCAGCTCTACCCCACCTCACCCACAGTACCACAGTCAGAGTCTGCATACCAGAGTTAGAGCAAGAGGAGCCACAAAATCTATCTCCTTGGCAGTTAACTGGCACCACTAGGAGCTTACCCCTGAAAGCAAAAAGACTTGGGGCCCCAGGAGGCTGGAGAGCTCAGACCTTGGGATCAGGAATGGGGCAGAGAGAGGCAGTGGACCATGGAAGAAGCTCAGCATGCTGAAACTCATGGGAAAACCTCAGGTGGAGGAGCAAGTGTGGGCCAATTTCTAGGCTCTGGGCAGTCAAGTAGGACCACGGGGGGATTGATCCTGAAAACAGTTAGACCAGAGACCCCAGGAGGTTAAGGAGCTCAGACCTTGGTCCAGGAGTCAGTCTGAGAGGGGCAGAGGACAGCAGAGGCCTAACAGAGAATGTAATTCAGGAGACTTGCAAAGAAGCCTCAGGCAAAAACTGCTCTTTAGCTCCATACAAAAAGAGTTGGCGTGCCTTACTCAGACTTCTGGCTGAGAAAACATAATGATGCCAAGCAAGGCCCAAGAAGTAAACACCAAAAAGACCAAGGAAAAAGCTCTAACAGTTGATAACTCCTACAAAGAAAAAAAAAACAGAAAACAGAGGAGGACAAACAATTAAAGACATCCAAACCTTCCAGAAAACTCCGCCAAGAACGGTCCCAAGCCCGGCTGAAAAAGGAGGAGGGTTGGGCGCGAGGCTAGCAACCTCACCCCGTAAAAATCTCACTTGCTATAGAAACTGCAACCTCATTAAACCAACAAAACCAAGGATCACCTAGACTGGAAGATTGCTCTCCAACAAAGTCCACGATGCGTGCTGGCAAAAGCCAACAAACTCCAGGCCTGCATCAAATCGTGAACATCAGATGGCCTGAAAAGATCTCCAATACCATAAAAAAATTATGGAACCCACCAGGGAGGAGAAAAGTCGGAAGGCCAAAACAGACCTGGCAAAGATATGCCCAGTTGGTGGAAGTTGCCCAGAACAGAGTCCGTTGGCGTGAGATGGTTGCAGCCCTATGCTCCTCTGGGAGTCAATAGGAATAATAATATAATAATAATAATAAACCTTCCAGAAAAATGGAAATTGGTCACAAGCTCTTGAAGAGTTCAAATCTGATATCATGAGAAAGATGGAAGAGATCTGACAAGACAATAACAGTTTAAAAGGCAGAATTTTGCAATTGGAAATTGAGCTTCAGAAATCAAATTAAATGATAAGCAAATTGAAGACCAGAAATAACCAGCTGGAAGCCATAAAGAGTCAGATAGACCATATCGAAAAGGAAAATGAACACATTATGGCCAAAAACCAGTTTTTAAAGGCTAGAATCAGGCAAACAGAAGCCAATGTTCTCACAAGACAGCAAAAATTAATAAAGCAAAGTCAAAAGACTGACAAAATAGAAGGAAACAGGAAATATCTCAATGAGAAGATAATAGATCAAGAAAACACATCTAGAAGAGACAACCTGAGACTTATTGGTCTTCCAGGAAAATCAGAGACAAATCAAATCTAGGTTTCATACTACAAGAAATTATCCAAGAAAACTGCCCCAATGTCCTTTAATAAGAGGTCAAAAGAGACATTGAAAGAGCCCATAGAACACTCTCTACACTAAATCCTCCTCAGAAGACAACCCTCAGGAATGTAATAGCCAAATTCAAAACCTACCAAGTTAAGGAGAAAACATTACAAGAAGCCAGAAGGAGACATTTCAGATATCAAGGGACAACAGTCAGGATTACACAGGATCTGGCAGCCCCCACACTACAAGACTGTAAGGCTTGGAACATGATATTCAGAAAGGCAAGAGAATTGGGTCAACAACCAAAGATCACCTACCCATCAAAACTGACTATATACTTCCAGAATAAAGTATGGGCATTCAACAAGAGAGAAGATTTCCAAGTATTTGCACAGAAAAGACCAGGACTAAATGGAAAGTTTAATATCCAACCAGAAAACCAAGAGAAACATGAAAAGGTAAATAAGAAAAAGAGGGGAAAGAAAGAAAACTCTTATCTTTAAATTGCCTTCTAGGTGCAGCTGGGTAGATCAGTGGATTGAGAGCCAGGCCTAGAGATGGGAGGTCCTAGGTTCAAATCTGGCCTGAGACACTTTCCAGCTATGTGACCCTAGACAAGTCACTTGACCCCCATTGCCTACCCTTACCATTCTTTTGCCTTGGAGCCAATACACAGTATTGACTCCAAGACGGAAGGTAAAGGCTTAAAAACTAAACAAATAAATAAATAAATAAATTGCCTTCTTCAAGGGCTTCAATGAGATCAAATTATTTGTATTCCTATATGGAGAAATATTATGTGTAATTCTAAAACATTGTACTCACTATTACAGTAATTAGAAGAATTAGTCATAAGGAGAGGTTGGAGTACTAAATGGTCTAACATGATACAGGGGGGAAAAGTGGATGGGGGAAGAGAAGATGTCACCAAGAGGAACTTGAAGGAATAAGTAAATAGAATAACCTATTCCACACAAAGAGGTAATGGGATAGGGAGAGGATGCATACTATTATAAGAAGGAGAGGAAGAGAGCTTTAATAGGAAATATTGAAACCTTACTCTCAGCAGAATTAACCCTGAGTAGGAAGAGTAGCTAGATCTATTGGGATATCAAATTCTATATAACCCTGTGGGTAAAGTCAGAAAGGATAAACCAAGGGGGGCAGTGGGGTGGGGAGTTAATAAAGGGAGAGGAAGAGAGGAGGGAAGGAATTCATTAAGCCTAAAAAATAATAAGGGGAAGGGAGGGGGTGGAAAAGGTAGTAAACCAAGGGAGGGGTCAAGGGGGAATGATTTAAAACAAACCACTGCTTTGAAAGGAAATAGTGTTAGAAGGAGTAGAACTAGGAGAGGATACCAAAATTTTAGGGAATACACAGCTGATAATTATAACCCTGAATGTGAATGGGATAAATTTGCGCATAAAACAGAAGCAAATAGCAGAGTGGATTAGAAACCAAAAGTTTACCATATTTGTCTACAAGAAACACACATGAGGCAGGTGGATATACACAGGGTTAAGGTCAATGGCTGGAGCAAAATATTTTGGGCTTCAACTGAGAAAAAGAAGGCAGGAGTGGCAATCATGATTTCTGACAAAGCCAAAGTAAAAATAGATCTGATTAAAAGAGAAAGGTAAGGCAATTACATCATAATAAAAGGCGATATAGACAATGAGGAAATGACAATACTCAACATGTATGCACCAAATGGTATAGCATCCAAATTTCTAAAGGAGAAACTTTTTGGCAGACCTCAAGGAGTAAATAGATAGTAAAAATATACTAGTGGGAGATCTAAATATTCCTATATCAGATCTAGATGAATCAAACCAAAAAATAAATAAGAAAGACATAAGAGAAGTGAATGACATCCTAGAAAAATTAGAGTTAAAAGATATGTGGAGAAAAACTAAATAGGGACAAAAAGGATTACACCTTCTTTTCAGCAGCACATGGAATATTCACAAAGATTGACCATGTAATAGGGAATAGAAACATGTCAAAGAAATGCAAAAGAATAGAAATAATAAATGTAACTTTTCAGATCATAATGCAATAAAAATAAAAATCAGTAAGGGCACAGGGACAGGCAAATCAAAAACTAATTGGAAATTAAATAATATAATTCTCCAAAATCAGTTAAAGAACAAATCATAGAAACAATTAAAAATTTCATTGAAGAGAATAACAATCATGAGATATCTTAGCCAAATCTGTGGGATGCAGCTAAAGCAGTACTCAGAGCAAAATGTATATCCTTGAGTGCATATAATAACAAATTAGAGAGTGCAAAGATCAATGAACTGGGCATGCAAATCAAAAAACTAGAAACGGAACAAATTAAAAATCCCCAGTTAAAAACTAAATTAGATATTATAAAAATCAAAGGAGAAATCAATAAAATTTAAAGTAAAAGAATTATTGAATTAATAAATAAGACTAGAAGCTAGACTTTGACAAAATAAACAAAATTGACAATGTACTGGTCAATCTAATTAAAAAAAGGAAAGAAGAAAACTAAATCATCAGTATAAAAGATGAAAAGGGAGACCTCACCTCTAATGAAGATGAAATCAAGGCAATAATTAAAAACTATTTTGTCCAATTATATGGCAATTAATATAAGAATCTATGAGATATGGATGAATATTTACAAAAATATAAATTGCCTAGATTAACAGTAGAAGAAATAGAATACTTAAATAATCACATATCAGAAAAAGAAATTGAACCAGCCATCAAAAAACTCCCTAAGAAAATACCCCTAGGACCAAATGGATTCACAAATGAATTCTATCAAACCTTCAAAGAACAACTAATTCCAATACTATACAAACTATTTGACACAATAAGCAAAGAAGGTGTTCCACCAAACTCCTTTTATGAAACAAATATGGTACTGATCCCAAAGCCAGGTAGTGTAATGAATAAAAGGGCTGTAACTAGTAAAGATGAAAGGGCAAACTTGCCCCTTGCAAATATGGTAGTATGATTTTCTATATTACTGTAGATCAAAAACAGAGAAAGAAAACTACAGACCAATCTCCCTAATGAACATAGATGAAAAAAATCTTAAACAGAATACTAGCAAAAAGATGCCAGCAAGTGATCACGAGGGTTATTCATTATGATCAGGTGGGATTTACACCAGGAATGCAAGGATTGTTCAACATTAGGAAAAGCATTCACATAATTGACCATATCAACAAGCCAACCAATAAAAATCACATGATTATCTCAATAGATGCTGAAAAAGCCTTTGACAAAATATAACACCCATTCCTACTGAAAACACTAGGAAGTTTAGGAATAGAATGGCCTTTCCTAAAAATAATAAATGGTATATATCTAAAGCCATCAACAAGCATCATCTGAAATAGGGATAAATTAGAAACATTCCCAATAAGATCAGGAGTGAAATAAGGATGCCCATTGCGACCTCTATTATTTAACATTGTACTGGAAACACTAGCAGGAGCAATTAGAGAAGAAAAAGAAATTGAAGGTATTAAAATAGGCAGTGAGAAGATCAAGCTATCACTCTTTGCAGATGATACGATGGTCTACTTAAAAAAATCCTAGAGAATCAACTAAAAAGCTAGTAGAAATAATCAACAATTTTAGCAAAATTGCAGGATACAAAATAAACACACATAAAACATCAGCATTTCTACATATGTCCAACATATTGTAGCAGGAAGATTTAGAAAGAGAAATTCCATTTAAAATCATCCTAGACAATGTAAAATACTTAGGAATTTGTCTGCCAAAACAAACACAGGAATTATAGGAACACAACTATGAAACCCTTTGCACACAATTAAAAATAAATCTAAACAATTGGAAAAACATTGAGTGCTCATGGGTAAGAGGAGCTAACATAATAAAAATGACCATCCTACCCAAATTAATTTACCTTTTTAGTGCTATACCTATCAAACTACCAAAAACTTTTTTTTTACTGAATTAGAAAACACTATAAAAAATTCATTTTGGAAGAACAAAAGATCAATAATATCAAGGGAAATAATGAAAAAAATATGAAGGAAAATTGCCTAGCAGTGCCAGATCTTAAACTGTACTATAAAACACTAATTATCAAAACAGTATGGTACTGGCAAAGAGAAAGAAGGGAGGATCAGTGGAATAGACTAGGGGTAAGCAACCTCAATAAGACAGTCTTTGATATACCCAAAGATTGCAACTTTTGGGACAAAAACCCACTATTTGACAAAAACTGCTGGGAAAATTGGAAAATAATGTGGAAGAGATTGGGCCTAGATCAACATCTCACACCTTATACCAAGATAAACTCAGAATGGGTGAAAGACTCGAATATAAAGAAGGAAATTATAAGTAAATTAGGTGAACACAAAATAGTATATGTTTCAGATCTCTGGGAAAGGAAAGATTTTAAAACCAAGCAAGAGTTAGCAAAAATTACAAAATGTAAAATAAATAATTTCGACTACATTAAACTAAAAAATTTCATACAGACAAAATCAATGCTACAAAAATTAGAAGAGAAGCAACAAATTGGGAAAAATTCTTTATAAGAAAAAACTCAAAGGTCTAATTACTCAAATATACAAGGAGCTAAATCAATTGTACAAAAAATCAAGTCATCTCCCAATCAATAAACGGGCAAAGGACATGAATAGGCAATTTTTAGATAAAGAAATCAAAACTATCAACAAGCACATGAGAAAATGTTCTAAATCTCTAATACTTAGGGAAATGCAAGTGAAAACAACCGTGAGGCATCAGCTCACAAATAGTAGATTGTCTAAAATGACAATAGGGGAGAGTAATGAAAGTTGGAAGGGATGTGGCAAAATTTGGACATTAATGCATTGCTGGTGGAGTTCTGAACTAATCCAACCATTCTGGATAGAAAAATGGAAGTATGCTAAAAGGGTTTTAAAAGACTATCTTCCTTTTGATCCAGTCATAGCACTGCTTGGATTATACCCTAAAGAGATAAGAAGGAAAAATACTTGTACAAAAATATTTATAGCCCCGTTCTTTGTGGGGGCAAAAATCTGGAAAATGAGATAATGTCCTTATATTCGGGAATGGCTGAACAAATTGTGGTATCTGTTGATGATGAATGCTATTGTGCTCAAATGAATAAAGAACTGGAGGAATTCCATGTGAATTGGAATGACCTGCAAGAATTGATGCAGAGTGAAAGGAGCAGATCCAGGAGAACATTGTACACAGAGACTGATACACTGTGGTACAATCAAACATAACAGACTTCTCTACTAGCAGCAATGCAAGGATCCAGAGGCAGGATGAGGGACTTATGAGAAAGAAAACTAGCCACATTCAGTGGAAAAACTGTGGGAGGAGAAACACAGAAGAAAAACAACTGCTTGAACACATGGGCTGATGGGGAGATTATTGGGGCTGTAGATACTAAACAGTAACTCTAGTTCTACTATTAATAATATGGAATTAGGTTTTGATCAATGACACATATAAAACCCTGTGGAATTGTGCATCAGTTAGGGTGTTTGTGGGGAGACGGCAAGAACATGAAATATGTAACTATGGGAAAATATCCAAAAGAAAAATTAAAAAAAAATAATAAATAAAAATAAAATGCAATATTACCTATTTTTATTGTATTTTCATGTTTTATTAAGTATTTCTCAATTACATTTTCATCTGGTTCTTCCTCTCTCGAGACTGTTATGGACCACATACAGCCCACACCTTTGAAATATCTAACCTATAACACTGAAAAAAATTACAAGAAGTAAATTTACACAAAACTTAAGAATATGTTAATTACATTAAATATGAAACATATCCCTCTAATAAAAGCTCTTCTTAGCAATGACTGTATTTGGTATCAAAAGTCTTTGTATAGAAGGTGAATTATGAATCCTTTAGCAATCTCATTTTGTCAGTTAGTTTCAAGGGTTATAATGATCATCTGAGAACTTTTATTTATTAGTATTAAGACCCACTTAGCCTTGGGCTCATTCTTCCTATTGATAATTGAGAACACATAAATTGTATTCAACTGTGTAAGAAATTTTCTTCAATTGTTTTTTTATGAATTTTTGAATGAAATAAGTATGGAAAACTCAGGTCAAATTCCTTTAAAGTTACATCATGCTAAAATAGTTCCTCATCTTTCTAAGTAAGTAGTGTCTGTGTTATCTATGAATTTTCTGAGCCTCATTCAGTTCCTAATCATCACTGATATATACTCAGCAAAAAATTCATTGCTTAAGTTTAAATTCTTCCTTATTGTGGAGGAGTAGATGAAGCAATAAATGACTGCTACATACAAATCAGATACAATGCAAATGAAAAACACAAAAGTCATTTATTCTGAACATCTTCAACAGGAGCAATGGCACATTATGTCTGCTATCTAATGTTTAGAAACCAGGACACTGAAAATTCAATGTAGCTAATGGCTTTTATGTTACTTTTTCTACTAATGTTCCTTCAAGTGACATTAACAACTGATGACTGAGAAAATGCCCCATGTATAAGAACTATTGAAGTGTAGCATATTTAAAATGAAGGGTTATTTGAGGATTAGGCAAGGTAATGTTACTGTTGCGCCATCTAAATATAAAACATATATACATATATAATAAATATATACATATTTAAAGGTTCAAAATAATTTCAAAGATTTTGGTTCTCCTACCAACACAACTTAGTAAAATGGTTTTAATGATTTTTTTTAATTATTATCTTTTCGGGTCTTAAGAACTTCCGGTTAAGATGGCAGCAGAGTAAGGAGTAGCTGCTTACTCTCTCCTAACTGAAGCATACAGGACTCCTCAAGGGGACATAAAAACAAATTGTGACGAATGAAGGGACCCCACAACAGGGCACAGCATTGAAGGTACATGGAAATGGGGCATTTCCACACTATAAAGGGGTGAAACAGCTCTCACTAAAATGCGGGAGGAAGAAGCCCCTCCCCCACCCCCCACACCACGTACAGTGCCAAGGGCAGGGCACAAGAGTTAAAGCAGGTTTAGGGCACCCATTAAGTCACTGGCAGCTCCAGGGCTTGTTCCTTAGAGCAGCAAGATTTAGGACTCCAAGAGGCTAAAGAACTCACACGGACTTTCCTGAGCGCCTGCACGGGTGAAGGCATTGGCCTAGGTGAGGAGAAGGATCTCGAGCACAGGCTTGGACCTCAAGTGGGAACCCTGTGCAGATGGGAGCGTGGCTGTGGAAGAAGCTCCCTAAGACTGCTGAAGGAGCCTCGGGCAGAGGGGCAGACCAGGGACGAACAGGAGGTTCGACCCCGAGAACAACAAGACCTGAGACCTCTGGAGCCTAGAGAGCTCAGACAGACCCTGAGTGTGAGGATAAATGCAGAAGGCATAGGTCTAACAATGGCAAGCCAAAATTGGGAACCCCAGAAAAGAAAGATTATCAAGAAGAACTCTGTAACACTCGACAACTTTTACACAGAGAAAATCCAGACAACAGAGAAGAACAAACAAGTAATCATATCTAAACCTTCCCAAAATAATGAAAACTGGTCACAGGCTATTGAAGAGTTCAAATCTGAGATGATGAGAAAGATGGAAGAGATCTGGCAAGAAAATAACAGTTTAAAAGGCAGAATTTTACAATTGGAAAGTGAGGCTCAGAAATCAAATGAACTGATAAGCAAACTGAACACCAGAAATGACCAGATTAAAAAGGAAAACCAGTCCCTAAAGGCTAAAATTGAGAAATTAGAAGCCAATGATCTCTCAAGACAGAAATAACAAATAAAACAAAGTCAAAAGACTGATAAAAATAGAAGGAAACATGAAATATCTCAATGAGAAAGTGACAGACCAAGAAAGCCGGTGTAGAAGAGACAATTTGAGAATCATTGGTCTTCCTGAAAAACCAGAAATTAATAGAAACCTGGACTCCATACTAAAAGAAATTATTCAGCAAAATTATCCTGAAGTTCTACAACAAGAGGGCAATATAGACATTGAAAGGATCCATAGATCACCCTCTACACTAGACCCAGAAAAGACAACACCCAGGAATATAATAGCCAAATTCAAGAGCTTCCAAGTAAAAGAAAAAATCTTACAAGAAGCCAGAAAGAGACAATTCAAATATCAAAGAGCACCAATCAGGATCACACAGGATCTGGCAGCCTCCATGCTAAAAGACCGCAAGGCTTGGAATATGATATTCAGAAAGGCAAGAGAGCTGGGTCTTCAACCACTGGTCAACTACCCATCAAAACTGACTATATACTTCCAGAGGAAAGTATGGGCATTCAACAAAATTGAAGATTTCCAAGTATTTGCACAGAAAAGACCAGGCCTAAATGGAAAGTTTGATATCCAACCACAAAAATCAAGAGAAACATGAAAAGATAAATAAGAAACAGAGGGGAAAGAAAGAAAACTCATAATTTTTTAAATTTGACTCTTTAAGGGCTTCAATAAGATCTAATTATATGTATTCCTATGTAGAGAAATGCTATGTTTAATTCTCTGTAGTGAACTCTATTCACTATTATAGTATTCACTATTATAGCAATCAGAAGAATAATTCATAGGCAGAGGACGGAATAATAAATGGTCTAAGATGACATGGGTGGTGGGAAAGAGGGGGCTGAATAGTAGGGGACACCAAAAGAAACTTGAGTGAATAAGAAAAATAGGATATTCTATTACACACAAAGAGGGCATGGGAATGGGAGGGGACAAATACTATCATAAGAAGGAGAGGAAGAAAGCATTAAGAGGTAATATATAAACCTTACTTTCAGTGTAATCAACCCAGAGAGAGAAGAGTAGCTATATTATCCATTGGGATATAAAACTCTATCTAACCCTACTGAGACAGTCAGAAGGGATAAACCAAGGGGAGCAGGGGAGCGGGGAGGTCAAAAAAGGGAGAGGAGAAGAAGGGGGAGGGAATACATTAGGTCTTTAAAACTAAAAAGAGGGGAATAATAAGGGAGGTGGTAGAAATGGAAGTTAATCAAGGGAGGGGATAAGGGATACCTGCTCAAAGCAAACCACTGGTTTAAAAGAAAATAGTGTAAGAAGAAGGGGTGGGTCTAGGGGAGGATGCAAAAATGTCAGTGAATGCAAAACTGATAATTGTAACTCTGAATGTGAATGGGATGAACTCCCTCATAAAATGGAAGCAAATAGCAGAGTGGATCAGAAACCAAAATCCTACCATAGGTTGTCTACAAGAAACACATATGAGGCTAGTAGGCACACACAAGTTTAAGGTTAAGGGCATGAGCAAAATCTTTTGGGCTTCAAATGAAAAATAGAAGGCAGGAGTGGCTATTATGATCTCTGACAAAGCCAAAGTAAAAATAGATATGATTAAAAAAGACAGGGAAGGTCATTACATCCTGATTAAAGGCAGTATAAACAATGAGGAAATAACACTGCTCAATATGTATGCACAAAGTGGCATAGCATCCAAATTCATAAAGGAGAAACTGGCAGAGCTCAAGAAGGAAATAGATAGTAGAACCATAATAGTGGGAGATCTAAATATTACTATTTCAGATCTAGATAAATCAAACCAAAAAATAAATAAGAAAGAGGTAAGAGAGGTGAAGGAAGTCATAGAAAAAATAGATTTAATTGATATGTAGAGAAAAATAAATAGGGACAAAAAGGAATATACCTTCTTTTCAGCTACACATGGTACATTCACAAAGATTGACCATGTAATAGGGCATAGAAACATTGCAAACAAATGCAAAAGAAGAGAAATAATAAATGTAACCTTCTCAGATCATAATGCAATAAAAATAATAATTAGTAAGGGCACCTGGAAAGGCAAATCAAAAACCAATTGGAAATTAAACAATATGATTCTCCAAAACCAATTTGTCAAAGAAGAAATCATACAAACAATCAACAATTTCATTGAAGAGAATGACAATGATGAGAAATCCTACCAAACTCTGTGGTATGCAGCCAAGGAGGTACTCAGGGGGAAATTTATATCCTTGAGTGCATATATTAACAAATTAAGGAGGGCAGAGATTAATGAATTGGGCATGCAACTCAAAAAAATAGAAAGCGAGCAAGATGAAAACTAAATTAGAAATAATAAAAATCAAGGGAGAAATTAAATAAAATTGAAAGTAAAAGAACTATTGAATTAATAAATAAGACTAGAAGCTAGTATTTTGAAAAAACAGATAAAATAGACAAAGTACTGGTCAATCTAATAAAAAAAGGAAAGAAGAAAACCAAATTGACAGTATCAAAGATGAAAAGGGAGACCTCACTTCTAATGAAGGGGAAATTAAGGCAATCATTAGAAATTATTTCTCCCAATTATATCGCAATAAATATAACAATTTAGGAGATATGGATGAATATTTACAAAAATATAAATTGCCTAGATTAACAGCAGAAGGAATAGAATACCTAAATAATCCCATACCAGAAAAAGTAAATGAATAAGCCATCAAAGAGCTCCCTAAGAAAAAATTCACTAGGACCTGATGGATTCACAAGTGAATTCTATCAGACATTCAAAGAGCAACTAATCCCAAAACTATATAAATTATTTGATATGATAAGCAAAGAAGGAGTCCTACCAAATTCTTTTTATGACACAAATATGGAACTGATTCCAAACCCAGGGAGATCAAAAACAGAGAAAGAAAACTACAGACCAATCTCCCTAATGAACACAGATGCAAAAATCCTAAATAGAATACTAGCTAAGAGACCCCTGCAAGTAATTAAGAAGATCATCCACCATGATCAGGTGGGATTTATACCAGGAATGCAAGGTTGGTTCAACATTAGGAAAACCATCCATATAATTGACCATATCAACAATCTAACAAACAAAAATCACATGATTATCTCAATAGATGCTGAAAAAGCCTTTGACAAAATACAGCATCCATTCCTCTTGAAAACACTGAAAAGTACAGGAATAGAAGGACCCTTCCTAAAAATAATAAACAGTATATATTTTAAACCATCAACAAGCATCATATGCAATGGGGATAAATTAGAAGCCTTCCCAATAAGATCAAGAGTGAAACAAGGATGTCCATTATCACCTCTATTATTCAACATAGTACTAGAAACACTAGCAGTACCAATTAGAGAAGAAAAAGGAATTGAAGGTATCAAAATAGGCAATGAGGAGACTAAGCTATCACTCTTTGCAGATGATATGATGGTCTACGTAAAAAAATCCTAGAGTATCAACTAAGAAGCTTGTAGAAATAATCAACAACTTTAGCAAGTTGCAGGATACAAAATAAATGCACATAAATCATCAGCATTTTTATATATTTCCAACACATTAGAGTAGCAAGCAGTAGAAAGAGAAACACCATTTAAAATCACCCTAGACAAGATAAAATACTTAGGAATCTATCTACCAAAACAAACACAGCAATTATACGAAAACAACGACAAAAAACTTTCCAAACAAATAAAACTGGATCTCAACAATTGCAAAGTCATTAATTGCTCATGGGTAAGATGAGCTAACATAATAAAAATGACCATTCTACCCAAATTAATTTACCTAGTTAGTGCCATACCTATCAAACTACCAAAAAACTTCTATACTATATAGAATACTATAAAGCAGCAGTCATCAAAACAATATGGTACTGGCTAAGAGACAGAAGGGAGGATCAGTGGAATAAACTTGGGGTTAATGACATCAGCAAGACAGTGTATGATAAACCCAAAGTAGCCCAACTTTTGGGACATGAATCCACTATTTGACAAAAACTGCTGGGAAATTTAGAAAACAATATGGGAGAGATTAGATTTAGATCAACATCTCACACCCTACACCAAGATAAATTCAGAATGGGTGAATGAATTGAATATAAAGAGGGAAACTATAAATAAGTTAAGTGAACACAAAATAGGATACCTGTCAGATCTCTGGGAAAGGAAAGATTTTAAAACCAAGTAAGAGAGAAAATTACAAAATGTAAATTACATGGTTTTGATTATATTAAACTAAAAAGCTTTTGTACAAACAAAAACAATGTAGTCAAAATCAGAACGGAAACAACAAATTGGGAAAAAATCTTTATAACAAAAAACTCTGACAGGTGTCTAATTACTCAAATATACAAGGAGTTAAATCAGTTGTATAAAAAATCAAGCCATTCCCCAATTGATAAATGGGCAAGAGACATGAATAGGCAATTTTCAGGTAATGAAATCAAAAGTATCAATAAGCACATGAGAAAGGGTTCTAAATCTCTAATAATTAGAGAAATGCAAATCAAAACAAAAAACCTCACACCTAGAAGATTGGCTAAAATGAAAGAAGGGGAGGGTAATGAATGTTGGAGGATATGTGGCAAAATTGGGACATTGATGCATTGCTGGTGGAGTTGTGAACTGATCCAACCATTCTGGCTGGCAATTTGGAGCTATACTCAAAGGGCTATAAAAGACTGCCTGCCCTTTGATCCAGCCATACTATTGTTGGATTTGTACCACAAAGATATCGTAAATAAACAGACCTGTATGAAAAAATTTATAGCTGCACTTTTTGTGGTGGCAAAGAACTGGAAAAGGAGGGTATGTCCTTCAATTGAGGAATGGCTGAACAAACTGTGGTATATGCTGGTGATGGAATACTATTGTGCTCAAAGGACCTCCGGGAACTGATGCAGAGTGAAAGGAGCAGAGCCAGAAGAACACTGTACACAGAGACTGATATACTGTGGTAAAATTGAATGTAATGGACTTCTGTACCAGCAGCAATACAATGACCGAGGACAATTCAGAGGGATTCATGGTAAAGATCGCTACCCACATTCAGAGGAAGGACTGCAGGAGAGGAAACATATAAGAAAAACAACTGCTTTAACTCATGGGTTGAGGTGGACATGATTGGGGATGTAGACTCGAAACTACCACACCAATGCAACTAAGAAAAATTTGGTAATATGTCTTGATCAATGACAGATGTTAAAACCAGTGGAAATGTGCATTGGCAATGGGTGGGGGGACAGCGGGGGTGAAGGGGAAAGTAGGAGCATGAATCATGTAACCATGTTAAAAATGAATATTAATAAATGTTTAAAAAACAAACAAAAAATAAATAAAAAGAAAAAGACTAAAGTTTCTAAAAAAAATATTATCTTTTCCAGGCAATAAAACTTTCTGAATCTGGCTAGGCTGACCCTGAGGCAACATACCTAAAGTCCAAAACAGTAGAAAGATGTCATGGTATAATGAAAAAATTTCTGGGCGTGGAATAGGAAGAAATTGTGTTCAAATCCTAGCTCTGTTTCTTAATACTTATGTGATCTTGAACAAATTTTTTAACCTCTCTTGGTCTCAGTTTCCTCAACTGCACAATTGATCAATTGAAATAAATGCGATCTGAGATACAAAAGCGAAAGAGAAAAATTTACACAGTGGCAGCAATAACATACAGTGGTTAATTATGAATATCTTAACTATGATCAGCAATGCAAAGATCCAAAATAATTTCCAGTCTCATAATGAAAAAGCTTTCCATGATCATAGAAGAAATCAATAAAATCCGAACACAGATTGAAGCATGCATTGCTTTACTTTATCTCCAAGAAGATTTTTCTTATATAAGCAATAAGTGTCTTCTTTGACAACATGACAAGCATGAAAATATGTATCGCATGATAGAACACATATAACCTATATCATATTACATGCCATCTTAGGGAAGGGGTGAGGAGAGAACAAGAGAGGGAAAATGGATCATGAAATGTCATAAAATGATTACTAAAAATTGTATCAACATGAAAACAATTTTTAAAAGAAAGTAATGAGAACTGAAATCTCTTCTGCCACTAAATTTGGGATTCTTCAAGGACTAGAAGCCTATATTCAAAGCTTTTGCATTTGCATAAATTGTGTATTCCCCCATGAGATTCTATGACATTGTGTCATTCTGTTAGCCTAGCCCTAGAGAATTCAAGTCACTCCACTTGGTTATACAAATGTTGTCACTTGATACCCCATCAATAATATTCATTTTATTTCTGTAGAGTGATTTTTTAAGGCCCAATCCCCAAATCACATAAACATATATACATGTGATAAGTGATGTCATATGTTTTGCTTTTGCATTTCTACTCCCATAGTTCTTTCTCTCAATGTGGATTGCATTCTTGTGTAAAGAATTAAAATTAAGAATTTGACTAAATATATGAGAATTCTAAGATAATTCTGTGGTAGTTGATTTAAAAATATTGTATATCACTCAAGCCAAAATGACTTTTAGTAGTTTTATTTAAAAAAAGGTGGAAGATGCGAAAGTAGAAACATATAAAAGAGGGTAGAGAAGATGTCTAGCCCAGTGATGGGCATACTTTTTAAAGAGGGGGCCAAAATAAAGGAAATGCTGATCTGTCAGACTATTTCTAAGGCAACTCTTTTCACGTTTCATTGTATTGTATGCTACTCATCCTATTAATCAGATTAGGAATAATGTCATGTGGCCAGATAGAATATTTCATGGAGCTGCATCTGGCCTGCAGGCCTTAGTTTGCCCCTCACTGGTCTAACCTATCACACTAAATGTCCCCAGATCAGCCCAAGAGGGCTTATTAATCCTCAGATGTAGGACCCTGTGGATTTTAAAATTAATATTCAACATCTCCAAAGTATAATATTTATAGAGATTTATTAATATTTAACTAGAGAGCTAGAGAACACAGAAAACGTTTCCCACTCACTTCATGTGGAAGAGAGAGCTAGGACAACAAGGACTGATCACCACTCAATTCACATAGAAGAAGAGAGCCAGAGAGGCTTTAACTAAAACTTATATGCAATCATGCAAAAGATACACATAAACAGAAAGGAAAAGGAATTGTGGGTAATACAGAAAGGAATCATGGGTTCAAGATTTTCCAACTATACAATCCTGTGGTGAATTAAATAGGGGTTCCACCCATGTGGTTTCTCCAAGAGGGGAAGGCCTCTCTGGAACTAATATCTCCACAAGCCAGGAAAGGAGAGTCAGCTTTTCACTCACTCAGGTGAAGTTCCAAAGGAGAAGATCCAGGAGTAGTTGTACCAGAAGCAGTCTAAGAGCCAGAGTCCCAGGTCAAAGTCCCAAGTTGTAGCTCCACGTCTCAGTCCCAGTCCAAGATCCTCCAAGCCCAAGATTAAGAATTGAGACTCCTTTGGACAGGAAGTTCAAGACTTTTATAGTCCTTTTTCCATGTCACTTCCTGTCACTGCCAATTGCCATCTTTAAATTTGCTTAGCACTATCCAGGGGGTGGTCAATCACATCTGGAGTTGTCACCCACTTTAGTAAGTGGCTTGTGGGCTTCTCCTACTTAGTGTTGAGTAAAGATGTTTTCAGTTTTTGTTGATTAATTAAAATTAGGTGAGTTAATCCTATCTTCACACTTTTACATAAGTCCTTCAAGAGTGTCCTGGCTTGTTGCATTGCTACTGGTAGCAAAGTCCATTTCATTGGATCGTTCGACAATGTTTTATTTTCTGTGTATAATGTTCTTCTGGTTCTGCCCATTTCAATCTGCAACAGTTTATTGAGGTTCTCCCAAGTCATATAGAAAACCTTCAGATCATTATTCCTTTCAGCACAATAGTATTCTATCACCATCAGATTCAACAATTTCTTCAGCCATTTCCCAATCGATGGACACCCCTTCATTTTCCAATTTTTTGCAACCACAAAGAGTGTAGCTATGAATATTTCTGTACAAGTATTTTTCCTTATTATGTCTTTTGGTTACAAACCCAGCAGTGGTATGGCTGGTTCAAAGGGTATTTGTATCATAAAAAGAATGTGTAAGACTCCTTTGTGTAGTTTGTCAAATAGCTTATAGAATATTGGGATTAGTTGTTCTTTGAATGCTTAGTACAATTCACTTGTGAAACCAACTGGCCCTTTTGATTTTTTCCTAGGGAGTTCTTTGATGGCTTGATCAATTTCTTTTCCTGATATGGAATCATTTAAATATCCTTTTTCTTCTTCTGTTAATTTAGGCAATTTATATTTTTGTAAATATTCATTCATCAATTTCACCTCAATTACCTTATTTATTGACATATAATTGGCAAAATAATTTTAATAATTACCTTAATTTCCTCTTCATTAGAGGTGAGATCACCCTTTTCATTCATGATACTGTAAGTTAACTAAAGATTTATCTATTTTTTTCAAAATACCAGCTTCTAGTCTTATTTATTAGCTCAATAATTCTTCTACTTTCAATTGTATTAATTTCTCCTTTGATTTTTGGAATTTCCAATTTGGTTTTTATCTGAAGGTATTTAATTTGTTCTTTTTCTCATTTTTTTATTTGTATATTCTATTGAGATTAAGGTTTAAGTATTACCTATTATCATTCTGTTATAATAAGATTCTCCTCCCTCTCCCTGCTCCTCTTTATGTGTTATAATTTATCCTATTTTTCTTCTTCCTTCAACTTTCTCTTAGTACCATCCTCTTCCCCCCTTTTTTTACATATCATCTTAGACAACTTAGTACCATAACCTCTGCATATGAATAATTCTTCTATCTACTATGATAATGAAAATAATTTTAAGAGTTACAGAAATCACATTTACATATAAAAATATAATCAATTTAATATTCCTGGAGTCCTTAAAATTTTTTCCTTCTTTCTCATTTACCTTTTTTATGATTCTCTTGAATTTTGTATTTGGAAATCAAATTTTCCATTTAGTTCTGGTCTTTTCTTTAGGAATGCTTGGACATCTTCTATTTTGCCCATACTTTCCCCCTGAAAGTATATAGTCACTTTTGATGAGTAAGTGATTCTTGGTTGTAGACCTAATTCTCTTGCCTTCCTGAATATCATATTCCAAGCATTGCAATCCTTTCATGTGGAGGCTGGCAGATTCTGTGTAATCCTGACTGGGTCTCCTTGACATCTGAATTGTCTCTTTCTGGCTGCTTAAAATATTTTCTCCTTTACCTGGAAGCTCTTGAAATTGTCTATTACATTCCTGCAGGCTGTCTTTTAAGGATTTAATGTAGAGGTTGATCTATTAATTCTTTCAATATCTATTTTGCTCTCTTGTTCAAGAATAGCAGGGCAGTTTTCTTGGATAATTTCTTATAATATGATGGCAAGGCTTTTATTTTTTTCCCAGGCTTTCAAGTAGACCAATAATTCTCACATTTTCTTTCTTGGACCTGGTTTTCATGTCAGTCATCTTCTCAATGAGATATTTTGTTTCCTTCTATTTTGTCATTCTTTTGATTTTGTTTTATTAATTCTTGCTGTCTTGTGAGATCATTAGCTCTTATTTGCCCAATTCTAGGCTTTAAAGATTGTTTTTCAGCTATGATCTTATGATTTTCCGTTTTGGTTTGATATATCCTGCATTTCATGGCTCCAAGCAGGACAATTCTGGTCTCCAATTTGCTTATTACTTCATTTGATTTCTGTGCCTCTTTTTCCATGTGGGAAATTTTGTCTTCCAAATTATTATTTTCTTTTTGTATTACTTTCATTTTTCCCTCCACTTTTCTTCCAATTTTTCTTCTATATTTCTTACTTAGTTCTTGAACTCCTTTTTGAGTTCCTCAAGAGATTGTGACCAATTTCCATTTTTTTTTAAAGTTTGGATGCATTTGCTTATTTTTCACTCTCTGTTGTTGCTTCTGTATTTTGCTCTTTTTCTCAATAGAAATTATCCAGGGTCAACAGCTTTTTATGCTGCTGCTTATTCGTTTTGCTAATAGTAGATTGGGGTTCCTGTAGGTTCCATGCTCTTCAGCCTCAGGTACAAATTCTTGCTGTCAAGGCCTTACACTGCCATCAGGAGTAAGTCTGTGGTGCTTTCAGCTAGTCCCTGAGAGTTTAGAGATTGCCCCAACCCTTGATCTGACTCTAGTGTAGTAGGTAGTGTGAGGGACGTGTCATAAGCTTACACTTTGATAAATGCAATTTTGCCCCCTTATTGTGTGGGAATCCCCAAATACTGCCTACCTTTTAGGCTGTATCATTTGGGAGAGTCACTTTATTCTTCTGATTTTGAGTTCTTTCCTTTTGAGACACTTTGTAATGATTGGTTGTAAGGATATTCAGAAAGTTCCTACTATTCCATAGCTATCTTAGCTCCACCCCTCCCTGATATTCTGGAACAAGAGAGTAAAATAGAAATTAAAAGAATCTACAGATCACCTCCTTAATCAAATCCTGAAATGAAAACTCCCAGCAATATTAAAAGTAAATCAAGAGACCCCCAAGCCACGGAGAAAATATTACAAGCAGCCAGAATGAAATAATTCAAATATGATAGAGCAAAAGTTAGGATCACAAAGGACTCAGCAGCCTCTACATTAAATGATTAGAAGATTTGGAATATGATAACCCAGAAGTCAAAGATCTAGGTTTACAATGCAAAAAATCATACATTGGTTAAGGGGGAAAATGTTCATTTAATAAGATAGAAGACTTCCAAGTATTCCTGATGAAAAGACCATATCAAACCATAAAATTTGATATCCAAACACAAGATCCAAGAGAAGATTAAAAAGGTAAATAAAAATAGAAAATTTACGGAATATAATAAGGTCAAACTATACATATATACCTACATGGACTTATGATATTTGTAATTCTTAAAAATTTTATCAGTATTAGAACAATTAGAAATAGTACATGTAGACAAAGTTTGTGTGACTAAGCTGATTAGGATGATATGAAATGCAAAAAAAAGCCAAGGGATGAAAAAGAAGATTCCACTGATAGAAAAGGAAAAAATATTTCACCTAAAGAGGCATCATAAAGACAACAAAGTAATATAACTACTAAACATATATGCACCAAATGGTATAGCCTCTAAATTTTTAAGGGAGAAATTAAATAAGGTCAATGAGGAAACAGGCAGTAAAATGATACTAGTGGTGAATCTCAACCTTTCCCTTACAGGTAGATAAATTTAAACAAAAAATAAATAAGAAACAAGTAAAGAATTGACTCCAATTATGGAAAAGTTAGATTTCATAGAAAACTGGAGAAAATGCAATGGTAATAACACCTTGGAAGAACTAAAACTGGCAGAAATCCAGAAAATAAGCTAAGGGTAGCATCAAGGAAGGACTAAAGTTTAAGAGTGTATCCTAACCTCCCAGAAAACAGAGCCTACTTATAATTAAATAGGAAAAATGAGCAGAAAATGAAAAAAAACACCTAAGTATAAAGATTTTTTATGGAGTCAAAGAGAAAGAAACAGAGAAGGGAACAGCGAAAGCAAAGCACAAAGTCCAAAAGAAAAATATGAATTGGATATAGATTCTGGAAGATATCAAAATAGGACTTCAAAAATCAATTAAGAGAGTTAGAGGGGAAAGTGGGGAAGAGAAATGAAAGTAATTCAAGAAGAAATGGGCCAATTGAAAAAGGAGAACCAAAAACTAACAGAGGAAAATCAGGCCATAAAAATCTGAATTGAGCAACTATAAACTAATGATTTTATGAGAAATCAAGAAACAATAAAGCAGAATCAGAGGTATGAAAAAAACAGAGGAAAACATGAAATATCTTATTGAAAAAACAACTGATCTGGAGAATAAATCCAGGAGAGACAATTTGAGAATTATTGGACTATCTTAAAGCCATTATCAGGAAAAAAATCTTGGACATCGTAATACAAGAAATTATCAAAGAAACTGCCCAGAGGTCCTCAAACAGGAAAATAAAATTGAAATTGAAATAATTCACAGATTACCTCCAGAAAGAAACCCTCAAATGTCAACTTCCAGGAATGTAATAGATCAATTCAAGAGCCCCCAAAGCCAAGGAGAATATACTGTAATGAGCCAGAAAGAAACCATTCATATACCATGGAGTTACAATCAGGATCACACGGGGCCTTGCAGCTTCTACATTAAAGGATCAGAAAGCATGGAATATGATATTCAGGAAGGTAAAACATCTCAGTCTATAAGCCAGATTCACCTATCCAGCAAAACTGAGTATATTCTTTCAGGGAAAAAATGGACATTCAATAAGAATGAAGATTTCCAAGCATTCCTGAGAAATAAACCAGACTTAAATAATTTGATGTTTAAACAGAATACTCATGAGAAATGTAAAATGAAAATGAGAAAGAGAAAATGTCAAATAAGGTCAAAATATTTGAAGATATATGTAATATTTGAAGAAGATATATGTAATTCTCAAAAATTACTCTTTGTAGGAGATAAGATAGAAGGAATATACTTAGAAAGAGGGTGCGGAAGTAAGCAGATTATGAGAATATAATATATATATATATATGTACATATATATATATATATAAAATGATGAATAATGATATGATGTGCATGTAAATGTGATAATATGAAATGATACGTATATATGATATGACATGGTATGTTATGATATGTAAAAAATTGAGGTGTGGAAGAGAAGATTGCACTGAAAGAAAATGAAAGGGAGAGATAGCATGGAGTAAATTATATAACATAAAGAGGCATGAAAAATCATTATAATGAGAGGAGGATAAGGGTGGTGACTGGCAGTGCTTAAACTTTACTCTCATCATAACTGTCTCAGAGAGGGAAAAACAAATATACTCATTTGCTTATGGAATTATGTCTTACCCTACAGAGAAATAGAAGGGAAATAATAAAAGGAAAGGGGGAGGTAATTGGAGAGAGGGGTAAGTGAATGGGGGGTGGTAATAAAAAGCAAAAGCAAAGTACTGAAAAACAGAGTGAAAGCTAATAGATCAGGATCTAAAGGGGAAAGTGAGGTGGAGGACAATATGCAGTTAGTAATCATAACTCTGAATGTGAATGGGATGAACTCACCCACAAAAAGAAAGTAGAGAGCAGAGTGCATTAAAAAACAGAATCGTCCTATATGTTATTTACAAGAAACACATTTGAGGCTAGGTGACACTCAGAGATTAAGAGTAAAAGACTGCATCAGAATTTATTCTCCAAAATCTAAAGTAAAAAATGCAGGATTAGCAATCATGATATCAGGCAAAACTAAAGCAAAAATTGATTAGATTTAAAAGAGTTAAGGAAGGATATTACATCTTTCTAAAAGGTACTATAAAAAATGAAGTAATATATAAGGATGGGATTTGTGCAAGGTGGATAGGACCAAAGGAGGCAGAAAAGGCAGTTGCTGACAGTTGAGACCAGAGAGGATTCTGGGAATCTTCCCAGAGGAAGAGGAGAGGGGAGAGGTCTTCAGGTGGAGAACTGGGAGGAGATAGGAGGACAACATCCCAGCTTGGATCCCGCCATGAGGGCTTCTTGAGGATCTTTCTTTTGGAAATTGAAACCCTGATTCCCTGGTCAAAGCCATTCCATCACATCTCACCCATTAAGACTTCAACCTTCGAGTCAGCTAAGTTTTTGAACTCCATTTTGGGAACAATCTCTTAGTCTCCTTCACTCATTACCCAACCTTGCTGAGAGACCCCATAAGAATAGTGAAGAGGGCACACCAAATCCCTCTGCCCTTCACCCTTTTCACTAGTCCTTGATTTACAAATAATAAAAAGGCATTAAAGAGTCAGATGGCTTTCCAGTGTGCTTGAGAGACAACAAGGGACAGGGGAACCACAGCTTGGTCTGACTGTCTCCATCTTGAAGCCAGACCACCCACTGTAAAATTAACTTACTGGGGGGAGGTTTTTGTGAACCCTGTCCTTATTCAGGATTGGATTGGAGTACCACATACTTCCTCTTATAGGGAAACATTGCCCCTGACTCCTTTGGGGAAACAGCACCATCCAGGTCACCCAGGTTCGGGGTGACACCTAATTAAAGTCTCCCAGTGTATATTTGGCCCAAGGGGAGTGCTGGGAGAGAGACTCACCACATAGACTTTATCTCCTTTCTTTGAAACATCCAATACTGGCCTTTTTTTATTGTTACAAATATGAGGACTAATTATCTAAATACCAAAATGATATAGCATCCAGATTTCTAAAGGAGAAACTAAAGGAACTTATGGAGGGAATTGATAGTAAAACCATATTAGTGGGGGGACTTCATGCTTTCCCTATCAGAACTAGATAAATCAAAACAAAAAATAAGTAAGAAAGAAGTAAGGGAAGTGAATGAAATATTATAAAAATTAGAATTAATATATATCTGGAGAAAACTGAACAGAGATAAATAGGAATATACCTTCTTTTCAGTAGCACATAGTACATATAGAAAGATCAACCATGTACTAGGGCTTAAAACATTGTAAATAAATACAGAAAAGCATAAATAACAAATGTAAATTTTTAAGATCATAATAAAATAAAAATCAAAATTAGTAAGGGATCATGGAGAGGCAAATTTAAAATTAATTGGAAACTAAATAACCTAGTTCTTCAAAACTGGGAGATCATAAAAACAAATCATAGAAAGAAATACTGATTTCATTGAAAAGAATGAGAATGAGAAGTCAACATATCAAAATCTATGGGTTACAGCTAAAACACTACTCAGGGGAAACTTTACATTTCTGAGTGCTTGGAGAAACAAAATAGAGAGGGGGGAGATCAATGAGTTGGACTTGCAACTTAAAATTTTAGAAAAAAGAAGGAACTAAAAGTCCACAGATAAAAACTAAATTGGAAATCTTAAAAATTAAAGGAGAAATTAACAAAATTGAAAGTAAAAGAACTATTGAATAATAAATAAGACCAGGATCTAGTTCTAAAAAAAATAGATGAAGTACTGGTAAATCTAATAAAAAAAAAGAAAGAAGATAATCAAATTAACAGTATCAAAAATGAAAAGGGTGATCTTACCTCTGATGTAGAGGAAATTAAGATAGTTATTAAGAATTACTTTACTCAATTACAAGGCAATAAATATGACAATCTAGTTGAAATGAGTGAACATTTACAAAAATATAAAATGTCAGGCAGCTTGGTAGCTCAGTGGGTTGAGAGTCAGGCCTAGAGACAGGAGGTCCTAGGTTCAAATCTGGCCTCAGACACTTCCCAGCTGTGTGACCCTGGGCAAGTCACTTGACCCTCATTGCCCACCCTTACCACTCTACCACCTATGAGCCAATACATAGAAGTTAAGGGTTTAAAATTTTTTTTAAATTTAAAAAATATATAAAATGTCTAGATTAATAAAAGAGAATATAGAATACTTAAAGAACCCCAACTATTAAAAAATTGAATAAGCCATCAAGGAACTCTCTAAGAAAAAATTCCCAGGGCCAGATGGATTTACAAGTGAATTCTACCAAACATTCAAAGAACAAGTAACCCCAATAGTATTCAAACAATTTGACAAAAAAGGTCTAGTAGGATTCTTACCTAATTCTTTTTATGATACAAATACAGTACTGATTCCCAAGCCAGGAAGACAAAAAACAGAGAAAGAAAACTACAGACCAATCTCCTTAATAAACATAGGTGAAAAATATTAAATAAAATACTAGCTACAAGACTATAACAAGTTATCACAAGGATTATTCACTATAACCAGGTGGGATTTATACCAGGAATGCAAGGATGGTTTAATATTAGGAAAATCATCCACATAATTGACAATATCAATACCCAAAATAACAGAAATCACATAATTATCTTAACAGATGCTGAAAAAGCCTTTGACAAAATACCACACCCATTTCTATTAAAAACACTACAAAATACAGGAATCGAAGGGGATTTCCTCAAAAGAATAAACAGTATTTATTTAAAATCATCTAAAATGGGGATGTTAAAGGTCTTTTCAATAAGATCAGGAGAGAAGCAAGGATTCCCATGATCACCATCACCACTATTATTTACTATTGTATTAGAAATGCTAGAAATAGCAATTAGAGAAGAAAAAGAAATTGAGGGAATTAAAGTAGGCACTAAGGAAACTAAACTATCACTCTTTGTAGATAAAATAATGGTATATTTAGAGAATCTTAGAAGATAAACTAAGAAACTAGTAGAAATGATCAATTTTAGAAAAAGTTGCAGGGTACAAGATAAATTCACATAAATCTTCAGCATTTCTATATATTTTTAATAAAACTCAGCAGCAAGAATTAGAAAGAGAAACAATTTAAAATCAGACAATATAAAATATTTGCTCAGACAAACACAGGAATTATATGAATGCAACTACAAAACACCTTTCACACAAATAAAACTAAATGTAAACAATTAGAAAAACATTAATTGCTCATGGGTAGGACAAACTAATATAATAAAAATAACAATCCTACCCAAATTAATTTACTTATTCAATGCCATACTTATCAAACTGTCAAAAAGCTTTTTTTTATAGAATCGGAAAAAATTATATCAAAGTTCATCTGTAAGATTAAAAAATCAAGAATATCAAGGGAAATAATGAAAAAAAAATGTAAAGGATGGGGTCCTAGTAGTACCAGATATTTAACTCTACTACCAAGCAATGATCATCAAAACATAGTAGTATTGCATAAGAGATAGAAGGGTGGATCAATGGAATTGACATGGGGTAAATGACCTCAATAAGCTAGTGTTTGACAAACCCAAAGATACAGCTTTTGGAATAAAATTCACTATTTGACAAAAACTTCTGGGAAAATTGGGAAAAAAGTATGGAAAAAATTATTTTTAGATCAACATCTTACATCCTATACCAAGGTAAATTCAAAATAGGTAAATGACCTAAATAGAAAGAGTAAAATCATAAATAAATTAGGTGAGCAGAGAATATTATACCTGTCAGATCCATGGGAAAGGGATGATACATGTATAACCCAGTGGAATTTTTTATTAGCTCTGTGAGCAGGGAGGAGAAAAGGGCAGAGAAAGAATATGAATGATGTAACCATGGGAAAATACTTAAATATTAAAAAAAAAAGAAAATTCAATGGGAATAGAGAGAAATATACTTTATTTTCAGCAGTATTTGGTTCTTACACAAAATTGACAATGTATTAGGACATATAAACTTCACAACCAAATGCCTAAAAGTAAAACAATTAAATACATCCTTTTTAGATCACAATGCAATATAAATGATAATCAATAATGCTCCCAGGAAAGACACAGCAAAAATTAATTGGAAACTAAACTAATGCTAAGAAACGTGTAGGTCAAAGGACAAATTATAAAAGCAATCAATAATTTCATTCATGAGAATGACAATGAGGAGACAACATATCAAAATTCATGAGATACAGACAAAGCAATATTTGGGGGAAATTCTCTAAATGCTTACATTAATAAGATAGAGAAAAAGCAGATTAATGAATTTGGCCTGCAACTAAATGATAGGGAAAAAAAAGAAATTAAATTCCTAATTAAATACTGAATTAGAAACTCTAAAAATTAAAGGAGAAATTAATTAAATTGAAAGTAAGAGAACCACTGAACTAATAAATAAGACTTTTTTTATAAAATAAAAACATGAAAACGATGCATTGCTTAATTAGATTTAAACAAGGAAAGAAACCCTATAATATACATAATTATTAATTAAAGCAATTTGACCACTGTCCCCATTTAAAATGTTTTCCTAGGGATGTCAAATGAGGAGCTTAACTAAGAGGAATAAACTCAATAGCTGAATGACAAAGTTGAACACAGGCATCTAGGAAGATAGGAAAAAGTGAGAAAAGAAATATGAGGAAGATTAAATATGGGACAGAGGGAGAAAGAAAAAGAAACAGAGCAAGAAACATATAAGAATAAACCATTGCAGAAATGGTTTATCTGGGTCATGGAATCTTCTGTAAGTGGGGACCAAGTCACATGCTGTATTGAGTTGTAGGTATGGTATAATTGGACTGAATTGAAGAGTGGAATCATAGAAGCAAACTGAACAAGATTGTTTTCCTCAGTGAGAAGAGGAATTAATAGAGAAAGTTTTAGGTGGAGCAATGGTGTTAAAGAAAGAATAAAAAAAAATAATAGAATAACAAACAGGAGAAATATGAGCCAGGAAGTCTTTATCTAAGAGAATTAGAAAAACGAATCTATTACTAAAGAATATCTAAATTTGATAGATAGATAGATAGAGATATAGCTATAAACACACATAATTACTATTGAATGATGTCATCAAGTTTTGTTTTGTTTTTAACTGTAAAACCTTTTAAATATTCCTTGGGATTAAGTTCTTAAGTCACAAGAATCCATCTGATAACTGTCATCTTTGCTTTGGGGTCTGTGTAACAGTTCTACATATTCTCTGATCATGTAATAATAAGAGAAAAGTATACACATTATTTTTCCATTCTGTACTGGGTGGCCACATGCTTAATTTCTTTTCCATTCAAGTAAAAATAATGATCAAATAAAAAAATATTTGGTAAGCACTTAGTATGTTTATTAATTATATTTTATTATTAATTTATAAATATAAAAAAGACAGTTCTGCCCTCAAGTTTACAGTCTAATGAAGGAAGGCAGCACCTATAGAATAGAGTTAGATAGTATTTGAAGGTGAATGAGTGGGAGTGATAATCCAGTGTATATATCACAAAAGGAAGTTTTGTGAATTTGAACAATTCTATCCTGATTGTCACAGATACCTCATAATTAGTCAGCATTATGTAGAATACTACTCAAATTAGTTCAAGTAATTTGTTCAATTTTCTCATTTATTGTATATCTAAACTATTATCTTCCTGGACTTATCCCCTGATGAAAATATTGGGTATTATAACTTTTTCATTTTTACTTTAGAAAATTTCTCCAAGTGTATACTAGTAATGATGAAAACAATACTTTTAAATACAAAAAATGACACCATCCCATTGATCTAAGAATTCCCTCCAAGGAAGCAGATTGTTTCATATTTCTATCTCTCCAACCTGAATGACTCTTATCTAAGTTATCCTATAAGTCAACTACAGATTTGCCCAATATTTTTGAGGCCTTTCTCCTGATATCATGAGTTTTCCAATAGAACATTTTGGTTGTCTACATTTCCTCTTTCTCACTTCTGCCCTGTAACAAGTCGCCGTTACTCTGCCTATCATAAATTTCCCTAATGATTTCCTTTCTTCTTTAAAGTTTCATTAATTACAATTCACAGTTTATTTACATCTACCATACCCCTTCCCATTACTCTTTGTATGATACTCATTTTAAATTCTTCAGAAATTGTTGTCTTCCATATATTACTCCCATACAATAATAATTGTAGAATTTTAGTATTAAAAATGGGCATTTCTTTGTAAATGTAGAGGGACAGATTTTGCAACTGATTGTATATATGAGAGAGCACAACTGAAGATGATACTGAGCTCACAAATTTTGGCAACTGGGAGGATCATTGTTCCCTTCACAGTAATAAGGAAGTTCAGAATGAAGAGTTTGGGGGGAAAGATAATTCTATTTTGGTGATGCTCAGTTTGAGATCCCTACAGAATATACAATTTCAAATGTTCTATAGGTAGATGGAGATGTTTTAATGGGGCTCAGGAAAAATGATTAGGCTGTATATATACATTTGGTAATCATCTATGCAGATATAATTACTGAAGCCATAGAGGATAATGAGATCACAAATTAGTTATTTTTAAAAAAGAAATAAATGAAAAGAAGCACTGGATAGACCACATTTAGAAATATTAAGATCTTGCAAAGGAGATTCAGGAATAGTCAGACAACAGAAGAACCAACTGGGATAAGTGTCACAAAAAAACAGATATGAGTAATTATTTTGAGGTAGATAATCAATGTTCTCCATTATCATAGTGATATTTGTTGACATTTATGTAGCACTCATATATTTACAAAGGACTTTACAATGCATTATTTCACTTGAGTCTCACTACAAATCTGTAAGGCAGTTGCAAGTATTATTAATCCCATTTTATAAAGGAACTGAGATTATATATTTATCAAATATCTATTATGTACCAGGCATTATGCTTGGTACAAGGAAAACAGAACAGTCCTTGCCCTTGAGAAATTACATTATACTAAATTCTAATGCATGATATTTTGCCTGGGATGCTGCTAATGTGCTTGGGGGTTCAAAATGGTTTAATATAAAGATACACATTGAAAGAAATTGTGATACTCATATTAATATTAATATGAAACCAAAAAGGAGAAAATACTACAGCACAAATTTAAATCAGATTTTCTTCATATTCATGCTTATAATAAATAAGTTAAGATCATTGTCTATGTCTAGCCAAGTAAAATAATAAATGAAGTCACTACTAAAGATAACTGAAGACAGTAAGCCAAATTTTGCTCTTGGATACACTCCCAGAGCTGCCATTGATTTCAATGGGAGCTACACGCACATCCCAGAGTTGAATCCAGCAAACAGACAGGGTGTTATTACAAAGAAAGAATCTGAAAAATTGATTCAAAATCAGCAGCACTGCAAAGAAACAAATAGCAGTGAGTCAAATGTCAAAGAAACATCATGTAGAGGCAGTTCAGTCCTCAAATAACTATGTGTGGTTCTTAGTGCCTGAGAGTCATGCATAGATATTTCAGGGATGAAATATAGAATGTTTTCTTTCTTGATGCAACATCTTTAATCATTTAGAAATCCTGACTAAATAAGAAGGAAGCCAAGGAAGGAAGAACATATACTTCTGTGTTATTATTGATGTTTGAATGAAAATTATTAAAGGAGGGTAAAAGTTATGGACAAAAAAACATTTAGCTTTCAATCTGCTCCTTCTAAGGTACATTTTTAAGAATATGCTCAGGAAAGAATGAAATCAATCTTTCTCTTAAAATTATTTTTACTTATTTAAATGTTTCTAAATTACTTGTAAAATTTTAATGACTGTTTTTTTCATCTTGAGATCCAAATTCCCTCCTTTCCTTCCTCTCATCCCCCTCCTTGAGAAGACAAAGAATTTGATAGCAGATATATATGTGAAGTCATGCAAAATTATTTCCATATTAATCATATTGTGAATGAAAATAAAAATTAAACAATAAGATTAAAGAAATTATCTAAATGTATGCTTTAATTGACATTCAGAATTCATCAGATCTTTCTATGGAGGTGGATAGCATTTTTCATTGTGGATGCTTTGGAGTTACCATGAATGATTATCTTGATCAGAGTAACTAAACCTAAAAGTTGATCATTCTTACAATATTGCTACTACTATAAATATTGGTCTCCTTATTCTACTTATTTCATTGTGAATCAGTTCATATAAGTCTTACAAAACTTTTTTGAAACCAACCCCTTCTTTATTTCTTATGGTACAATAAAATTCCATCAAAAGCATGTACCACTACTGGTTTAGCCATTCCCCAGGTAATGAGCATCCCCTTGATTTCTAAAACTTTGCCAACACAAAAAAGAGCTTCCATCAATTTATATATATATATGTATATGTATATTTCCTTTTTCCTTGATCTGTTTGGAATATAGAGCTACTAGTGGTATTAATATTATTAGTACAAAACTGTTTTTAATTTTATGTAATCAAAATTATCTATTTTACTTCCAATAATCCTATTTCTCTCATTTCCCTGTATCCATAGAACTGAAAATTGTATTTTTCCTTGATCTACTAATTTTCTCATATCACCCTTAATGTCTATATAATTTATCTATTTTACCATATCTTGGAATATACATTGTGAGATGTTTGCCTATGCCTTGTTTCTACCAAAGTGCTTTTTACTTTTCCTGGCAATTTTTGTGAAACACTGAGTTCTTACCCCCAAATCTTGAATCTTTGAATTTATCAAACATTAGATTACTAATCACTTACTACAGTGTAATAATCTGTTCCACTGAGCTACCACTATATTTCTTGCCAGTAGGGATTATGACTGTAATACAGTGTGAGATCTGGTATAGCAAAGCCACTTCTCTTCACTTTTAAAAAATTAATGCCCTTAATATTCTTGACCTTTTGTTCTCCTAGATGAATTTTGTTACAATTTTCTCTAGCTCTACAAAACAGTTCTTCGATACTTTTGTTTTGCACTTGATTAGCAAAGTAACTTGGGTAGTATTATAATTTGTATTATTTTGGCTTGGTCAATTTGGGAGCAAATATTTTTCAAATTGCAAGGACCTGCCTTTATTTCTGTAGAAGTGTTTTTTAACTGTTTTCACATAATCCCTGGGTTTGTCTCAGCAGGGAGACACTTGAATATTTTATATTGTCTGTTATTTTAAATGTAATTTCTTTTTTATCTCTTTCTGCTGGGTTTTGATGGTAGTATATACTGTAGATCTATATATATTTCTCTTATATCCTATGACTTTTTTGAAGTGCTACTTGCTTGAAATAGTATTTGTTTTTCTATAAATATACCATCATGTTATCTGCAAAGAGTGATAGTTTTATTTCTTTATTCCTAATTTTATTCTTTCATTTTATTTTTCTTTTAATTTCTTCTAGCTAGCATTTTTAGAAAAAATATTGTATAATAGTCGGGATAATAGATAATATGCTTTCTTCACTCCTGAATTTATTTGGAAAGTTTCAAGTTGCTCTCCATTATAGATGATGCATACTCATGGTTTTATTTCTATTTCTATTTTCATTTATTTATTTAGTTAGTTATTTATTTGTTCATTTATTTATTTATTTAAAAATGTTTTTCCATGTTTACGTGATTCATTTTCCCCCTCCCTTCCAAGGAAACAAGAAATTCCACTGTCTTGTACAAACGTTGACACTTGATACCTATTTCCATATTATTCATTTATTCAGTAGAGTGATATTTTTAAGGCCTAAACCCCAAACCACATACTCATATAAACATGTGATAAGTGATGTCATATGTTTTGCTTTTGCATTTCTACTCCCATAGTTCTTTCTCTCAATGTGGATAGCATTCTTTTACATAAGTCCTTTAGGAGTGGCCTGGCTTGTTGAATTGCTACTAGTTGTAAAGTCCATTACATTGAATTGTTCCACAATGTTTTACTTTCTCTGTACAATGTTCTTCTGGTTCTGCTCATTTCACTCTGCATCAATTCATTGAAGTTCTTCCAGTTCATAGGAAAGCCTCCAGATCATCAATCCTTACAGCACAATAGTATTCAATCACAATCATATATCACAATTTATTCAGCCATTCCCCAATCAAGGGACACCCCTTAATTTCCACTTTTTGCCACCACAAATAGCATGGATATGAATATTTTGGGGGGTACAAACCTAGCAGTGGCATGGCTGGATCAAAGGGTATGCATTCTTTTAAAGCCCTTTGCATATAATTCCAAATTGCCTTCCAGAATGGCTGGATTAATTGACAACTCCATCAGCAATACATTAGTATCCAGATTTTGCCACATTCCCTCCAGCATTTATTGTTTTCCTTTACTTTAATACTGGCCAATCTGATAGGAGTGAGGTGCTACCTCAGCATTGTTTTGATTTACATTTCTCTAATTATGAGAGATTTGGGACACTTTTTCATGTGCTTATTGATAGTTTTTATTTCTTTATCCTGAAAATTGCCTATTCATGTCCCTTGACTATTTATCAGTTGGGGAATGGCTTGATTTTCTTGTACAACTGACAAATCCTATAAATTTGAGAAATAAGACCTTTTGTTAGAGGTTTTTGTTATAAACATTTTTTCCCATTAGGTTGCTTCCTGTATAATATTTGTTACAATTTTTTGTATAGAAATTTTTTAAATTTAATTCAATCAAAATTATTCATTTTGTAGTGTTCTCTATCTCCTGCTTGGTATTAAATTCCTTTTTTTTCTCCATAGATCTGACAGA
Organism: Gracilinanus agilis; assembly: GCF_016433145.1. NCBI lineage: Eukaryota > Metazoa > Chordata > Mammalia > Didelphimorphia > Didelphidae > Gracilinanus > Gracilinanus agilis. The sequence continues at coordinate 577,501,989 of NC_058132.1, forward strand.
TATACTATTTTACGTTTGCCTAATTTGTTTATAGTTTCTCTCTTTATATTTAAGTCATTTACCCACTCTGGGTTAATCTCCATGTAGGGTGTAAGATATTGATCTAAGCCTAATTTCTCCCATACTGATTTCTAAATTCTCATAGCAATTTTTGTCAAATAGTGGGTTCTTGTGTCCAAAACTGGGATCTTTGGGTTTTACTCATGGTTTTAGATACATATTACTATCATTTTTTAAAAAGAAACCATTGATTTCTGTGCTCTCTGGTATTTTTAAAAGGAATGGGTGTTGTATTTTGTCAGAGGCTTTTCTGACTCTATTGACATAATTATTTTTGTTGTTATTGTTATCATTATGATCAATTGTCCTGATAGTTTTCCTAATTTTGAATCAACCTTGTATACTTGGTTCTAAATCCTACCTAGTCATATTGAATGATCTTCGTGATATATCATTGTTATTTCCTTCTTGGTATTTTATTTAATTTTTTGCATTGATATTCATTAAGGAAATTGGATTTTAGCTTTCTTTCGCTGATTTTCCTCTTCCTGGTTCAAGTATCAACATAATGTTTGTGTCATAAAAGAAATTTGTTATGACTTCTTTAATAATTTTGTGTGAAATAGCTATTATAGTATTGTGACTAATTGTTGCCTAAATCTTTGATAGAATTGACATAAATTCATATGATTCTGGGGATTTTTTCTTATAGAACTCATTGATGGAGTATTAATTTTTTTCTAAGACAGGGTTATTTAAATATTCCACTTCATCTTCTGTTAATCTGGTCAGTTTGTATTTATGTAAGTACTCAATCATTTCACTTATATTATCAGTTTTACTAACATATAACTGGGAAATCTAAATCCTAATAATTGCTTTAATTTTGTTTTCATTGATGGTGTATTTACTCTTTTAATTTTTGATACTATTAATTTGATTTTCTTTCTTTTTTAATCAAATTAAACAGTAGTTTATCTATTTTATTGTTTCTCTTTTCATAAAACCAGTTACATGTTTTATTTATTAACTTGATTTTTCGCATAATTATCTTCATATAATAAGAAAGAGAAATTAAAATGTATTTCACTTTCCAATGTAAGCTTCTTAGAAGAGCAAGAAACAGAATCATGTGGACTTCCGGTTAAGATGGCGGCAGAGTAAGGAGCAGCTGCTCGATCTCTCCTGACCGAACCACACAGAACCCCTCAAGGGGAAATAAAAACGAGTCCAGAGGAACGAAGGAACCCCACAACAGGGCGCAGCATTGAAGGTACGCAGAATCGGGGCATTTCCACACTTTAAAGGGGTGAAACAGTTCACACTAAAACACGAGAGGAAGAAGCCCCTCCCCCACCCCCCACACCGCACAAGAGGGTAAACAGGACTGGGGCAACCAGAAAATCACTGGCAGCCCCTGAGCCCGTACCTGTGCGCTGCAAGACGAGGGACCCCAGGTGGCTGGGACTCTCCCTGAGCGCCCACGTGGGTGAAGGCACCGCCTCCTGCTGGGACAAAGGCCCCTAAAACTCGGCCTTTCCCAAGCACTGAAGGCATCGCCTCAGGGGTGAATAAAGATCTCCAGCCCACAGACTTTCACTACCTTCTGCGGGGGTGAAAGCAGGGCCCTAAGAGCAGCAGCGCAGGCAAAGGCAGTGCCCTAGGCTTGAATAACGATCTCCAGCCCAGGCTTGGACCTCCAGAGAGGACCCAGTGCAGACCTGAGCGCAGCTGTGGAAGCAGCCCCAAAGACTGCTGAAGGAACCTCGGGCAGAGGGGCAGACCGGGAACTACCAGGAGGCCTGACCCCGAGGACAAGGAGACCGGAGCCCCCCCCCCCCCCCCAAGCTTGCAAGGCCCAGGCAGACCCTGAGTGCAAAGACAAAGCGGGAAAGGGGCGGGGCTAACAATGGCCAGCAATAAGGAAGTCCAGAAGAAAAGGACCATCAAGAGAAATTCTGGAACACTGGACAACTTCTACACAGAGAAAATCCAGACAACAGAGGAGGGAAAACAAAAATCCAAACCTCCCCAAAAAAATGAAAGCTGGTCACAAGTTATGGAAGAGTTTAAAAATGAAATGCTGAGGAAGATGGAAGAAATCTGGCAAGAAAATAACAGTTTAAAAGGCAGAATTTCACAATTGGAAAGTGAGACAAGACAACTGAAGACCAAAAATGACCAGATTGAAAAGGAAAACCAGTCCTTAAAGGCTAGAATCGAACATTTAGAAACCAATGATCTCTCAAGACAACAAGAACAAATAAAACAAAATCAAAAGACTGATAAAATAGAAGGAAACATGAAATATCTCAAGGAGAGAGTGACAGACCAAGAAAACCGGTCTAGAAGAGATAACTTGAGAATCATTGGTATTCCAGAAAAGGCAGAAATTAATAAAAACATGGACTCCATACTCAAAGAAATTATTCAGCAAAATTGCCCTGAAGTTCTACAACAAGAGGGCAATATAGACATTGAAAGGATCCATAGAACACCCTCTAAACTGGACCCAGAAAAGTCAACACCCAGAAATATAATAGCGAAATTGAAGAGCTTTCGTGTCAAAGAAAAAATCTTACAAGAAGCCAGAAAGAGACAATTCAAATATCAAGGAGCACCAATAAGGATCACACAGGATCTGGCAGCCTCAACACTAAAAGAACGCAAGGCTTGGAATACAATATTCAGAAAGGCAAGAAAGCTGGGCCTGCAACCACGGATCAACTACCCAGCGAAACTAACCATATACTTTCAGGGGAAAGTATGGGCATTCAACAAAATTGAAGAATTCCAAGTTTTTGCACAAAAGAGACCCGGACTAATTGGAAAGTTTGACACTCAACCACAGATATCAAGAGAAAGATGATGAAAAGGTAAATAAGAAACAGAGGGAAAAGAAAGAAAACTCATAGTCTTTTAAGCTTGACTCTGTAAGGGCATAAATAAGATCTAAGTATCTGTATTACTAGGTGGAGAAATGCTATGTACAATTCTCTGTAGTGAACTCTATACACTATTATAATATTCACTATTATAGCAACCAGAAGAATAACTCATAGGGAGAGGACAGGATACTAAATGGTCTAAGATGACATGGGGGGTGGGAAAGAGGGGAGGAAGAGTAGGGGACACCAAGAAAAATCCGAGTAAATAAGAAAAATAAGATATTCTATTACACACAAAGAGGGCATGGGAAGGGGAGGGGATAAATACTACCATAAGAAGGAGAGGAAGAGAGCATTAAGAGGTAATAATCAAACCTTACTCTCAGTATAATCAACCCGGAGAAGGAAGAGTAGCTTTATTATCCATCTGGATAAAAAACTCCATCTAACCCTACTGAGAAAGTCAGAAGGGATAAACCAAAGGGAGCAGGGGAGTGGGGAGGCCAAAAAGGGAGGGAAGAAGAAGGGGGAGGGAATTCATTCGGTCTTTAAAAAAAAAAAAACAAAAATAAGGGAACAACAAGGGAGGGGACAGAAAGGGAAGTCAATCAAGGGAGGGGATAAGGGATACTGGCTGAAAGCAAACCACTGGTGTAAAAGAAAATAGTGCAATAAGAAGGAGTGGGTCTAGGGGAGGATACAAAAAATGTCAGTGAATACACAACTAACAATTGTAACTCTGAATGTGAACGGGATGAACTCACTCATAAAACGGAAGCAAATAGCAGAGTGGTTCAGAAACCAAAATCCTACCATAGGTTGTCTACAAGAAACACATATGAGGCGGGTAGACACACACAAGTTCAAGGTTAAGGGTATGAGCAAAATCTTTTGGGCATCAAATGAGAAAAAGAAGGCAGGAGTGGCTATCATGATCTCTGACAAAGCCAAAGTAAAAATAGGTATGATTAAAAAAGACAGGGAAGGTCATTACATCCTGATTAAAGGCAGTATAAACAATGAGGAAATAACACTGCTCAATATATATGCACCAAGTGGTATAGCATCCAAATTCTTAAAGGAGAAACTGGCAGAGCTCAAGAAGGAAATAGATAGTAAAACCATAATAGTGGGAGATCTAAATATTCCTCTTTCAGATCTAGATAAATCAAACCAAAAAATAAATAAGAAAGAGGTAAGAGAGATGAATGAAGTCCTAGAAAAATTAGATCTAATTGATATGTGGAGAAAAATAAATAGGGACAAAAAGGAATACACCTTCTTTTCAGCTGCACATGGTACATTTACAAAGATTGACCATGTAATAGGGCATAGAATCATGGCAAACAAATGCAAAAGAGCAGATATAATAAATGTAACCTTCTCAGATCATAATGCGATAAAAATAATAATCAGTAAGGGCACCTGGACAGGCAAGTCAAAAACCAATTGGAAATTAAACAATATGATTCTTCAAAACCAAATTGTCAAAGAAGAAATCATAGAAACAATCAACAATTTCATTGAAGAGAATGACAATGATGAGACATCCTACCAAACTATGTGGGATGCAGCCAAGGCAGTACTCAGGGGGAAATTTATATCCTTGAGTGCATATATTAACAAATTAAGGAGGGCAGAGATTAACGAATTGGGCATGCAACTCAAAAAATTAGAAAGCGAACAAATAAAAAACCCCCAGATGAAAACTAAATTAGAAATACTAAAAATTAAGGGAGAAATTAATAAAATCGAAAGTAAAAGAACTATTGAATTAATAAATAAGACTAGAAGCTGGTACTTTGAAAAAACAGATAAAATAGACAAAGTACTAGTCAATCTAATAAGAAAAAGGAAAGAAGAAGAGCAAGAAACAAAATGTTTCATCTTCCAAATATCAATTTCTGCATTATAAAATTTTTTGTGAAGAAAACATACCTACTTCATTCAAGTAAACTAAAAAATAGGGTTAATTAGAGAAAATATCAGAAAATGCTGGATGTTGATGTCTAATGGAGAACACTGCTCTATTCACACAGTAGACTTGCTTTTAGTGAATTATTATCATGGAGAGAAATGAAAAAGATATAAAAATTGCTAGCAGCCTGATTTTGCAAATAAGTTGTCATTGTTTTTTCTTGTTATTGTTGTTTATAAACCAATTTCTGGCTTCATTTTTTAATTTTAATCAGATATAGTTATTACAAACATAAAGTGCCTTCTGTATCATGAAAGCTTGAAACTTCAAAGTATAATTACTAGAAAAAAGTAGCACATGGTATTGATGAAAAAGATTTTAATTGAAAAGAATAAAACATTATAGAACACCCAGAAATAAAAGTAGTCACAATGGACAAATAGGAGTACCACAGTAAGGAAGTACCAATCTACCTCAAAATGGGGAAGCCAGGCCTTTAAGTCAGCAGCAAGTAAATTACACCATCTGTTCCCCAAAAGGGCACACTGAAATTCCTTCAGGGCTATGCAGGATCAATCTCATCAGCTCATTGTTGAGAGTCTCTCTGGATAACTGGAAAACCAATCTATGTGACAGCATTCAGAGGTGCTGTCTTTATTTAAAATTAGTTCTTTAGATTGAGGTATGAAATCACCCCTGTCACTGTAAGTGCTCCAGACAGCTCAGAATTAGTGATATCTGGGGAAAACTTCACAGGCTATCAAAGGTTATCTGAGGAAATCTAACAATTAAAGCATAGCAAGAGAAAAATTATTGAGTAAAATGAAGAATCACCATCTGCAATTGACAACCTATAACCTAGAAACACAGATTTGATTTCAGAGGAAATTTAATTACCTCAGTTAGTGTCTCCCTTTCCCCATTCTGAGCTGTGTAAGACTGTCTTGGTCACATAATAATATTTCAAAGGATATATGATTTTATTAAAATGGGCATCCTCCATACCTTCTCCTCTTGGGAAATTCTTGTCCCTGTTTGTACTAAAATTCTCTTTGCATAAAACACTTCCAAAGACAGAGAGATGATCCTCTGATTCTATGTAGTTATCACCATCATCAAAATGATCATCTTCATCACCATCCTCATCATTTTTGTTAATGTCATCATCACATAATGGTTTTAATATGGGGGTATAAGAACAATATTGTGACATAATTAATGAATAGATAGCCAATCTCATAGTTAAGAAGATCTGGTCTTAATTTCTACTTTCTTTATAAGGTTAACTAAACCTTTGTTAGGTATAGCAGCTCGGTAAAACCTAAAGGCCTCTTTGTATAATAATATTTAATTGAATAAGATGGAAAAAGTAGTGATTTCAAGGGAAAGAAATTATATTTAAATGTAGTTATCCAAAAGTTGTTTAATCTATAAGCATACAGAACCCCTGGCTGAAAAACCTTGCAGTCTAATATATATTGGCTATATGAGCTTGGGCAGGTCACTTAACCTCACAAGGTCTCAGAAAACTCATTAAAGTTAAATATTTTAGAGCAGGTGGCAATCTGCATTGGTGGAGTGAATTTCTTCACCAAAAATTCTTAATAGTCATGAAGTCACACATCTTGTGGAAGGGAAGTAGGAATTATTATATTAACATAATCATTGTGGTATTAACATGATAATGATTGATATCATGACTGAATAATAGTTGGCAAATAACTTTAGAGAAGGAGACCAATTAACTTCATCAACAATTAGAGGAGATAAACTTCCTAGATAATGGAGAAACATCAGTCTAAAACAAACACAAGACAATAAAAAATGCAGAACTAAATGAGGCATAATGCTATAACTGTACTTCGAGTTGCAATTCAACAAAACCATTAGTTTGCTAATAAGTGATTGAATAATGGCCATAAGGGACAAGAAAGTCTTACAGATAATACTTTTTAAAGTTTCTTGAGGGAGAAGTTTTATGGAAAGATCTTTAGATTTAGGATCAAAGGTCCCTAGGTGTCAGTCCTTTGACTATTGCTACAAACTTGAATTCACACTATCTCTCTGGTCCTCAAATTTCCCATTTTCAAGTAGATTCCCATTTCATAGGCCAACCCCTCACAAAGTTGCCTCAAACTTGAAACACTACATATGACAGCTCATATTTGAAACTATAGCTTTTCACCATCATGGATGTAATTTTTAACAGATAGCTAGAGGAAACATTCAGGGAACAAAAGACATTTGACTAGTCAAACAAATAAAAAGAAAACAAAAGATAAAAATATGGGGCACATTCTCCCATCAGTTACTCTATAATGCGTGAGAGAGAATCTATTCTAAGACAACATTCTGACAAGGGAACATGTGTAGGAGGCACATCAGGTGTATATATAAGATATAATATGGCAATGTTTAGTTTTAAACCCTTCACAAACTGGCCCCAACCTTTCTAACATCCTCATTCATTTACATTTTCCCCCAAACTAGTGAGACATACTATCCTTGTTGTTTTTCACACATGACACTCCATCTTCTATCATCATGCTTTGCACTAGCCTTCACATCTGCCTCATCAAATATTTTTACTTTCTTTTACTATTGTTTTCAAGAACCACCTTTAGCATGAAGCTTTTCTTTCACACATTCCAATCCTCTCTTCTCAAGCTACCATACATATTCTTTTTGCATTTACTCTCTCTATATATATATATACACACACATATAATCTCCTTCAAAGTTATAAAATGTCCTTAAGAGCAGACATGGTTTTATTTTGTGATTGTATCCTCAATACAGAGAATAGTATCTCACAAATATCCTTAATAAATGCTTGCTAGATTTATACTTGTCCTTGATTTATATGTGACCAGCTTGGCCTACTTTTTGATAAAATTTACTTGGTTTCATTTTTTAGAAGCATCTACTAACTCTGTCCCTATTTCCTAATACCCAATGACCAGGAATCCTCTTTCATATGGTAAGGCTAACAACTCTTTACTGCATAACTGAGGCTATCTGTTATCAGAACTAGTGAAAGCAACCAAAGAAAAGGCAATCAGAGCATCTCAGGATAAATATCTAGTTTTTCACCAGTCTATTCTAAACCCTGTATTCTGAATAATTGTTTGAGGTAAAATAAGATACTTCCTTACACTTTCCCTTTTAACCTTGATGGAGAGCCTTTGACCTTGGAACCCACTTCAGGGAATTTGCAAAAACAAATACAAGAGCCAAATAGAGAACAGGGAAATAAAAACCACTTCACTCTCCAAATCATTTTTGATTGCTATGTAAATAGTTAAAGTTAATCTAAGAAACTAAAGTAACTATTCTCTATTTTTCTTGCCTACATTAATTCCTTTTGTAACTGAAGATCAAAGCCCATTTGTATGGCATTCTCTTTATTGGTGGAGATTGATTATTTAATGCTTCTTGCCTACAGATAGGGGTGGAGTTGGTGAGAGATTCAGAGAAGAGAGATCATGGTGTTCTGACTTCCATGCTTAAGAAGGAAGACACCTAGTTCCATATTTTCTTCATATCTCTAATGGAAAGAAAAGCTTTGGAAAAAAGCTTTTTTGGAAAGAAGAAGAAAAGATGTATGCAAAAGGGCCAGTCTCTTGATCACATCCCTATGTTACAAACTATGGATTTCCTTTTGGGTGAGATATGGGACTTTCTATCTTTTGGTTGAGATGAGATTTTCCCCTCCCAATGAGAGAGTTTATTCACACTATGTATTGTCTAATATATTCTAATCCATATTCTTTATCTGAATCCTATTTGAAATAAGCTTGGGTAAATGGATTTATTTATGAATCAGTATGTGCTATCTTTGTAGAAATGGAATTGGTAAAAAGGGAGTCAATCTTGGATATATATAGAACTTCTTTCCCATTAAGAACTAGCAATCAGGATCTTTATGGGAACCTAGGAATTATTTCCTCTAGATTAACAGTATTTCAGGGGAATATAAAGATAATTCTAGTTTTGAACATGTTCTTTTTTGAGGAAAGTAGAATGGCTAACCTCTGACTCTAATTTCCTCCTTCCTCTCCTTAGGCATCAAAGTCTTCATTGGAATACTATGGATGGGAGAAAGTTTTTAAATATCTATTTATGCTTCCCTTTGAGCAACATCTAAACAAAGTCATGTAGATACATATAACCTAACTGGACAACAAAGCATGTATATCTTTTATACTTTATATGACATTAAGTACAATTTTTAAAACTCACCATTTTCTCAGGACCTCACTTTTCTTCTACATAGAAAATTAGGTAGTTGGATTAAATGATCTTCAAGTCTCCTTCTAGTTCCAATTCTTAGGAATTTGCCTATCCTATCACATTTTTCATACTGAAAGAGTGTTTGAACCACTGTTAAAGAAAAGGAGATGAATTAATAAAATGGCCAATAATTCAGCACTTTTAAATCATCAATTCATTGTATAGTAAGAAAGCCAAAGTTCCTCCTTTCAGCACATTAGTCAAGTCTACAAGATCCCAACTATTCTGTGGAGTAACGGATAGTAAGCCAAGGTTTTCAGGTTTGATGCATTAGAATATCCTTGTCTAATTATTCTATTACAGAAATGAATAATATGGAAATAGGTATCAAGTGATAACACATGTATAACCCAGTGCAATTGTTTGTGAGCTTCAGTATTGGGTGGGGGGAGAGAAGAGTGGAGGGGGAAAACATGAATCATGTAACTATGGAAAAATATTTAAATTTTTAAAAATGTTTTGAAATAAAAATAAACGGGAACAAACAATAAATAAAACAAAACAGCCTAGTCCAATTGAAAAAAGTTACTTGCATTTGTTAGCAAAGAGCTAAAGTTTTTGATTTTACTATTTGAGTGTATCCTTAGGCTTATTTTTATTTATATCTAAAAAGGCTGTATGTGTGAATACACAGTATAATGTGACTAAAAGTTGCTAAATGTATGGATGTATGGCCTATATTCCTATTCTGGCCCTGATACTTGCTAGATATGTGAATGCAGATAAATCATTCAACCTCAATAAGCCTCAGTTTCTCATATTTAGAATGGTGCTCACTATTTTTCTCAAAGTAAATAATAATGGGAAATATTTTTTTTCTAAACCATGAAGTTAAATTTTAATGTGAGCTACTTTCCGTAGGTTCCAAAAACTAGAGACTAATGTGGAATGAATAAGTAAATTAAAACATTTAAATGTAACAGAATATTATTGTACCATAAGAAATAACAAAATGGACAAATTACAAAACTGAAAACATGTTTTTGAATTGTTGCATAATAAAGTGAACAAAAGTAGGTGAAAAATTCATAACATGACATCATAAAGAAAATCCAACATTGAAAGAATTTGGAGTTCTGACCAATACATTTATAAACCGTGAATCCAGAGAAATGAAGATAAAACAAAAAACCCATATGCTGCCAGAGAAGTAATGGACTTACAGCAGAATGAGATATATTTTTGAACTTGGCTAATGGGGGATTTTGTTTTGTTGAACTATACATATTTGTTTTAGGAGTTTTCTTTCTTCCTTTTTTTTTCTTTTTCAGTTGGATGTGGGGTTCAGGAAGAGAGAGGAAGAAATAAAAAAAAGCTCCAAAAATAAAAGAATGAGTAAATAGTTTTGTGAGTACAAGAATAAATGAACAAATAAAAAACAATAATGTTAACTAATAGTTATCCTCACAAAAAAGCATTCAGATGATTTTCTTCTTAACAAAAATACTAACCCAGAAATTGAACTGTGAAGAGGAGATCCTATTGCCTGACTTCTTTATTTTTCATACAAGAAAACTGAAAACTCCTGAAGGAAAATGATTCGCTCAAGGTCACCCAGCAACATGGTAGTAGAATCAGTACTAGATATTAAGTCTCCTCATTATTTATTGAATGCTTAATTTGATTTCTCCATACTGGCATCCATCTTTGCTGTTCCCTGTCACCAACTCTTACTTGTATCTCCAAGAAACTATAGCATATACAGCAGTGATACTCCAGTAAAACCATCTTGGCAGATAGGCTAAATCAAATTGAAAATAACTGATAGATCTCAAATTCATTGGTGAGTCAGGGCAATGTCTGCCTGAAGCATGTGAATACTTCTTCCAGGAGATCAGTCAGATAAGAACAATGTGTTCCAATGACTATGACTTTGCACAGCTTTATTCCACTTAAATCCAACCTGTGATTTCATTTGTCCTCTTTTAAAATGAAGCATGAACAAAAACTGCTTCCAATGAATACTTAGGCACCAATATGTATTATTTGTGCCTATGACTTTTTTACTGTCTTTATGACACATTTCTTCAAGGATTCTCTGATATACCTTAGCAATATTTAATGTGTAGTAATTATGCTTAAGTCTTTGGAGTATCCACCTAAATTGAAAATGTGCCTATTATTCTATTGTCACTACTAACAGACTTTTTAATTAAACTGCTTATACTGCCAATGCATTATTCCCTGTTGTTTGCAAATTAGATTTATATGAGCAATTCTAATAAAAGAGAAACGTGGTTATTACTCTGATAATATGTGTTTGACTAATACATATTAAGGGAAATGAAATTCTTTCTGGAGTCAACTTTCATCTATATGTTTCAATGATTTCCATGCAGGATTAATTGTGCAAAACTTTCCACACAAGTGGAATTGATGCTTATTTGGGCAGTATAAGTTGCCCACTCTGATATTTAATGTCTTCTGGGAGTCTACTTTTGATCTAAGGATGAGAGATTTAGAGGACATTGAGTCCAGTCCCCTCATTTTAAAGAGAAGAAATCAAAATGTAACAATGCAAGGTGATTTGTCCAAGTCCACACAAATAGTAACTGAAAGATGTGAATTCAAACCCCAGTTCTCTGGTAAAAATCCAATATTGTTGTTTTTTTTCCTTTCATTGTTTTGCACTGTTTCTTTGAACTTTATCACCAAACCTCCAGAAATCAGTGCCTCCCTTAAAGTGAACCACCCTTGCCTTGAGCAAAATTTCTTTACTCTTCTTTGTAGGTCATGAACCTCTTTAGTCTTGTGTTGAAGCTTCTGGACCTTTTCTCAGAAAAAAATGTTTTTAAATATGGAAAGTTAAATGCATAAGATCACAAAAGAAACCAATTATATTGACAGAGAGTTACACAATTTTTAAAGCACATAAACTCCATGTTAAGAAACTCCACCCTACAGACTATTTGAAAACAATATATAATTATTCCAACCTCTTATACTTCCTAAAATCTATAATACTAACCACCTACTTCAAGTCCTGGTTCATATACCATTTCACACTTACAGTCTTCCCTGACTACTTCAGATTAAACAATATTTCTCTCTTCTAGATTCCTATAGCATGTATTTCCTGTGCTTTTATTATGATGTGTTAGATAGTATGCTAGACTTTGTAAATAGGAAAATAGAGATTTGGAGTCTGACTCAGACCATGGGCCTCCATACCACTTAAATTCCCTGAGTCCACATTTGCCCAGGTGTCAAGAAAGATAATACTTGGTTACCTCACAGAATAATCAAGAGAGAAAATATATGGAAAATGCTACATAAATATTGGCTACTATCTAAGTTACATTATTATTTAATTATTTTTTATTAATTAATTGGTTTGCTTGTTGCTTTTAAATAATTAGTTAACTCCCAACATCTCTCCCTCTCCTCTCCCACTGGAAAAGGCATCATTTGACAAAAATATATATTCAAAACTGTCTTGCTTATTTCTATCAATGCTTTCCAAGGAGTTAGACATATACAAGTCATTTTTCAAATGACATTTTTGTTGCTGTATATTATGTTCTCTTGGTTCTGCTCATTTCACTCTTTATTATTTCAGGTAGGTCTTTCTATGTTTTTCAAAAATTAACCTGTTTATTATTTCTTACAACACAGTGGTATTCCTCACAATCATATACCACAACTTGTTTAGCCATTTCCCAGTTGATAAACATCCTTACAATTTCTAGTTCTTTGCTCTATCCAAAAAGAATTACTATAAATGTTAGGCTATATAGGTTCTTTTCCTCTTTCCATGATCACCCTAAGAAGTAAACCTAATTGTAGTATCATTGGGTCAAAAAGTATATACAATGTTTTATAACTATTAGAAAATTTTTCCATATTGCCTCAAAAATGGTTGGATCAGTTCATAGTTCCAACAGAGTATTATTTAACTATTAAATTGTTCATGTCTTCTTTCTCCAAATGAATTGTAAGCCCCTCAAAGGCAGGAATTATTTCTTTATATCCCTTCAGGTATCTAGAACAGTTCTTAGTAACTTAGAACAAGTTGTGAAGCTGGCCTGGAAAAGCCACAGAAATTTGTGGAGGGAAATCAAGACAAGGTGGAATAGATTATTCTGCAGTTAATGCTGCCAACTGGTTAAGTATCACCTGATGCCATGAAAAAACTGAATCCGGGAAAATCCAAATTTATTTGTTCAGAATTACATTAATATTCTTCTAAACTATCTGAACTGCTTGAAAGAGAGGGAAACTGAATTTGTTAGGTTATAGATCATGGTCGATTTTCAATAACCTGATATAATGTTAAGTAGAAGTGTCTAACATCTTGTATGCAGGTTGCATGAGTCCCATAAAACTACTGATTGTGGGTGAACAGATTAAAATGTAGTTCCTATATGATTTTAATACTTCAAGATATTCATTTATAAATGTATATATACACATACAAAAACATTTGGATTCTAAGTCAATATGTCACCTAGAGGGATCCCTACTTATATAGAATGAAGAATTCCCTGTTTTGATTTGCATTTGCATTAGTTTGCTTTTGAAATTATGACCCTGTGATGCTGAGGATACATTATAAAATTAAGCAGAAGAGATGAATTGGTGACCAGTACCAGAATTCCGGGTCATTCTAGAGAAGTTATACAGCAATAGGAGACAGCTAATTTAGGTAGTCAGACTTAAAGTTCAGAATATTTATGTTCAAATCCCTCCACAGGCACTTACTAGGTATGAACCTGTAGAAGACCCTTTACCTCTGTCTCCATCAGTTTCCTTATTTGTAAAGTGGGAATAATAATAGCACCTGTATTGCAGGGTAATTGTAAGGATGAAATGAGACAAAGTGATTTGCAAAACTTAAAGCAATATCTAAGGTAGTTGGGTGGCACAGTGGATAGCAAAGCAGTCCTTGAGTCAAGGAAACTCATTTTCCTGAGTTAACATCTGGCTTCAGATACTTGCTATATATGTGACCCTGAGCAAGTCACTTCACTTAACCCTGTTTGCCTCAGCTTCCTTATCTGCAAAATGAGCTAGAGAAGGAATTGGCAAACCATTTCAGTATCTTTGCCTAGAAAAACCCAAATGGGGTCATAAAATATCAGATAAGACTGGCAACAACTGAACAGCAAAGCACTATATAAATGACAGCTTACAGTATATTTTAACTTATTTTAACTGAAGAAATTTTAGAATAATAAATATTATTATTAGCACTTCACGTTTTGTAAAGTTTACAGGAATAAGTCGTCCAAATAGAGCATGTGAAAGAAACATAATTGGCTCAACCTGCATGCTGACACACAATGCAAGACACATCATAAATGTTTTGTAAATATTGGTTGAAAAAATGAATCACAGAATTTCAGAGTATTAATGAACCTAAATGGCCATAAGTCCAATCTATTTTTGAAAAAGAAATCTCACAATACCTTCCCAGAAAAATGATTATCCAACCTGTTTGAATACCTCCAATAAAAAGGAATTCATTACTTAATAAGGCAGTCCATTAAACTTTTGCTTAGCTCTAATTGTGAGGAAGATTTTTTTCTTAGATCAAATAAAATGTACATCTTCACAGTTTTCACACATTGCTTCTATTTCCCTAATTTCTCTTCTACATAATATCCTTTCAATACTTAAAGACAACTATCATTCTCCTCCTTCTCTCCATGCAGAGACCTCTTTTCTTTTGCCTAAATAGCCTCATTTCCTCCAACTGATTCTCTGAAGGCCTTCACTCAGAGACTTTGACTATTCTAATTGATACTCAATCAAACTATTCCCTAAAATGTGGTACCCACAATTGACCACAAATACTAAAGATATGATCTAGCTAGACAGGGTGGAATAGGATTATCATCTTAGATCCAGATACTATGAATAAAATTGTTTTAGCCTTTTTGTTTCCCCATCATTCTCTTGATCCACTCTGAATTTACATCCCCCTGAAACTTTCTTACCCTTTTCAGACTAACTGATATCAATCTATTTCTCTCTTATTTTGTCTTTCTGAAGTTGATTTTTCGAACCCAATGATAAGATTTTACATTTCTCTTTAATAAATGTCATATAATTAATTTGTATTTTATCCTGTCAAAATCTTTTTGAATGCTAACCTTGTAATTCAGTATTTGTCATATCTCCCAGGTTTGTGTCAGATGCCCTGAAATGATATCCTCAAATGGCTTCTGAATCATCAGATAAAGATTAAATGAAGTTTAATATCATTTTATTATTGCTTATTTTATTGTCCTACTCAAATGTCTATGTGTGGCATGGCTTTGATGCTAGCAATTAGAGTTTATGTCATTTGAGAGTCAGTTGTGGCAAGTTCTTCTAATGTGGAAAACCATCAAGTCAGGTTCAGTGATATACTATGTTATCTGTTGTCCAAGACCAATTAATTTCAGGGAGGTTCTTTGCCAGAAAGTTTGCCACTTAATGATGAATTGAAGGCATGTTCCCTGTGTGTATTCTTTTTCAGATTAAAATGTTCTCTTCTTCAAATTTTCTTACAACATTTTGCTTAAATTTCTACTTAATTTAATTTTCTGCATACATTTTATGTCTCTTCCCTGCCTCTACTTCCCAGTATAATATAAACTCCTTGAAGACAGACACAGTGTCACATTTTATACCTGCACCCATAAGACCTAAATTAGTGCACTGAATATAGTAGGCACTTAATAAAGGTATGTTGAATTTGAATTTTATTATAATAATTCAAAGATTATCTGGTTAGGAACTTTGATGTAGAGATATGAATTGATAGTAATTTTCACATCAATAAAATAATGGATCTTTGAAACTTTGAATAAGTTCATTTGGAAATCAGTGATCCATGCCTTTTTGTAGCAGGTTATTACTTATAGGTCTTTCCTAAATGTTCAGTAAAAAAAAAAGTGAAGAAGAACTCATCCAGCAGCTTTCTGTTCTTATGCTATTGATCCCCTTACACTATTGATCCTAGGTATAACCCTGAAGGGTTACAAATTGTAATATTGAAGATCTTGGGTACCTATCTGGCATGCTACCTAATACTAATTAACCAATTAACATCCATTAGATTTTACAACATGTATTTACTGAAAAAGAATAGCAACTAAAAATACTCCCCTACAAGCTATGCTTATACTGTCCCCTGAATTCACACTCAAGATCTATTGAGAGAATAGGCTTGAATTTAAATGTAAAAGATTTCTAAGACCTCATGATTCCTGGTCCTGAGAATCTTCTTGTCCCTTCAAAGCATCTCCACTAAGTTCACTCTAGGAGTGTTTATCAGCAATGGGCAAGTTACTCCTTTGCTCAGTTAGATTGGTTCCTTGATAGTCAGTGTCTCAGATGAGTTCCCATGTAACTGCCATAGTTTTTAGGGGGCAAGGTAAACAGTGGAAGATGATAGCATGAATATGTAAACAACATGAATAGGATAAGATCAGAGACTGATCGATCTTCCTCCTATGTATGTTTAGACATAAAATGAATGATTGAATAATAATGATATACAAATACATATGTATGTATGCATGCATGTAGGTATACCCACACAAAGAAAATCATAAACACTATAAGGGTTAAAATGGGGGTTTTGACAAAATAAGAGAGCAGCTTTTAATAATTTAATTTTTAAAGAGGATGTAGTAGAGTTGTAAATTAATATTATCCCTTTAAACCAGAGAAAATAAAACTTCTAGCAGCTTTTAACAATTAGCAATTTAGTTTAATTAAAATAAAGATAGTAAAAGAATATAGTAAAGGAAGGAAAAAATAGAAAAGAAGAAAGAGAGATTACTAATATTATACCCTATAACTAAAATTCCTAATAACTAGCTCTGTCTTCTGAGGACAGCTTCTTCTTGCCTGGCAAACACCAGGCCTACCTAACCTACACTATCTATAAATGATTCACTACCTACCTAACTCCTTAAAATAATAGACAGCTACCCACTTACTCCTTCAATCAGTTTTCTATAGCAGCCCAAACTGTAAATAGCCAACTGACAGCAGATCCTTGCCTATGAGACAGACTTCCTGCTCTCTAGAGATCCCAGAGGCAAAAAACCCTTTAAAGGCTAAAGCCAAAAGCCCTCTCTGTAAGCTTGGGCCCGCCTTTATATTCCCACAACTAAAGGCAAACCCACACTACAAGCAACCAACCCCCAACAACAAACACATGCCCAGCAGCCAACTCCCTGCCACCTGTCAGCCTTAACTATTAGCAACTGACTCCCCAACTGTCAGCAACTGCCTCTTCTAACTGTCAGCAATTGATAGCCTGCATCTGACACTCACTCAGCAGGAGGCTCCCTGGTTTCTACTTCCTGTCACTGCAGGCTAGTTAATCCCCACACATCTCTATGGTAAGAAGATCTCCAAGTCCCCTGTTAAATTAAAGAATTCCTTTTTACAACACCAATATGCATTATAGCAGTAGTTCAAAAGCAGCAAAAACCTTAGTAGAAAGTATCCATGCTATTATTTACCAAATGTGAAGAAGCAGAAGAAGAAACCACATTAGTATTGTCAAGAAGAATCTGCTCGGGGGGGGGGGGGGGGTGTAGACAGAGAGTCTGGCCCAGAGACTGAAGGTCCTGAGTTCAAATTTGAATTCAAACACTGCCTAGCTGTGTAACCCTGGGGAAGTCACTTAACCCCTCCTGGCTTAACCCTTCTACTCTTCAACCTTAGAATCAATAGACAGTATTAATTCTAAGATGAAGGTAATGTTTAAACAAACAAAAAGGAAAAATCTACTTATTCAATCCAACCTGTGGTCTGGATGCAGCTAAGGTCAAATCTTCAGTACCCAGACAGATCTGCTGCCCAACAGTGGCTAATTTTCTACTCTGGTTTCTATTGACTTCTAAAACCAAAAATATAAGATGCTCAAATTTTCTTCATATTCTCAGTATACCCACTTGCTCCCTAGCTTCCTCTATCCCATTAGTACCTATTATATTCTGCTCAGATCCAATCCATCCTGACCTACTATATACTACAGCATCATCATCACATTTATTTATTTCTTAGAATTTTTGAGGAAGAGATGTCCTTTCTACTTGATTCTATCTGTACCCATGATCACTGTCCACTTCTCTTCTGGGAAAATACTACCTTCATTATTGTTATTTTTTATTTCATTTTCCAGTTCATCTTGTCCATAACTTCTTTCTCCATTGCTTACAAGCATTGCTCTTTCTTGAGTCACCCACTGCCTATGTGACCACGCCTTCTTAATCTCTTTTAATATGTTGTAGTCCATCTATAATTACTGAACTTGGTTCAGGCAGTGCTCCTGCCACTAACCTGGTCCTATTCATAATTAGAACCAACAATTTAGAAATTCTAGTTTCCATGAGGGAGTAAATCCATGAAATGAGTTCTTCGTGTTTCTAAGAGAACAGGTAACCTTTGTCTCCTAACTTTGTCTTTTTCTAGAATAATAGCAACTCTCTTCATTTATTTAGGAAGTATGTTCAGTCTGGAATCAACCAATCAAGATCTTGACACAAGCCCCACTAGTGAAATTGAGCTTTACTTTCTAATATTGCTGTATTTCAATGAACATTAATTTTGTGATAATGGTAAAATGAAGTTAATGCATGATTTACAGTACAGAGTTTCTTCACTGATTACCTAATATTTTGAGAATGAGATAGGGATGGGAGGCATTTTGTGGCATACTGAATAAAGAGCTGAATTCAGATTCAAAAAGACTTGGATTCAAGAGCTACTTCTATCTGTGATCCCAACTGTGAGGCTGACTATGTGACCCTAGGCAAGACACATTATCTCTTAGTGTTATGGACCAGTGGCATAAAATGCAAATAAAAACAGGGGGACACTAAGCAATACATAAGAATCTCTGTGGGCTCCAAATTTATTTAGAAAACAACATGTTTACATTATCTACATTCTAGTTTATTTCATTAAATGTTTCCCAATTACATTTAATCTAGTACAATTCATACACATTAATACTATTGTGCATTTTAATTCTCCTGGACTTTACCTAGTATGTTATAGATTTGACAGTATAAAAATAATAAGCAAACTTAAAATTTGATTTCAAAACTGAGCAGGTTTAGCTTTGTTTTCAATATACATAAAATTATTTAGAAAAATTGTTTTGTTGTTTTCCCACTTCAAACTGAACATTCGGTTTTAGAATAAGGTAGGCGTTGCTTTAGTTTTCTAGTTTCCTTGTTTAGAGGACAAGAGAGTGCACTAGGATCTGTCCAGTTCACTTTTAAGACTATAGAAGGTAGCCACAAGATATACTGAAACCCTTGACTATGTATATAAATATATTCATATGTGTATGAGCATTTACATATGTTATATAAAAAGATATAGATAATGCAAGTCTGTACTAATCCATGTGATTATTAAGAAGTAAGCTATGGTTTCCCTTAAAAATATTTATTTTTTTCTTCTAGATAATTTTTTCTGATCAGTACATATAACCCTCATAAACATTTATAGAAGTACATGGAAAACTAACTCCAAGATGCTATTGTGCTTTTTTGCACATGAGCAGACTGCTGGCAGCTAATCTCTCTGATTATGCAAAAATGGAATTGTAGCAAGAATTTCTGACAGACTGGTGGGTTTAGATGCCCCACTCCAAAAGTATTGAATTGTTTTCTTTATGTTCTGTGACAAATGACCTACCTAGCTGTTTGACCATGCAAAGGAACAAGCCAAAAAGCTGACAGGACTGCTGATACTGGGGAACACAGACTGTACCATGCATGTCTCTGCTGAAACCAGATTATTTTAGTATAATTGGACAATTTTCTTTGTCTGAGTTTTATGCATTGAGAGTTCTGGATTCTTAATTTTATTTTAAAATTATGACATAAATTAAAAGGTCTATTCAAAGAAAGTATGTGGTTTTTGTTAGAAATTATATGGATAAAAGTACAGCCCACACATGTATGAACTCAATCAAAGAAGAAAACTTTTAAAGAAATCTTGAATTGTGGATGTCTAACCTATTTTGACAAGGTGGGGAAAAATAAGTTCGCTTATAACATATATTGGAGGTGTTGAGCAGACATTATGATGGAGTCAAGAGATCTGTCATCTTTGCCAGTTTCTAAGACTCTCCAGATATGTGGCCTTATAGAAATCAATTATCCCCTTACTCATTGCTAACTATCTGTAAATTGGGAATAATAATTCTAAGTCAAGTTCTATGGTGACATTACCTCAGGACTAAAAATAAAAATATATTTGTCAATGATTATTTCCTTAAATTCACAAAACCATACAATTTGAATCAGAAGTAACCTCAGTAACCATTTGGCCCAATCCCCAAGAGTGTACCTTACAAATGACCTCATAGTCTTGGATAAAAAAAACTCAAGTGAAGGAGAACT
Source organism: Gracilinanus agilis (assembly GCF_016433145.1). Lineage (NCBI taxonomy): Eukaryota > Metazoa > Chordata > Mammalia > Didelphimorphia > Didelphidae > Gracilinanus > Gracilinanus agilis. The sequence goes on from NC_058132.1 coordinate 577,522,454, forward strand.
CAGAACCTACCTTCCTATGACATCCTCACTCTACATCCCATTTAAAGACAATCCCTCCCAATTATGATCAATTTCAATTATTAGGAAGATTTTCTCTGGCATAAAGTTTGAATTTGGTTCTCTGTGATTTTCTACTTATTGTTACCATGTCTGCTTTTTGGAGGTAAGTGGAAGTCCAATTCATGTGACAACCCTTTAAATATCTGTCATTTCTCCATTTCGTTACTTGCTTAGCATAAAAATGAAGAGCCTTTGCCATCATTTGCCTTCCTCCAGTCACTATAATTAATCAACATCCTTCACAAAACTTGGCATCCGGACATGAAGACAATACTGTAGATGTGAACTGACTAGGGGAGAATATCATATAATTATCTCTTACTTATTCCTGGATGCCTAGACTCTTTGACATCAGGATCACTCTTTGAGTATATTTTTAGAAACTATTGTATTTAGTGTTAGAATAAGGTATAGGACCAGTTTATAATACTGGAAATATGCTAAGCAACCAGTATGCTATGCTGGAAAGTAAAATTATCATTCAAGAATATGACCTGAGTTCATTGCCCAAAAATAGAAGATATGTTTTCAGCATGCATTAAACCAGTGATGGGCAAACTATGGCCTGCGGGCCAGATGCTGCCCCCTGAAATGTTCTATCTGGCTGCATGAAATTATTCCTAATCTGACAAATACCATGAGTAGGATACAATGCAAAGAAATTTCAAAAGGGCTACCTTAGAAACAGATTGACAGATGAGCATTTCCTTTCCTTTGATCCCCTCTTTAAAAAGTTTGCCCATCACTGCATTAAATTATAATTTCCATAGACATAGTATAACCACAAATAACTAGACAATAGCAACATATAAAGCAAATTGATTTATAATAATCAAGACTAGGGACGTCATTTAAGTAAAGGCTTTGAACTGAATTTATATGGGTGGAGAAAATTGGGAAAATCTTAACCAAGGCCATTAATATGTCCCATCTATAAGTCAAAGATATTTGATTCTGTCCTTTTATCTGCCAAGTGCCTCTTCTCTTTGCCCCTCCCCCAAGTATCTCTACTATCTAGCTCACTTTGATTGAATATATTCAGAACAAACCTTAGAAGTCTTTTCTCACAAATTACTTAACCACCCTTCATGGGCATGTTTTCTCATCTCTAAAATGCAGGCATTGGAGAGATGATCTCGAGAGTACCTTCCAGCTTTAAAACCAATTACAAGCTTCTAAAAATAACAATCAACCATGCAAATAGGTCTGTGCTAGAAAACATCTGGTCCACTGATGGAATCTAGCTCTTAGTGTGATTTCCTTAAACCCTTAGAGTAATTTTACTATAATCATTTCCCCTGCAGCCCTGAAAATAATTTCTCCCCTGGTAGCCTATTGTGGCAACCCTAGGAAGAAATGAATCTCTGAAGTTTTATGATTTTTTTTAAAAGGGAGTTCTGTGAAAAATATTAATAAGCATTTTGAAGGGAGATGATGTGTAGGGATACCATGAGGTGAAGAACAGATATAAGAAATATATCATTACAGTTTTTTAACACTTCAAGGCAGCTCAGTGGTGTAGTTGAGAGAGTAGAGGGTTTGGAGTTACCAAGATCTTAGATCAAATACAACCTCAGACACGTACTAGTTTTGTGACCCTAGACAAGTCACATAACCTTGTTTGCCTCAGTTTACTCATTCATAAATTGAGTTGAAAAAAGGAATATCAGACAACTCCACTATCTTTATCAAGAAACCCCATAAAGATTCAGATATCACTGAAAATGACTATTAAAAGAAACATTATTATAATCTACATTATGCTGACAAGGAAATGGAGGACCCATAGGTTTGGTTTTCTGCAATTCTAGTGGTAGACAGAATACTGGGGAGGTTATATACTTCATCCTATTCCCACATGGTTTTGATGTCTTCTACTAGGTCTCTACATTTTGGGAACTTGTCATTCCATGTAGTTTTGATATCATGAAAGTTTAATATGTTGAATTAAAATGTCATTTTTGAATTTTATATCTGGGGCCACTAAATTGATAAAGCACTGAGCTGGGAATAGGAATAAGGCTCATCTTTCTAAATTCAAATAGGGCCTCAGACACTTCCTGGCTATGTATCCCTGGGCAAGTCACTTAACCCTGTTTGCCCCAGTCCCTTATCTGTAAAATGAGTTGGAGAAGAAAATGACAAACCACTCCAATATCTTTACCTAGGAAATCCCAAAAGGTTCTGTCATAAAGAATCAGACATGCTTGAAATGACTAAACAACAATACAATTATGTCTAGGTGCTTTGGGGCAACCATTTTTTCTGTGAATAGGAATTCTGGTCATATGTAATCATATATTTAATATTGATTAATTATTTCATTTGGGGCAAGTCCGTTTGCCTCTTTCTTTCCTTATCAATATAAAAAATGAGGGTTTGGGACCAGATGACTTCCAAATTTACTTTCAAGACTAAGTCTAAAATCATATGATTTTTTTGAAAATATCATTTCTTTTTAAAATTGTAACTATACAGTTATAGGAGGAAATTCACCATAGAATTCAAATGGAAGAATATACATGTGAGATTCTCCATACTAAATAACATTACACACATAAATCCCTAGAATATTAAATAACCTACTGAAAAAAAATGTATAACCAATAAAAGAGTTTGTCCTAACTAAAACACAGGAAATCCAGAATGGGTTAAGAATATCTATTGCCAAGATTATGACATGCCCTTAAATGGACCATCTAGGGAACTTTTTCTTCATGATATCTGTATACCCAGGAGAATAGAAATGGACAAAAAAAAATTGACCCCACAATTAAATGATAAGATATTGAGCTACTTTGCCCTAAGGAAATTGGAAGTCCTTTAGTGACTCCCAAATTTTTCTGAAAAAAAAAAAGACATCCTTAATAGCAATATAATATCAGGGTTTTTTATGGATGTGAGATATGAAACACAATAGTTGGTCTCTGAAAAGTTGCAAATGAGTTTCACTTACATAGAGGGCAACTGGGAGGTACTTAATGAGCATGAGCCAATTGCTTCACATTAAGGATGAGGAACTTTGATCAAGCACAGGAGTAAAAGGAGGTCATGGAAATATATGATAGGAACAAAGAAATTGATTGTCATATGGCAAGGGAGGTGGAGAAAAAATAATAACTAATATTTATGGAGTGCTTTACGGTTTGTAAAGTAACTCACATATACTACTCTCTTGATGATCACAACAACCCTGAGACATACATTATTAGCTCTTTTTTTCAGATAATAAAACTGAGGCTTTGAAGGTTAATTTACTTTCCAAAGATTATGCAGTCAGTAAGTGTCCAAGGCAAAATTATAACTGGAATTTTCCTTACTACAAATCTGGCAATCCATCCACTCTGCCACCTCCACTGGTAACCTTGCAGAATCAAAATGAAGTGGTCATTCAGCACATTTAAGTGGACTTCGTGATTTGCTGGTAAATATTTAGCAACCAGCTCTCTGAAAATGATAATAATGGCCAAAATCTGTAAAATATTTAACATATGCCAGGCATTATGCTATTTATTTTACAAATATTATCTCATTCAATTTTCACAATAGTCCCAGGAGGTACGTCCTATTATTATTCCCATTTTACAGTTATGGAAATTGAGACAAATAGAGTTTAGGTGCCTAGTCCAAATTCATACAATTATTAAGTAGCTAAGGCCAGATTTAGACTCAAGTTTTCCTGACTCCAGACCCAATACTTTATCTTCTACATACCTCAATGACACTTTTTAATTTAATTTCCAATATTAACATTTTCCACATCGCATCAGACATGTAATAGGTAACCGCTAGGAGAAGATGGAGACTAGCTTGAGTGACAGACAGATCATTGGTTATAGAAGTTAGAATTTACCCAGATGGCATGAGCCAAGGGCAAAAGACAGTTGAGACCACCACTATAAAAGCCCAGGGGCAGAAGACTTCAGGTCTCATTCTTGAGAAGGGGCTTGTGGGTGGTGAAGGGTGGGTAGGCTTATAGACCTGCATATCCAGCACCCATACATGATGGTCTCAGAATTTATCTAAATTGTAGTCATTTGGTGTTATCCAACTCAATACCAAACTTATCCTTACTACAACCTCTAGTCTAACCTAACCCTAAGCCAAGCAACCAGAAGAGTTTCTAAACAATATACAGCTTCTCCCTAGATAACTTTGACTTGGGCACTGTTTGTGAGGTCAAGTGCTTAGCTGAGATGAACATTCATAAGCCCTGGTGGTTATCAGCACACCTTGGTGGCCACCCAGGCATCCCTATCCCCACTCAGCCTAGATCCATTACCATCTAGGGATCTTGGGCCAGCTTATCAGGCCCATCTTACAGAAGCACCATACTACCCTGTACAGCAGACAGTACCAAATAGTAAGACTGGATATTTTTTAAAAATTCTATCTCCTGTACATTTCTCTCATTTATAAAATAAGGATCTTGGAATATATAATGCCAATATTCTTCCTTTTCCCTATAAAATGCTGTAATATTTGAGTTTAACTAATGTCTGCTCTAGAAATTTTTTACTTTGGGTAGGTCAGAGACCCCACTGGAAGTCTGGCAAAGCTTAGAAAGATGTTGGTTGCCTATAACCATAATTGAAGGGAACATCACATTTCAGTTAGTTTTGTGAAAATAAAAACACTTTCACCATCAAAATGCATAGGCCCCTTGAAATCTATCAGAGTTCATCATACCCTCTTGAGGGACCATACATCCCAGATTAAGAAGCTCTGATTAGAAGAGAGAGATAGGGAGAAGACAGAGTCACAACCAGAGATGAGAAGTCCTGGCTTCGAATGTGGCCTCAGACACTTCCTACCTGTGCGATGCTGGGCAAGTTACTTAGCCACCATTGCCTCTTATTGCTACTCTGCCTTAGATTTAATACAAAATACTGATTCTAAGATGGAGGATAAGGGTTGTGTACAATTAAAATTTTGTACCCCAGGACTCTGTTTCCCAGAATCCCACTTTCTTCCTCACTGTTAGGTCCTTATGTTTTAGAGATAAAGTTTCTGTAACCCTGCCCACTCTGGCTCTCTGCTCCCAAGAACATGGTGGTGAGGGGGAACTTCTCTTTACTCAGGCTTTACTTTTGTCATTTTATTTCTTCTACATCAAGTGATTATTAACAAATCTTATAAAATAGAATACTTGGAGTTACTGAATATTAATTTTAATCTTAGAGTTTTTAAAAAAAGAAGAATCATTGACACAGACACAGAGACACTGAGATTTAAATGAAAACTGAGAGACAGAAATAAATAAAGACAGAATGGGAAGGGGGCATAGGATTATAGGATTCACATGTGGTGATGAAAGGATATAAGAAATAAAATCATCTAGACTCCTTTAAGTGTCAGTTATATTACTTCACTATTCCAGAAGAAATCCTCAGATTCTCTCAGGGTTTTTCTACAGCTTAAGTTAGAATATCTCTTGTTCTCCTCCTGATGCCTTCTAGGGATATTCCTTTGCCCTTTGCCTCCCTGATTCAGTTGATCATCCTTAGAGTTTTTTGCTTAATTTGATTACTTAAAATATTGCACATCAATGGGGCAAATTTTTATTTTTTTGTACTGATGATTTAATAGGCCTATTGGAGATATTCAGGACACCTATATCTCAGTCTCCTCTGTAAACTTATGAGAAATCCAAAGACATGGTAAATGAGTGCTTTTAACTTCTAAGAATGACAAACTTCCTGGATGTTTCTACCCTTTTGGTAATTCAGAGTTTTAAAAAAATTAACATTTTGACTCTCAATTAAACACCAAATTAGAAATCCTTCAAATCAAAGGAGAAATTAATAAGATTGAAAGTAAGAAATCATTGAACTAATAAATAAGATAAGGAACAGGTTTTGTTGAGGGAAAAAAGAACAATAAAATAGGTAAGTCATTGATTAATTTTACCATAAAAGGAAAAAAGAAAGTCAAATGATCAGTATTAAAAATTAAAAGGGTGAAATTATAGCCAATGAAGAGGAAATTAAAGCAATTATTGAGTTATTTTGCTCAATTATATGCAAATAAATCTGACAAGCTAAGTGAAATAGATGAGTATTTAAAGAAATATAAATTACCCATATCAGCAGAAGAGGAAATAGAATACTTAAACAATCTTATCAGAGCATATGAAATTGAACATGCCATTAGCAAATTTCCTAAGAAAAAAGTCTAAGAGCCAGATGGATTCACAAGTGAATACTACCAATCATTGGAAGAACAATTAATTCCAATATCATATAATCTATTTGGGAAAATAGTTCAGAAAGGAACTCTGCCAAATTCCTTTTATGACATAAGAATGGCATTGATACTAAAACCAAGAAGGACAAAAACAGAGAAAACTTATAGACCAATATCCCCAATGAATATTGATTCAAACATTTAAACAAAATACTAACACGGAGATTATAAAAATATGTCACAAGGATCATACACTCTGCTCAGGAGATTTTTGTAATAGAAATGCAGGAAGGGTCCATAGAAAAGTTTTCAGCAAAATAACAAAAATAACCATACCAATAACAAAAATATGAGTATTTCAATAGATGCAGCTTTTGACAAAATACAACACTGATTGGTATTAAAAACAATAGAGAACATTGGAATAAGTAGAACTTTCCTCAAAATGTATAATAGCACCTTTCTAAAACCATTAGCAAACATTACCTATAATGGAGATATACTAAAATATCTTCCCAATAATACCAGAATTGAAACAAGGATGCTCATTATCACCACTAACACTCAATATTGTACTAGAGATGTTACCTATTGCAATAAGAGAAAAAGAAGAAATAGAAGGAATTAGAATAGGCAATGAGAAAAGAAAGCTATTATTCTTGTAATGGTATACCTAGACAATCCTAGAGATTCAACCAAAAAGCTAAATTAGGAGAACATAAAATACTTTACCTATTAGACCTATAGATAAGGAAAGAATCTAATCCCAAACAAGACAGAGAACATCAGGAGGTGTAAAATAGAAAATTTTGACTATATTGAATTTAAAAGTTTCTGCACAAACAAAATGCAACTAAGATTTAAAGGGAAACAATAAATTGAGAGAAAATATAGCAAGTTCCTCTGATAAAGGCTTAATTAGAAAAACAAGTCAAACTTATAATAATATGAAGTATTCCTCAATTGATAAGTTGTCAAAGGATATAAAAAGGCAGTTCTAAGATGATGAAATTAAAATTTTCCAGTCATATAAAATATTCCAAATCACTATTAATTAGAGAAATGCAAATTAAAACAATTCTGAGGTGTCTCACACCCATCAGACTGGCTAACATGACAAAAAAAGGAAAATGATTTATTTTGGAGAGGATGTGGAAAAATTGGAAGACTTATACACTGCTGGTAGAGCTGTGAACTGAAACAACCATTCTAGGAAGCAATCTGGAAACATGCTAAATGGGCTATATAAAACTGTGCTTCCTCTTTGAGCAAAACAACTACTTCATCTGTATTCCAAAAAAGTTCTGGATAGGGAAACGGAACCTACTTGTACAAAACTATTTATGACAGTTCTTTTTGTGGTGGGAAAGAACTGGAAACTAAAAGGATATCCATCAACTGTAGAATGACTAAACAAGTTATGGTATGTAACTGTAATGGAATACTATTGTGCCATAAGACATGACAAACAAGATAATCACAAAAAAAACCCAAAAACCTGGAAAGATTTTTTTGATGTGAGACAAAGTGAAGTTAGCGGAACCAGGAGAACATTGTACACAGTAGTAACAATAATGTATGATGATCAACTGTGAATGACATCACTATTATCAATAAAGCAAGGATCCAAGAGAACCCCTAGGGACACATGATGAAAAATGCTACCCACCACAATAGAAGGAACAGATGGATTTTGAATGCTGATTGAAGCATACCATTCTTCCCATTATTTTAAATTTTCACACAAGGTTCTTTTACTAAAAGACAATATTCATTGAGGTCATATATAGAATGCTAGACCTGGGGTCAGGAAAGGCCTGAGCTGAAATAGATCCTCAGATACTTATGAGTTGTATAGACACTTACTAGTTGTGTGGCCCCAGGTAAATCTATTAACTTCTGTTTGCCCCAGTTTCCTCAACTGCAAAATATGGATGATTATGCCACCTGCCTCTTAGGGTTTTTGTGAGAACCAAATAAGATATGTGAAGAATATTTTGCAAAATTTAAGGTATAAAATAAATGCTTATCATTGTTAGTAGTATTATTTCCCCAAACCAAAATACTCTATTTATGCAGAGCACCATTAATGATTAGACAGTGTAGAGTAACCTGAGCAAATCCATTAAAAACAGCAGGTCCACAAAGTTGCCAAAATAATCTTACTGGGACATACATTACTAACTTGCTAAGAAAGTTTCAATAGTTCCCTATTGCATCTTCAATAAAATATAACCTCTTCTACTTGGATGACTCTTGAAGAGAGAGTGAAGCTGACAGCTGTGTGCAATTCTGCCTTACTTTAATCCAATTCACACACAAGTCAATACATCACTCTGTGATGTCATTGGCTCTCTTCAAAAACAAAGAATGAACAACAAAAACAAAACTTCTTAGCTTGCTATTTCAAGTCCCTCACTGTCTGGCTCCCACATGTATATTCTTTCCAGACTAAAAAGACACAAGGGGAATTTTCAAGCTGGAGTTCCATGTTCTCATTGGAACTATATCCAACAAAAGGCTAAGCATGATTTTGAATGGATGGAACTTCCCTAAGAGTAGAAGGTTTTGAAAAACATTGGGAAAAGCCATAGAAAGGAAGATAGGATTAGAGAATAGTTACCATGGAGAGACAGAAAAAAAAATGAGTAGTACTGAAGCTCCAGTATTCAGTTCTGCTCCTAATTATGATAATAAGAGATACAGTCTAAAGCTGTGATGATGAATCTATAGCATGTGTGCCCTCTCTATGGGCACGGGTACTATTGCCCCAGCTCAGAGTTTGCTAGAGTTTCTTACTAGAAAGCCAGATGGGTGCAGGGCCAGGCTGCTCTCCTCCCCATCTCCACATGCATCTGAGGATATTTCTCCTATCACCCGACCCTCTAAAAAGGTTCACCATCACTGGTCTAGGTGGATATAGATTATGCAGTGGCTAGAATGGCATGTTAGAGTCAAGAAGACTCATCTTCCTGAATTCTTAGACATTTACTATTTGGGTGACTCTAAGTAAGTCACTTAACCCTGTTTGCTTTGGTTTCTTCATCTGTAAAAGGAGATGAATAAGGAAATGGCAAACCACTCTAGTACCTTTGCAATAAAACTCCAAATGGAGTTATAAAGAGTCAGACATAAGTAAAACAACTGAACAACAAGAAATAAAAGAGATATGATCTAGTATTTAATTGGTTATCTGGTTCCCATACCAAGAAGCCAGTCATTTCATGACTACTCAGAGTATTTCCATGATTATCTGGTATATTTACTGAAAAGCTCAATTTTCTCTAGTCATAGATACCATGCCAACAAACTTACCATTCTTTTGACTTAAGTGTAATGCCAGGAAGGCCATTTTAGAGCTCACAACCAGTCACTCTTTTGTTCAATACATTTATTATTTATGTATAACTTATTACTTATATGTGCCAAGTACTGAGCTAGGTGCTAGGGATACAAAGAAAGGCCAAAAGAGTGTAATTTCAAGAAGCTCACATTAAATTTGAGGAGATAGATTATGAATAACTACATACAATAAATATTGCATACAGTCCAAATGGATGGCAATCTCAAAGGGAAGGCATTTGTAGTAGCAGGGGGAGGGAAAAGTGGCTAGGTTGAGATATCTTGAAAACAAACAAACAAAACCAAACAGGAAACCAGGAAATAGAGATGAAGGGCAAGAGCTTTCCTGACATGGGGGACAGCCAATGATAAGCCAGAGAGTTGGGAAATGGAGTATTGAAATTGAAAAATAAATAAGAAAGTAGTAGGTGGATTGTAAACTATGAGGAGAGGAATAAAGTATAAGGAAGGAGCAGATTGGAAAGGTTTATTTTTTTGTTTTTGGTTTTTTTTAATGCCAGACAATTTTATATTCTGTCCTGGACGTAATAGAGTGGCACTGGTTTTTGTCTTTGTTTTAGTGGTTAAGAGAGGAACATGATCATATCTGAGCTTTATGAAGATCAGTAGGGAACTGAGAATGGTAAGAGGCTAGGGCAGAGAAATCAATTAGAAGCCTATTATAATAGTGTAGGCAAGAGGTAATAAAACTCCTAGGGATTGTGACCCTATAAATCACAAGGAAAAAATATATACCATATATGTGAAAATAACACTGATGATCTTTCTTCTCAAATTGTTGAAAAGGGTATGAACAGCAAGCAGATCATTGACTATTGAATAAGTTTACCTCTGAAGACTGAGCCACTGGGGTAGGTGCTGCCTTCCATAGCATCCTCAATCAATCTTCAAATAAAAAAAATTAAAGATTTAAACTTCCTCACTCTCTTTTGGAGCACTGCAGGGAAACTTAATATCTTATTTCGAAGCATCTCCATCAATACTTATCTCTTTTGAGTACTAGAATGCACAGTTTCAATCATTTTATATAATTCAGTTTCGGCTCCTTTTTCAACCCTTCTACTTTATATTCTTCTATATGATATCCACACGATGACACAAAGCCTTTGCCTAGCATCATCATAATCATCAGTATGTAATCAAAAAATCAAAATGTTCCCAGGGAGGAACAAGTCCTGCCACTGATCACCATTTCTCCAAAATCTGAGCAGCCATGGAATATATAGGCAAGAAAAAAGAGCTGAATATTTGTTGAATATGTAATATAGTAAACAAGAGACTGGTAAAATACATTAATTTAAATACTCTGCTAAGAATATCTAAATATTACATAAAATAACCCAATTCTCTTTGTTTTACAAATTCTGTGACATTAGGTTGTTTTTTGTTGAGTTTCATAGAAGAGATTTTTTTTAAATACCAAATGGATGAGTAATTTTGCCTCTGAAGGGAACTTTCTTCACCAAATGAAGTTAAAACCTATTAGTTAGGAGATAAATCCTGGGCATTTGTTTAGGGTCATATAACAAGATACTTTCAGAGATGGGACAGGAACTGGGATATTGCTGACTCCAAACCCAGTCCTCTATTTTCAAACCATAATTCTTCTAGAATTATTAGTATGAGTGAGTTTTCATTATCGTTTGTTTAGTTTGAGGAGTTTGGGGAGGCCTGTGATTTCTTCAGTGTGGGATGTTCCCAAAGAGGAACCTAATGAATTCAGATTTCTAGTGCTCTACTGTTTATTCTTAGAGAATTACTTGGGTCACAACAATATTCATGGAAGTCATACTGTGGGTAGGTGTTAGACATGGGACTTGAACCTAAGTTTTCCTGACTCCAAGAGAAAGGGAAAGGAAAAGAACATGACGTGTATACTATGTGACAATCACTGTGCTAAGCCCATTACAAATATCACTTTTCAACCTATCAACAACCCTGGGAGGTAGGTGTTATTAGGATCTCCATTTTACTGATGAGGAAGTTGTGTCAGACAGAGGTTAAGTGAGTTGGCCAGGATCACACAGCTAGTAATTGTCTGAGGCCCAATTTTGACTCATATTTTATTCCAGGTCCAGAGTTGTATGTTTTATCCACTATACTCTCATCTCTCTCTCTCTCTCTCTCTCTCTCTCTCTCTCTCTCTCTCTCTCCTCCACTAGTCAATACTTTCATTTGATACATAAGTATCACATAATTTTTATGTAAACCTCATGATCCTAGAATTAATTTAGTTCAGGCATAGAATTAAAATACATTTTACAAATAAATTATTGTTAAATTTCAGTGATTCATTTTTCCTGGATACCAAGAATAGATTTGCTTTTAAAAGGATGTCAAGCGAATTGCTACAAGAATCTTTTGTTGAATTGGCTTCATACTCAACTTTTAAATGTTGTAGTAAATATGCTTCCTTCCTATAGAATCTATAGCCAAAGAGGGCATGTCAGCAATCTAAAATCTTACCTTGAGAGAAGATGGAGCAACACTTAACATCTTATTATATCATCTCCTCTGATTTTGAAGTTATTTTAAACTCTTTTTAACATCAGAAACAGTAGAAGGAAAAGGTTTTCACAACCATGTGGGTGATGAATTGGCCTAGATTGGTATTTCTCTGTTCATAGCTAATTTTTGTAAAAATATTTTAAGACAGTAGAAGACAAAAAAAAAAAGAGATAAATACTATAACTACAAGGCTTTATTTGCTTGTTTGTTTTTAATGTCCTCAGCATTGGTCTCTTGAGTAGTTTTTTCTTTGTCATAATTTGGTTTAGTAGTTTTAATTTCCCATTGAAGAATAGTAGTCAAATTATAGCATTTAGAAATTGTCCATTGCCAAAATAAAACAGTGAAAATGTTTGGTCAGATTTTTTTAAGTCTAATTTGGCACCTAGGAAGCACAGTAGATAGAATGTTGCTCTTGGAGTCAGGAAGACATAATTTCAAAGCCTGCTTCAGTTAATAGATATATATGATCCTGGGGGTGAGGCAGGTTGGTGACTCAGTGTATTGAGAGACTGGCCTAGATGCGGGAGGTCCTAAGTTCAAATCTGGCCTCAGACACTTCCCAGCTGTGTGACCCTGGGCAAGTCACTTGATCCTCATTGCCTAGCCCTTACCACTCTTCTACCTTGGAGCCAATACACAGTATTGACTCCAAGACAGAAAGCAAGTGCTTAAAAAAATAGATATATGACCCTAAAGACATTTAATGAAGTAATTAAACAATTACCACCTCAGTTTCCTCATTTATAAAATGAGACATTAATAGTTCTTATCTCCCAATTTAATGAGAATCAAATTATATATATATATATATACATATATATATATAAGTTGCTTTGTATGCCTTAAAATAGTATGTAAATTTTAGATATTATAATAATAGCTGTCAGATGGATAGAACCACCACCAAAAAATAATTAGAATATGATCTCCTCAAAGTCAGGATTTATTTTTTAGTTTGTAAATCCCCAACATATTGCACAATGCCACACTCATAGAACATAATTAATGCTTGATGAATTGAATTGTAAAATGATCACCTGACAATAACCAATCACATGACCAAAATGAGTTTCTAGTGTAAACAAGATATTATATATTAAATTCTGCATAGAACTCCCTGAGAAGTCCATATTATTCATTATATCTATAATACACACACACACACACACACACACACACAAAAAAAAAAAAATATATGGTCGATCTTCAATTTAACCTTAAACAGAAAAAATTGTACTATCCAAATGTTTGTTGTTTGGAAATGAGGTATGCCTTCAGCTAGTGAGCTGAAAATAAAACAGATATATAATATATAAATACATGAAATGTATCTTTAACATAGGTATATTTTCAGGAAAATATTCAATTTTCCATGCTTTAGATATTAGCATTTGAATTTTAAATGTGATGATAATGGATGATTTTCACAAATAAAATACATTTGTAGATTTTATTTTTAGTACTCTGCCAAGCATCTCTAGGCTTGTAGCTTTAGGCCTTTATATTGCACAAATTTCAATGGTGTGGAAATCTGTTGATCTAAAAAGCAAACTGAAATTAAATTTATGCAGCAGTAGTTTTTATGAGAGAGCTTAAGTTATTTTTGTGATTTAAATGGAGGTAGAAATAAATCCATTGCTCTCCTCTTCTCTTCATCTTCTTCTTACTGAGAACCTAGAGGCAAAAATAACCTAAAAACCTCTTTATCTCATCTAGTTCACATTAAGAAACTTTATGCTCTGAACATCAAGAGAGATAGCTTCCCTCTGGTTTTATTGATAATAACTCGTTAAGAATTCTAAACAACTTTACCTAATACAGGTAAAATGACTGCCAGCTACTAATGTCATTAATATTTAGACTTACTCTACAAAGAAAATTTAAGAAAATACAGTTCCTCCCTCTTCCTGATAGGGAGAAAGACTGCTTTCTTGTTCAGGAACTAGTTCAAGTTTTACTCTTACTCAGCATAAGTTGTATTCATCAGCCAGGAGAAATTGGACTTGAATCTTGAGCTTGATCATATTCTCAAGTTTCCTTTGTCTCTAATTCCTTTATAATTCATTTGTCCCCTAGACTGCAGAGTAGGTTTCTTGTTGATGAAACTATCTTCACTACTTATTAATCTGCAATAAGAAGAGCTTAAAATATTCTACTTGAAAGAAACGGGTAATCTTCAAATACTCCAGAACTATTCCAACATGATACTATAGTACATGATCAGTAATCTCCATAATAATACTATCTAATTTTTTAGCTCTTGAAACATTTCAAAATGTTTTACTCTATTATATCCTTTTATCCTCAGAATAACTGACAGAAGAAAATGATAACTCTTAGAGAGGATTTGGAAAATTTGGGACATGTTTAATACATAATTGGTGGAGCTATGAATTGATACACTCAATCTACAGAGAATCTGAAACAAAGGGTCATCAATAAAACTGTGCAAACTCTTTCACTCTACATGATACCCTAAATAATGCAATGTTCATCACCTAGACATCAATGAAATTAGTATGGAAGATAAGGATTCTGAAAGTAAGATGATGCTTCCTTCCACTACTAGGTCTATATCTTGGAGATATCAAAATTTGGGTGAAGAATCTACTTGTACAAAAATATTTATAGCAACTCTCTTTGTCATGGCAAAGAACTTGAAACTGAAAGGATGTCCATCAATTAATTGATAAATGAGTAAACAAGCTGTGGTATATGATTGTAATGAAATACTATTGTGCCATAAGAAATGACAAACTAGATGATCACCACCACCCCCCAAAAAACCCTGAAAAGATACATATGAAATGATGCAAAATGTAATATAGAAAATGGCAGGATGGAATTCCTGCAAAATACAGGATCAAGCCTCACCCAGAATTCCAGGGGACCCCCCCCGGAGAACTTTGGGTGAGGGGCAGTTGGTAAGAAGTTAAAGAGTTGATTTCTGGGAGTTGGGGGGAGCAGATCTCTCTGCTGGCTGTTCCTGATTTGGGGTTCGCCTGGGAGGCAAGAGTGGCAAAAGCCATTGTGGTTTCTACTCAGGAGTTTGCCTGTCTAGTAGGATTAGACCTTTGCAGCATCAATATAATAATTTTTTAGTTATTTAGATATTAGAAGTAATTACTATTAGCTTTGAGGGCAAGTTAGCTTAAAGGTCTGCCACTCCCTCCTGGGGGGGAGGGACAGCTTCAACCCAACAGTTAATACTGTAATATAGAAAATGGTAGGATGGAATTCCTGCAAAATACAGGGTCAAGCCTCACCCAAGTCAGGAATAGCCAGCAGAGAGATCTGCTCCCCTCAACTCCCAGCAATCAACTGTTTAACTCCCTACCAACTGCTCCCTCACCCAAAGTTCTCCGGAGCGGGGGTCCCCTGGAATTCTGGGTGAGGCTTGACCCTATATTTTGCAGAAATTCCATCCTGCCATTTTCTATATTACAAAAATGAAGTAAGTAGAACATTATATATAGAAACAGCAATAATGTAAGATCTACTGTGAATGATTTTACTATTATCACCAATGCGATGGTCCAGGACAACAACCAGGGATTCATTCAAAAAGGCTATCCACCACCATAGCAGGAATAGATGGAGTCAACACAGATTGAAGCATACCATTTTTCAATTTATTTCCTTTCTGAGCTTTTTTCCTTGGATAAATGATATTTGTCTTTTTTCACAACATAAGAAACATAGAAATATTTACCATGATAGCCCATGTATAACCTATACGGTATTAACTGCTGTCTTTGGAAGGAGGAGGGGCAGAAGGGATGGAGAGAACAAGGAATAAAAAATGTCAGAAAATAATTATTAAAGATGTATCTACATGTAATTGGAGAAAATATAATAAAAAATAAGTAATTAATTGAAAACAACTGAACAACATAATACCTTTACATAATACCACAATCTCTAAATTCCCACTTGTAGATTTAACCTCCTTACCCACAAAACTCTTCCTGTATTAATAATTTCCAAACCAGGAATATTTACATTCTCTTCCTCTTTCTTTGTTGACTATTTGTTCTTTGGAATGGGGAAATATTTCAAAGGCATACAAACTCAAAGAAAAGGAGCTTGTGAATAGTCTAACAAGACAACCATAGCCTACCTCAGAAACTTGCTGGCATTACTTGCTTACAATAACCATAAGGAAATGAAAATTCATCTCCAGGTGTTTAAAGCTATAGTGAACAGTTTTGACTTACAGGAACACTAACAAATGAAACCTAGCTTTTTATTCCTGTGGATTGGTATCACAGAATGTGAGATCATAATGAGGATTGCTCTTTTGCAGGTGTTTTCATCATAGCAACCTTTAAACCCTTTCTATGCCCTTCCCAAAGGAAATCCCACTATACTGGGCTGACATTCCAATAGAGATGCATTGAGGTGAAAGCAATAAAGAATCAATCTAGAAAAAATAAGCTGGTCTAAGTATTTACTGGTTCTTGAGAAAAAAAGGGTTTCAAAATCCTAGAAGAGGATTGTGTGTATGTGCATTTAGCCTGAGTATGTAGGTAAAGTATCATTTTGTTGTTATTGTGAGGCACTGTCAAGAGATAAAAAATGGTTTGCAAGTGTTATTGGAAAATTCTGCCAGTAAGTGAAGCGTCTGTTGATTCAGTCATTCATGTATTCATTCATTAAACAAATATTTATTGGGCATTCACTAAGAGGAAAGCATTTTGATGAATGGTCTTTGCCCTGAAGGAGCTTTATAATCTAATAGAGAGGATAAGATGAGGTGAAAAGGGGAGGAAAAGTACAAGAATATATTCTCTAACACTAATGAATTGCAGAGCAGGAGCTGATCTGCATTGATAGAACAAATCTCCTCTTAAGGAATTCTCTCTAAGCTTTAGGGAAAGAAACACCATCTTACTCTCAAGATCTTTTTTTTTTCCCAGTTGTAATTTCATTGAAATCTAGGTGATGAACACTGGCATTATGTAAATATAAATGGTCCATCAAATACTTTGATTTTAGGAAAAATGTGAACCTTATATGAGTTCTCAAAAGGTAGTGGTATCAGAAATAATTAGGTTCAGGTCACAACCCTGATGTTTACTCTCCATGTGATCAGAGACAAATCACTTAAGCTTTCTGAGACTCAGTTTCTTTCTCTGAAAAAGAGAAATACATCAATTGAAAATAAACATTTATTATCAACTCCCCATGTATGTAAAACCTACTGGAATTGCTTGTTGGCTATGGATGGGGGGGGGGGGAGGTTGATGGGGGAGGACTGGAGGGAAAGAACATGAATCACATAACCATGAAAAAAATATTCAAAATCAATTAATTAAATAAATTAAAAAAAAACCACCATATTCCAGACACTGTGCTAAACCCTAGAGATATAAGCATATTAACCAAGATAGTCTTCTTCGGGGTTCGTATATTCTATTAGATACAGGCAGCATATATTGAGAAGGGATGTTTAGGGAGAAATGTTTTGGATATTGAAGTGTTACTGTCTGGAAAGGAGAAAAAAGGACATTTAGTAGAAAGAAATCCCTGTAAAGAGTTTACTAAAGCAAATCAGAGCCTGATTTTCAATTTATAGTCTTAGAAAATTACAGGGGACATTAAGTGATTAAATGGTTTGTTTGGGACAACATGACAATTATATATGCAGAGTGGAAATTGATTCCAGGTCTTCTTGACTTCAAGGGGAATTTTTTGTCCACTATACAACACTGCCTCTTTTGAGTTATTCGGGGAGGACTAACAACTCTGGTATTAGGACTTGCTGAACCCTTTCCAGGGCTACAAATTCACCTTTAGTATCTACCTCTCACCAAATTCTCACCAATGGTGTCAAAAAGCTATAGCGGCTACAGCAGTAAAAACCCTCCTAAACCAGATTAAGGGCAACACCCATAGGATTCACAGACCAATCAGTGAGTTAGAGATTTTCTACCCCAAGCACATGAAAACTTTATCTGGTGGAATGGATGAATGAGAGCAATTCTTTCCAAAGGCCATGAAAGTGGTGGAAATAGGTGCTGCAGAGTGCTTAGTGATTGGTCAGAAAATGAAGATGCTCAGATCATCCATTGCATCCCAGAACATTGACAATATTTGACATTTGACATTTGTAAGACATTTGACAATTATCTTACTGGACTTTGATAACTCTTAAGGAAACATTAAGGTTGATAACTTCATGCAACTGCCTTCATTAAGTCCAATTCATGAACAAGTCAAGATTTCACCCTTTGATGTCATTTGTCCACTTAAAAAATGAAGGATGAACAACTATATCATATACACACATAAATACATGTATATACATATGTAAATCTATAGAAACACATAAAGATATGTATATACACATGTGTAATCTATGGAGGCTTGGTGGATATTGTATATGTATACATGTATGTAGGAAAGCATATGCATATATATACATACATATTGGTATACATAGCTATAAATGTGTCTCATATATCTGTATACATATTTACAAACTATAAAGACATCAAAGAAATGTAAATGAAGATGTAAATGAGAGTGGAGGAAAGGGAGAAAGAATTTTGATCTATGAAACCCTTTGAAGACTTCAAGAAGTAGGTAACATTTCAGCTGGACACTGAAGTAAGGAGAAAATGTAAAAGACAAAAAAGAAAATATTCATAGGATTATGGATCTAGCCTTTGAAATGATCTGAGAGATCATGTAGCCCAAATCTTTCATTTTTCAGAGGAAAAAACTAAGGACCAGAAAAATTAAATGATTTGATCAAAGTAACACAAGCAGGAAATCAAGTTGATATTCAAACCTGTGTCAAAATTTGCAAATCCAGAGCTTATGCTACCCTAAATATATTATCTTTACTCAACTATTTCCTATGTGTGCTGATTTTTCTCACACAGACACTGATTGCAATGGTAGGAAAAAATGATTTACACTTACATGTATATTATGTTATACTTATTTAAGCATTTAACATTGTAAGGGTTAAAATATTATCCCTAAGCCTGAAAAAACTGTGAGCAACTTTCATTTATAACAAGGAAGAGAAAGAATTGAAGCCCGAAATGTAGGAGGGAAAGAGGGAAAGAGCTGCATAGCCTACCCTAAGTGTTGATCTGAAAATTCAGCTCACTCTCCAACAAAGTTCCAAACTCCAAGTGGAAGCCCAAGTCACTCACCAGTAAGCCAATGCAGGATCCAAGGAAAAGAGTCTCTCCACAGAACTCACACTGAAGGGAATGCCCCACCAAAGCACCAACAAGCAGAGAGGGTCTCTTCTCAGAGTCAAAAGGGCAAGAATCTCTCTAAGTCAGAAGTCCTGAGAAGTCCAAAGGAACTGTCCTTCAAAGAAGTCCAAAGGAGAAGTAAAGAGAACAGAAAATCCTGGACTTTTTATTGTCCTTTTTCCACATCACTTCCTATCCCTTCCCTTCTTCACAGGGGCCAATCACAACTTCCAAATTGCCCAGCACTGCCCAGGGGAGCATTGTCTGTGGGATCTACCTCTTATCCTCTGAGAGTATAAATTCTTATCAAAGGATTCACAAGTTCCTGAATAAGTTAAAAGGATGGCGCTTTCTAAGTAAGTGACTTGTGAATTCTCTTACTTGATGGTTAACAAAGTGTTAAGTAAGGGTTTTTTGATTGATTAACTCAAATTAGACAAAGAGAATAAAGAATTCCCTTTTACAACATATGTGCACCTGTGATATTATTTCTTTTGCATAACTGCTAAGAAAATTATATGTAATTTCTAAAAGTATATTATTGTGAGTAGCTGATTTTTAAATGTACTTTGATCTATCGGAGCTCAAGGGCTAGTGATGAGCATAGGGCATGTATTAACTTGCAACAGGTTTCTCTAAAGGACCACCTAGCACACAGTAGGCTCTTAATAAATGTACATTGATTGATTAAGTTTAATCAAGTGGTGGTTATCCTTCTCTGAGAATCTTGAGTTCACAGTATGAGAGCAGGTTAGTGTCAACAAACTAACACAAAGAATAAATAAATGGCCTCATAACCAGGTGAATAACAAGATGATTCCAGTGAAAGCTACTCACCCAAAACAAGACCAAGGCTAAATGCTTTAAGATTAAACTGATGGTATTAAAGAAGATGGAGCATTTCAGTGGGGTCTTAAATAGTATGCTAGATTTGAAGTCAGAAAGGCTTGGGTTCAAGTACTACTTTAGATATTTACTAATTATATCATCCTGAGCAATTCACTTAAACTCTCAGTCTCAGTTACCTTAATGAGAACCATAATAGCACCTACCTCACATGCTTAAGGTAAAGTTCAAATGAGATAATATATATAAAGCAAGTTGCAAAACTTAAAGCACTATATAAACTTTTGCTATTATGATAAAGACCATAGGAAAACATAGAGCTTAAGAGCAGGATCTATATTTGGAAGATATTGTTTTGAGTTTATATTCTATTGCTATTAGTTGTGACCATACACAACTTAATTTTTTGTTTTGGTCTCTAGTATCCTAATATATAAAATGAAAACATTTGACTTTCTGCTAATTCTAAATTATATTAGGGATTTGTAGGAAGATATACTGGAAGAAGCGGGAAGGAACAGTTAAGAAGCTGTTGCAATTTAGTTCAAGCAGTGTCTGAAATTGGTAACAGAGAGAGTAGGAATGAAGGAAATTTAAGATATTATAGTGGTAGACACACACTTGACTAGTCTCCCAATAAGTCTTATATACATTTATTTAACTGCCAGAATTTTGCCCAGTGAATGACAAAGGAATTGATATATTGCTAGGAGAATTGAACTAAATAAACATTGACACCCTTGGTTAAAAAAATAAAATAATCATATTACTTGGTAAACCCAAGCTTTCAAATTACTAGCAAACAGAAAGATTATTCAATAAAAGCATTGCTTCAAAAATTGGATAATTCTGTGTTGAAAAACAGATTAGGATCCCTACCATATATTATAATGAAGCAATTGGATTGGGGATCTATTTTTTTAATTATCTTAAAACTGGAAGAAAAAGGAAAATACATTTATATGAAATATAGCAAGGAGAAATATGTTTTACCAATAAAACAAATATTGGTAACAACATTTTTGGATTTGATTACAAAAAATGAAGGAATTTTGTACAACAAAAAATAATTCCTTTAAATTTAAGAAAAAAAAAGAAGTAGATTGGGAAAATATATGAAATAAATATATTAAAGGTTGTAAGAAGGGAGGCCAGGAATGGACATGTTGGAAAAGAGATGAAATGTTGGGAGAAGGAGAGCACAGGTGACAGTTGGAATAGCAGAGACTTCTGGGAGATGGGCACTTAAGGGAGGGTCTTTGGGGGATTTGAACTCGGGAAGGAGGACATGGATCAGAACTCTGTGATCCCTTAAAGACACCTTTGGTTTCCTAACCAGAAAGGAAGACCTGCCACCAAAGGCATCTTGATATTCTGTCATTTCTTTGAACTCTAGCAGTGCTCAACAGAGTTTAGGGTTGCTGGACTCCTTTGGGAAGCAGTTCTCTGAACCTCTCTTGCCTTGGACCTTACCAAACAGTGTCCCATCTGAGACCATTTAGACATATTAACTTATAGGCAATAATATTAATGGGAAGGGCAGGTGAAGCTCAGGATTGAGGTAGACTCTCTCTCCTTCCTGGATTGAGACAGGGTTGGGCTCTCCTAGGTGAAGGACTTTTTAGGAGGAATAACCTTCTTAGGGTTCCCTGGACCCACTTTCCTTCAAATACCCTACATCCATTCCTCATCCCTTGTTGATTTAAATACAAGAAAGATCAGATAGTGTTAGTTCCATTTGAGGGAGACTAGATTGGGAAAGAGTGAACAGCCTAGTCAAGCCAATCTCCATCTTGAGCCTAACCACCTGCTGTGAGGAAGGGTTCTGTGTACCCCAACTCGCACCATCACTGAACTGGGGTATCACTCACTTCTCCCTGTGGGGGTTCCATTCCTTCAGGCCCCTCAATGGTGGCATGCCCTCCCAGGTTGCCCCGCTTTCCAAGGGGACCCCAATTAGTCTCACTTTGATAAGGGGCAGTAGTAGGGAGGAGGGAACTACTATACAAACTCCAGCTTGGCCTCAGTGACATCCCCATCCTCCTAAAGTCACCCCATTATTACAAGGTCTAATAATTAGAATCTAAAATCTGATAGTTACAGAAATAAATGCAAACTTCCTAGTAGAGCCATTGCCAAGATAAATAATGAGGCAATATTTTTTATCTTTGAAATTTTTATTTAATTAATTAATTAGGGATATTTTTTGATGGTTAGAAGATTCATGTTCTTTCCTTCCCTTTCCCTCCACCCTCTTCCCATAGCAAACTGTAATTCCACTGGATTTTACATGGGTAATTGATAAAGACTTATTTCCATACTATGGAATATCCCCAATCATTCCATCAACCCATGTGATCAAGCAGTTGTTTTTCTTCTGTGTTTCCCCCCCGAAAGTCCTTCAAGAGGCAATTTTAAAAAGATGAATTTAAGTTATTTTAATGATTCTCAAGCTTCTTCCTGAAATAAAGGTTTATTTTTTGAAAATTGTAAACTTACTATTCTATGATCTTTTCAAGTAATTTTAGGAAAAGATAAAAGGATACTTGCAGAAATCACACAGTACATTGGGAGCTTCAGAATGAACTTTGGGGTATAATGAATGGGGTTGAGTCTTCCATTCATTCTGATTGTAAACTCTTATGCCAAAGGAAAATGCCCCCTACTTGGTTTTTGGCCAATGCCACATCAATCATTTTTTCTTTCATTCTTTCTCTCTTATTCCCCAAAATTTGTAACTCTCTCCATGAATTGTACAATATTTTTTCTATTTTTATACCCCCAGTGAGAATATCCTAAATGTATAGATTGCATATATGGAATGCTTCAGTGAGGAGACCTGATATGTTAATCCCTCTGGAAAACCAAGAGTGGAGAGACTTAACATGATCTCTCAAAGAATCAGAGTTGGGGAGGGACTATGTGAGATAAATTATTTAGGAGACAATGATCCCAAGTACATAGTCTGGTCCTGGCATCCCCAGATATCAGCATAAAAGAGAACATAAGGATGAGCATGAGTGTGAGTGTCACCATGAATATCAACATGCAATGATGTCTTGGAGAGAGGAGCTAGTCAGGTTTAAAATGCAAGTGTGGAAAGGAGAGAGGCCTCTTTTCTTCCTCTCTAGAATAGAGTCACACCTTGAGCTGGTATTTAGCAATTGGAACTGCAGCATGGAAGGCTGAAATCTGGGACCTGACCTTACTTTAAGTTAGAAAGGCTGAGACCTCTATCTACCTATATCAATCAATCTCTCTCTTTACTAATAAATGCTTATAACTCTACTGAGCCTACAGACGAATTTTGATTTTTTTACAATTATCAACAGACATTTCATATATACAAAGATAAAGAAAATTGAATCATAAAGAATTTATGAATTTTTATTTTTACATGTGTTAAATATAAGTATATATAAACTCCTATTAATATCAATCAATATTTGTATTGCTACATTAATCATATTAGTTACTCCTATATTAATATGATAATTTATATATATAAATATATGTAATTGATATATGCACATAGATATATATGTAATTTATCAAGGTAATGAGAAAATAGATTTATTTTTGTCCCCTCTTGCTATTGTGTGTGTGTGTGTTTTTGCATGTATGTGTTTGGATGAGCACTCAACTTTTTAATATTAGCATTCTAGTTGGCAAATGAGTGGTATACTGGATAGAGCACTGAACCTTGAGTCTAGATAATCTGAATTCAAATCTAGGCTCATAGATTTATTAACTATTTAATCCTGGGAAAATTACAGTTTCTGTCAGTCTGTTTCCTCTATAAACTGGAAAAGGAGGATAATAATAGCACCTTCCTCACATGTATCAGGAGGATAAAATAAATTATATTTGTTAGAGCACAATACCTGGCACATAATAAGCGCTCAATAAATGTTTAGTCCCTTCCCTTCCCCTTTCAATAGTTGATACATTGCTCTAAGTCACAGTAACTGAAGCTGCGAATCACCCAAAAGGAAAAGAAAAGATACATGGTAGATGTACATAGCCTTCAGACACATTATGAACAATGAATTCCAGAAGAAAAGTAGTTTTAAGGAGGTCATGAAAAATATGTGAAGGAAAAAGAAAAAGGTCTAGCCACATAGCAAGAGTGAAAATGTTTCATTAATTTCCTCACAATGTCAAGAAAAAGCAAACAAGATCCCCCAGCACACTTGGTAGAGCACAAACAGCAAACAAGGAAAGCATAACCAAGGATTACACAAAAATCAGTCATGGATGGATTGTAATATTCATCATTGGAAGGTACATCTATACAAATAAATAAAAAAAAAACAGTTGAGCACTTATCTGTGTTTATATATTCCATATTTATTATACAGTATGTGAAATAAATAAGTAAATCCAGAGTATGTCATCATAGTCAAATTGGACAGACAACCCTCTGGGGCTCCCAAAAAAGATGAAAAAAGGGAGTTAGTAAATCTGAAGTCTTTGTGACCAAAGTAAAAAGGAAACAATTGTATTGCCCTTGTTGCATACAAGAAAAAACAACCAAACAAAAAACCTACAGTTAACTGAATTTTATTTCACACTATTTGCTTCAGCCTGACAAAGAAATAAAGGAAGTATACAAAGAACATGAAACTCAACCAAGTTAACATAGACTTTGGCATGAAGGTAAAAATAAAGGAAAGAAGAACATTACTGGAAAACATGGTTTGCATTAATCTGTAAATTGTGGAGGTTGAACTAGATGACCTCTGAGATATTTTCTTTTTCTAAATAATGGTTTCTCTAAAGAAGTAAAAAATAGAAAAGCCTTGTTGACTATTGAGAAGGCTCACACCTGTGTTTCATGAATACATTTTTTTCAAAAAAACAGAATAACATTACTTGAAAAATAGATTATAATTTATTGACAGGAAATGACTAGTTACTGATGAGAGAATAATTTCAGTCATCTGTCTTAATGCAGTAAGACCAAGGCTTAATTACATTAAAGGTCAAAATCATCACCAAATTAAAGGAAAGAATAAATATGAGTAGATATATATGCAATCATAAGAACTCTAACTGCACCATTAAAAACAAAAGTCTATTAATTCTGAAAATAAGAAAAGACTGAAAGTAATAAAAGAGGAAGGGAATGTTGTGACCAGTTCCTAAATTCAACCAGCAGGCAATAATTTCGATAAAAATCAATAGAGATCTACTTCCCACTGTTACTTTCCTGGGATCATCCTCTCTCTAGAATGAAGTTTATTTAATCTCTCTCTGGTGCTGCAATTCTAATGAATTTAAGTGCTTGACATACCAGTATGTTTTGTCAATCAATGTCTCAAAAGGTGATTATTTTAATAAGTCATTTATTTGATTAGACAAAAGAGTAATAAAAGTGGAAGCATTATATATATGTATACATATAAATACATATATATACACAATCTATATTTTATTCTGTCAGATTTAATACTCTAAAACAGTAAAATTTTCATTAGCATTTGTTTCTCCTCAACCTTAGGATTCCCAGATGACTTTTTTCATGAGAACAAAGAGATCAATATCTGATTTTAAGGGATCCAACTCCAAATAGGGGAGATAGGAAGACAAACTATAACTTTGCAATAAGTACAGTCTTTAATTTTTAACTAGCTACCCATGTTGTAATACTTCATGCATAACCTCCCCCAAATCCAGCTAGTACAATATGAAGTCCATAACTGCTGTTAATTTTGCCTCTTTTAAATATGTTCATCATAAAATTTATCTCTCTAACTACTTATATTAATAAAATAGAGAAAGAACAGACCAATGGGTTGGGAACATAACTTTTAAAAACTTGAAAAAAGAACAAATTAAACTCTTTGAAAATCAAATTGGAAATCCTAAAAATTAAAGATGAAACCTATCAGATAGGCCAATATAACAATAAAAGAAAGTGACAAATGTTGGAGGGAATGTGGAAAAACTGGGACAATAATACATTGGTGGTGGAATTGTGAATGAAATACCCACCATTTTAGAGGGCAATTTGGAACTATGCACAAAGGACTATAAAACTGTGAATTCCTTTTGATCCAGTAAAACCCCTACTAGGTTTGTATCCCCTCAAAATAAAAAAGAGTGAGGGTGTGGGAATCCAATAAGAGAATAGATAAAAATATGAGACTCCACTTTTGACCCCTTTTGTGATCCTTGTGATTTCTTGTTGAAAAGTATTGTGACCTTATTGAAAAGCTTTAAGTTCCTATCAAACCTGAATCTAAAGGGTTGCCTGTTATAGCCAAGGCCAAGATACTCCCCAACTTGGCTTTCTGATAAGAACCTAGTCAAAATTCAGCCTTGGGTGGCTTCCGGGTTAAGATGGCGGCAGAGTAAGAAGCAGCTCTTAACCTCTCCTGACCGAAACACACAAAACTCCACAAGGGGACATAAAAACAAGTCCAGACGAACGGAGGAACCCCACAACAGGGCACAGCGTGGAAGGTACGTGGAATCGAGACATTTCCAGGCTAAAAAGGGCTCTCACTCACTCAATCGCGGGCTGAGCAACCGCCCCACCCCCACCCCCTCTACACTCACCTATAGCTCCGAACCCAGCTAAAAAGAAATAGAGCAAGTTTGGGGCACCCATCGAGTCATCAGCAGCTCCGGGACCTGTTCCTGAGAGCAGCAAGACTTAGGACCCCATTAAGTCAAGAACGCACACGAAATCTGAGCGCGCAGGAGCAGAGAGTGGACGCTGGGAGCAGAGAGCCGGCTGAGCAGAGGCATGGGTGCCAGCTGAGCAGAGGCGTGGGCGTGGGTGGAGGCGGACACAGCCAGGAACTAAAGCCTAAGTGGGGAACCAGTGCAGACAGGTATACGCCTGTGGAAGCAGCGCCCTGAGACTTGTAAAGAAACCTCCTGCAGAGGATCAAGCAAGGGAATCCACCAGGGGGCTTGACCTTGGAAAAAACTAGAACTCAG
>NC_058132.1:577549845-577604787 GCF_016433145.1 Gracilinanus agilis
GGCCTCAGCCACTTCCCAGCTGTGTGACCCTGGGCAAGTCACTTGACCCCCATTGCCCACCCTTACCAATCTTCCACCTATGAGACAATACACCGAAGTACAAGGGTTTAAAAAAAAATGAATTCAACTAAAAAATGTTATTGGTAAAACAAAATGTCTTTTAAAAATGAATTCAACTAAAAAATTAAAATTGAGAGCAATAAAGTTGAATGTATCATTATGTATCAAATGTATCAAAATGTCTTTTAAAAATGAATTCAACTAAAAAATTAAAATTGAGAGCAATAAAGTTGAATGTATCATTAATTAATACATAAATCTTGTAGTTGATTTTATTGAAAAATCAACATAATAGATAAACCATGGGTTAATATTATTAAAAAAGAGAGAGAAGAAACCAAGTCACTATATTTTAGTAGTTATTTTGCTCAGTTATATTCCTACAAATTTAACAACATAAGCGAAATGCAAGAATACTTGCAAAAGTATAAAAGTATAAAACTCCTAGACTATCAGAGGAGAAAATGAATAATGAATCTAGTTTAGAAAAAGAAATTTAATAGGCCATACATGAAATTCATAAAAAAAAGTATCAGGACCAGATGGATTCACAAGTTCTCTCAAACCTCTAAAGATCAACTAATTCCAATATTAAATATTATTTATAATAATAGATTAAGAAGGAGTTTTATGAAACCATTTCAGAAATAAATGTGGTATTCACACCTAAACCAGGAAAAGCAAAAACAGAAAAAGAAGTTATACACTAATTTCATTAATGAATATGGATGCAAATATCCTAAATAAAATACTAGCTAGGAGACTACAAGAACACATCATAAAGATTATATATTGTTATCAAACAAGATGTATACTAAGAATACAAGGATTATTTAATTTAAGAGAAATCAGATACATAACTGAAAATATTAATAACCAAAGTAATAAAAAATGAAGTAATTATGTCAGTAGATACATAAAAAGCCTTTAATAAAATAATAAACTAAAAACACTGGAAAGTCTAGGTCTGAATGTTTGTTTTTTTTAAATGGGGTAAAACATCTACTTAAATCCCTCAGCAAGTATTATTCATAATGAGATTGAACTAGAATCCTTGCCAATAGGGGGCAGCTGGGTAGCTCAGTGGAGTGAGAGTCAGGCCTAGAGACAGGAGGTCCTGGGTTCAAACCCGGCCTCAGCCACTTCCCAGCTGTGTGACCCTGGGCAAGTCACTTGACCACCATTGCCCACCCTTGC
This sequence comes from Gracilinanus agilis, assembly GCF_016433145.1. Classification (NCBI taxonomy): domain Eukaryota; kingdom Metazoa; phylum Chordata; class Mammalia; order Didelphimorphia; family Didelphidae; genus Gracilinanus; species Gracilinanus agilis. The sequence continues at coordinate 577,551,103 of NC_058132.1, forward strand.
CAATCTTCCACCTATGAGACAATACACCAAAGTACAAGGGTTTAAAGGAAAAAAAAATTAGAATCCTTGCCAATAAGATCAGGAGTGAAACATGGATGCCCATTATCACCATTATTATTTATCACAATATCAGGAAAAATAGTAATAGCAACAAGAGAAAAAAAGGAATTGAAGTAATCAGAATGGACAGAGATAATAAAATTATCTCATTTTGCCCACAGTATGATGATATATGCATATAATCCTAAAGATTCAACTATCTATAATTTCAACAAAGTAGCAAGATATGAAATAAATGCACGTAAATCATCAGCATATTTATATATTACCAACAAAGTCTCAAAAGAAGAGATAGAAAAAAAAAAATACTCCACTGAAAATAACCACAGATAGAATAAAATACCTGAGAATCTACCTACCAAATCAATCCGGGGAACTATCCAAACATAATTATAAAACACTTTTTACACAAATAAAGACATACAAATAATTGGAGAAATATTTATTGTAAATGAATAGGCAGAGCCAATATAATCTAAATTATATATATTCTATTCAAACTAATCTACTTATTCAATGCCATCACAACTAAATTACCAAAAAAAACATGATCTTATTGAGCTTGAAGAAATAATAACAAAATTCATTTAGAAGAGTAAAAGATCAAAAATATTAAAAGAATTATTTTTTTCAATGTAAAAGGAGGAGGCTTAGCATTACCAGGTCTTAATTTTATTATAAAGCAATAATTTTCATTTTTTCTAGTACTGGCTAAGAAATAGAAAGGCAAATCTATAGAACAAACAGACATACAACAAACAGCAGTAAAAGATTAATAAATAAATTAATATATTAATCCTCCTGCACAGTGAAGAGACATGGAAGACAAAGGCTGTACCAGTCCAATATTCAAAATTTATTTTTGAATCATTACAAAGGATGGAAGAAAAATAGAACAGTCCTGCCCAATAGAAAACAATGAGAAAAAAATAGATTAGCAGATAAAGCTGTAGAAAATGTATCATGATTCCCAAATATTGTAAGATTATTTATACGTGGAACTAAAAAGAGGATGTTAAATTAATATAAAATGAAAAAAGATTATCCAGTATATCTATACTGATCTATTGACATAATTAACAAAAATAAATCCCATTGTTGTCAAAGCAAATAATAAAAATAAAAAGATCCCTTCAGGGTCATATATTGACTTTAAAAAACACAACATTATCTATATGTGGTGTGTTTTTTTTCTTTTATTTAACATTTCTTTTTTATATTTTTATCTAGTTCAAGCTATACTTCTTAACAGCTCACCACCTAGTCAAGAATGAAGAAAAAGAAATTACCCTTATGAAGGTGAATCCAGGAAAAGTAGCTGGAACTCACCAAGTAACTAAAAAATAATACACAGTAAAGATGATGCAATCTAAAGACAATGAGGTATCAATATTTGAGACATTCCAAAACAGAAAAGAACTCATAGGATTAGGAAATATCTGCAAACACTCTTATTACCTACCTTAAAAATATTTTTATAAGACATCAACTATTGATCCATAGGTTTGTTTTTCATCTCAACATTTCATAAGAATGGGATTATGTAAGTATCTAGGGAATAATCATGTTTTCCTCATGAGAAAGAAAAATGGAGACTTTAGGCAATTTTCTGTGGCCAAATCAATTAAAGTAAATTCAAAATACTTGTGGGATCACAGGACCATACATTTTACAAATAAGGAAACTGAAATTGAGTGAGATTACATAACTTGAAGTAGTTGACACAAGTCATAAGAGTAAGAGTTGAAATTTAAATACAAGTCTTCTGGTACAGCTATCTTTTCTCTCTACCTCAAAAGAACTTTTCTCCATTGACAAATCTTCTGATAACCTCCACTTTGAGGAAATGTCCAGATCACCAACTTTTCATTCTCTGACACCATGTCCTTACATGAATACTTCTCTGTTATTCATATCTGTATTTTTCTGCTTTTTTAATGACATCCCATTCTTTTTGCTTGTATGTGTATCCATCATACTTAGCACACTGCCTGGCACATAGCTATTGTTTAATAAATGCTTTTTGACTAGATAACTCTGAGGCCAAATCCTCTATACTGTGCTGCTTCTGTCCCAAATGTATAGAAAATACAAAACATTACTAGGCTTATTGTTTGTTGATGACCAAAAAAAATGCATTTGAGTCAGTAGAATAAAAGAGAGTCTGAAAACCTCTTTTAAAAGTAAAAGAGGATTTCTGTGAATAATTCAAGATATTAGGATATAAAATAAACCCACATAAATCATCAGTATTTCTCTATACTACCAATAAAGGCCAAGAACAAATCCCATTTAAAATAAATGCAGACACTATAAAACACCCAGGACTCTAATGCTGGCCAAAATAAAACCAGAAACTATATAAACACAACTACAATACACTTTTTAGACAAATAAAGTCAGATCTAAACAAGAGCAAAAATATTAATTACTCATGAATAGGGCGAGACAATAAAATATAAATGACAATTCTGCCTAAATTAATTTACATGTTCAGTGTCACACCAATCAAACTAACCAAAAATTATTTCAGAGAGCTAGACAAAATAATAAAGTTCATCTAAAAGAACAAAAAGCTAAGAATTTCAAGGGAATGAATGGAAAAATATGAAGGAAGGTAGCTGAACCATTCTGGTTCTCAGAATTATAAATTAGCAACCATCAAAGCAATCTTGTATTAGTTAAGACACAAAGTAGTAAGCAAAAGAAATAGATTAGCAACTAAACATACAGTGGTAAATGCCACAATAACCAAGTATTTAACCAATCCAAAGATCCAAGGTCTTGGAAGAAATACTCACTATTTGACAAAAACTGCTTGAAAAACTAGAAAAAGGTATGGCAGAAACTAGATATAGACCAATAACTCATACCATATACCAAGATAAAGTCAAAATGGATACACGATTTAGAAATAAAAGGTAGTACCATGAACAAATTAAAGGAGCACAACACAGTTTATCTCTAAGATCTATGGATAAGAGAAGAGTTTATGTCCAAACAAGACATAGAGAACATGATGAGATATGAAGGAGATAACTACATTAAATTAAAAAGCTTTTGTAGAAAACAAATCAATGCAACTAGGATTAAAATACAATCAAGAAACTTGCAAAAAAAATTTATAATAAATATCTGACAAAGACTTCATTTCTCAAATATATAAAGAATAGAGTCAAATGTATAAGAATACAAAGCATTCCCCAATTAATAAATGGCCAAAGGATATGAACAAAAAATTCTCAGATGAAGAAATTAAAGCTCTCTTTCTTTAGTTATATGAAATAATGCTCAAAATCATCACTAAGTAGAGAAATGCAAATTTAAGCAACACCGAGGTTCCACCTCACATCTATCACATTGGCTACAATGACAAAAAAAGAAAAGAAAAATAATAAATGTTAAAGGGGATGTGGAAAAATGGGAACACTAATATACTGTTGGAGGAGCTGTGAACTGAAACAACCATTCTGGAGAACAATCTGGAACCATGTCAAGAGGGCCATAAATTTGTGCATATCCTTAGATCCAATAATACTACTACTAGGTTTGTGTTCCAAAGAGAATAATGATGGGGAAAAGACCTCCTTGTGCAAAAATATTTACAGTAACTTTTTTCTGATGACAACAAACTAGAAACTGAAGGAATGTCCATCAGTTGAAGAACAAGTTGTGGCAAAGAATTGTAATAGAACACTATTTTGCCAGATAAAAATGAAAAGCAAGACAATCACACACACACACACACACACACACACACACAACTGAAAAGACTTATATGAAGTGATGCCAAATGAAATAAGTAGAACTAGGAGAATGTTGTACATAGTAACAATAATAGTGTATGATGATTAAATTATGCAACTATTATCAGCAGGCAAGGATCCAGGACAACTCCAAGATATTCATGACAAAAAAAAGGATGTTCATTGCCATAGAAGAAAACAGTCTGAATCCAAATTGAAACATACTATTTTTTATTCTTTTCTCCATGAATTTTTCTCTAGTGTATGCAATATGTGCTTTGTTTCACAACATGACAAACATGGAAATAATGTATTATATGATAATATAACATATTAAATTACCTGCATTCTTGGGGGAACAGGAGATGTTAGAGAGAAAGAGAGAAAATGGATTACGAAATATCAGAAAATGAATATTAAGCTATTGTATTGGCATGTAATCTGGAAAAAATAAATTTTATTACAATAAAAATTATACTAACATGAAATCTAATAAGAAATAAAAAGAGAAAAATGATTATACAATATGGTCTATTCAACCACAGAGATTCATGTCAAATGACCTTTTGATTATGAGTTACAAAATGTAACATAGGAAAATGTATGATCTCCAAAATTATTCACAATTTTCATGGAAGATGTAAGATTTGAGCAGAAAGATAGACAAAAGATTCTTTATAGTTAGTGAGAGCTACCAGATGTTCCTGCCTGTGAGCTAATTGTTACTATCCAGAATTTTACAGTATCTTCAAATGATGGACATTCAAAAAATGAAAAAAAGATGGGCTTTAAAATCCACACAAGAAAAGAACAAGCAAAAGATGAATGTGTGTTAGCCAGATTATGAAATGAATTTGAATAGGCCACCCACTGAGTTAATGCATCAATACATCTATAGTGTCTTGGACAGAAACTGTAGATTAACTATAATTTGGACTCCAGATTGAAAAGGAAGAAGGTAGAGAGCTGAATTGCTTTGGGGAAATTGTATATTTTCAATGATCACAAAGTACATACACATGCTGCTAATCAGTGGAATTGGAATTCTCCAGTGATTAAATGATGGATCTGGATGAGAGAGAGACAGAGTAAGGGGAATTTAATGGATTTCTAATGAAAAACCACAGCTGAATGGGAACTCTGTAAAATAGGAATAAATAAAATAGGAATCAAAAGAAACTCAGAAATGGAAAAGTAAATGAACAATTAGAGGGATATAAATGATGATGGTGAGTTACTTCTAATAGAGGGAGAAGAAGCAAGTATCTGAGACCCCTAATGTTCCCAAAATGTATTGGAAGAAAGTTTTGAATAACAAAAACAGATACTGTTGGTATATTGGTTTTTTATTTTGAAGATTTGAAGAGGAGGAAGAAGCTAGGGTAAAAGCTATAGCCTTTTAGGGAAAAGGAAGAAGAATGCTTAATTTCTATTTTTTCCTATTAGAGCACCTGAGATTATGCTAACAGGGAGAAAGGGATACAGGGAGTAGTCATCAGATGTTCCTCACTCTTATCCAAAATGGACAGAGGAGTGTAAACATACATGTAAAAATACACTCACAAAAAGAGATCAATATAAAATATGTTCCACTTAGAGAAACAATTGGGGGAAAATGATTGTGGAGTAAAATGGAGGAAAAGCAAAGCAAAGCAAAACAAACTTCCTAATCCTGAAGAGGAAATTAAAAATGGAAAAATAAAGAGAAAAATAAAAGAACTAGAAATTAAAGGGATGTTATGGATTGAATCTTAAATAACTATGAAATAGCAGAAGAAATTGTAATATACTAATGTAATAGAGTATTATTGCACTGTAAAAAATGATAAAAGATAATTTCAGAGATTTCTTGTTAGTATGAACTGACACAAAATGATGTGAGCAGAAACTGGTGAATTATTTATCCAAGGAAAGCAATATTGTAAGAATAAAGTAAAGCTCTGATCAAAATAGGGATCAACCAGTCAGACACACCCTATAATGAAGCATAATATTATCTTCTTACTGATACAGAGGTGATGGACAAAAGGTACAGAGGCACGAATTTCTGAACATGGAGAATGTGTGAATCCATTTTGTCTGACAATACTTACTTTGTCAGTGTTCTTTTCTTTTTTCTTTCTCTAGGTTTTGTATTTAATGGGGTGCAGAGGAAGAAAATTGAAAAATAGAGCCATTGAAGTAGTTTTAAATGAATAAAAGGAGATTTTAAAGCAATATGTAAAATGTATTGTTTATGCTCACATGCACATGTATAAATAAATATGTGAAATGTGAACATGTATGTAAGGGCATGTTCATACATATGTATGTGTTTCATATGTATATGTGTTTATACTTACATATATTGTATCTAGATGTCTAAACACATTGTCATATTCAAACTCTGGGAGTTGTGAGTCTCACCTTGATTGACAGGTAAAGACAGTTGGAGACATCAGAATGTTCCCAGATGCCATGAGGACAAGAGGAAAGGCAGTTGGCCAGAGGATATAAATACCCTGACAGCCATCTGACAAGGGCCCTTGGCTTGGACCCTTGGCCTGGAACCCTGGCCTTGGACATTGATCTCTGATCTTGGAGCATTGACCTGTGGATCTCTGACTGTGGGTCCTCTGATTCTCTCTGAATTCCCTCTAGATATTTAGTCATCTGAACCATCATTAGATATTTAGGTATCCAGGCCTGGGTGGGAACCAGGAAGAGGGAAGGAAAAGAAGCAGAGGGAGGTAAGGGAGGTATTTCCTGATGGCTGTAGGGACTGACATAACAACTGGCAAAAAGAAGCTGAGAGGTATCACCGATATCTGTATCAACCAAGTAGATTGCTTTCTCTGGTTTGGTGGTGGCCAAGCTGAGCCAGAGGAGGTGAAGAACAAGAGCTCCAGAGCAACAACCTACAGTCCTGAGGGATTAGTGATCATAGCCATTAGTGACAGGGTCTCCTATCCTCAATCCATTCCTGATTATTCCTTTCCCTTATTAACATCTATAGATAAAGTTTATTAAGTACCTTCCTGAGTGATTATTACATCACAACCCTTGGGGAGGGAGCAACGCAGTCAGATGAAAAGGTTATCAAAGGCTAATAGAACCTACTATTAATAATCCATCCAACCCCAGGTGGGAGCTGAAAGGGTTACCCATCCAACTGACCTTTAGGGATCCTGCCTGGGCACTGTTATTGAGAAGGGCAGTTATTATAACATCCAGCTGAGTGACAAGACTCGAGTGTCCCTGCACCAGCCATCAAGGGAATCCAAAGCACAGCTTCCCTGAATAATATACCCTATAATAACTATAATAGTAGACAAACAAAAATACCTTCTTTATAACAACATAGATATATGAAAGTAGAATGAAATGGAGATTTAGAGTTTCTTAGGGAATCATCTTTGGGGGTTCTGTTGTGTGTTTGGCAATGCACAATTTTTGCTATTGTTATAATTATTGGGAGTCTCTTGATATGTTTGAGATTGTAAATTGATGTACAGAGAGAATAAGATGACCCTTCTCCCTTATAACAGTTGCCCAGGCAGGATCCTTCAGGTCTAAGAGGTATATCCCTTCAGGACCCACCTGGGGTTAATTGATATATTGATTTGGGCTCTTTAGATAGGATAACGCCTTGTATTCTGACTGCCATTTCTCCCTTCCCAAAACAAGTTTTGACACTGCTTTAGGAAAGTACTTTAAACTTTATATTAACAAGAAGGATAAGGTAAAGGACTGTGGTATAGGAGACCCTATTCTATTGGTTGCTAATGAAATCTCAACTGCTGGCAGATGAAGAATCAATGTAGCTTCCCTCTGGTTCAGCCTGGCCAGGACTAAACCAGAGTAGGTAAACTGTTGGGATATTTTGACTTCTTCTTCAATAGATCTTCAGCCTTACAATTGAGTTACTTCCACCCTTTTCCACCCTCTTCTTTGTCTCCTGCCCACTTCCCGGATCCCTCCTGGGCCCTGGGAAACCTAGACATCTAGATGATGAAACTCCTAATATCTAGGGGCAGTAGACACCAAGGTGGTGGTCAGGTACAGGTTGTCACGGTATCTCAAGTACAGGAAGAGTTTGCAGAGAGAGATGTTTGCACCTCTCACTCCAAGACCAGGATCCACCAATCTCCAGCCTTAGCACAGGTCAAAGACCCAGAACCCTTTCAGGATTCTCAACTGCCCCTCCTCCTGCCTCTCACATGACTCCCTGGGAACATTCCATCCAACTGACTTACTTGTCAATCAAAAGTGATCTTCAAGCTCCCAGAGATTCAATATAACATGAATGCCGTTTTGTTTTTGGAAATTTCAACCTGTAAATTTCCAGATGATCTTGATCATGGATGATGTCTACACTTATTCTAATCTTAACTATGTGTTCCTATCCCATTAACTATCCCTTCCCAAAATAATAAATCCTACCTTATCTAATGCCTTAACTAACTAACTAGCCTAAAGCTAATGACAAGGGTTTAGGATAGGTTTCTCTGTGGGAAAGTGTGGGATTTGAATACAATAGTTTCATGAACACATCAGTTGAACATCAACATAACATATGAACATAATCATAACATTTAAAACAATCATCTATGTTGTTTCCTAACCTTAGACAAAGAAAAATTTTCAATAACTCTGCCTATATTACTAATACTAACTTCAAATAACATTCCTAACTCATATTAAACCCTAACATTTCTATTCCCTAATCTATAGTTAGAAAGATTAGTCTATCAGTAATTCTTATACTAGAGTTAATGTGTTAGTCAATTAGTATTCATTTCTAACTAACCTACTCTACACACTGTCTACTTAACATTCTATCAATTCTATTTGAACATTCATAACTATTTTACACTGACCCTATACTAACTAAAATTTGAACATCCCTACTCTACTCTTTCCCTACAGGTTAGTAGACTTATGCAATATATGTTAGTAACAATATTACATATGTACAAGGTTTTCCATGTGATGTTCTCATGAAATATTTGTAAGGAAACTTAACTCTCTTCCTCTTTTGGGTCATTTTAGTTTCTTCAACTATATACATTATGTACATGTGAAGTGACTCTATTGTGACTATGTGTTGAACTCATGACCTATCATATCCTGTTTGGATTTATACTCACCTTCTTCTTCAGAATTCTTCTGTCAATCAGCTTATGTTCTGTTGCATGCATTCTATATGTGCATTTTCCTTATGATTAGTGTCTGAGTGTGAAAACCTTGCACTTATTCAAACCTAATCTTCATCCGCTGATCTTCTCTTCTTGTAAGTCTTCCGGTGATGATGTCCAAGTCACAGTGTTGTCACAGTTCAGGTCTTAGTACAATCTGTCAGTACTATGTCTCTTCTTGTCCTTGTGCTGGTCCTGATGTCCTAATGTCTCTGGAACTCTGGATCTCTTCAGGATTTCATCTCTCTTCTCCTTTGCTGGAAACCCATCTTGTCTGTCATTGATTTGATTGAAGAATCCCCGGATCAGGAACCAATGCTTGACTATATAATGTTATGTTAGAATTTTGTGTTGCCACAAGATTCCTTCATGAGACTTCATGCTTTCACTTGTCTTAGACGTAAATATATAATGTTTAACCTAATATTCTGTTTCTCATTCTGCATTACTACTTTCTAATAGATTTAAGTGTTGATCTTTGTACATGAATGAGGACTTTGCTTGATGTATTTCTTGATGTTTTCTTATTTGAGGCTTTTTCAAGTATGATCTTTAACTTTGAGGTTCTATTTCTATATCAGATTCTGCATCTTGTGAGTGAGACTGCTTATTTAGCTGAGGTTCTGTTTCTTGCATTTCAGACTGACTTCTTGATGAGGACTTCTGCTTCTCTGAGGTCTTTCTTTAGGTGTGTGTAGTGATACCAGGAATCTTTGTTCTTAATCTTTACTGAAGATGGTGTTACCAAGATTATTTCATGAGGACCTAACCATTTTGGTTGTAATACTGATTTTCTTGTGAAGTTTCTAATATACACTTTATCTCCAGGTTGATAATCATGAAGACTAAAGTTAAGAGGTACTCTTTGTTGTATCAGAGATGATTTTTGTAACTCATCCAATCTCTCTTTTAACAATGTGGCAAACTCATAGATTTTGCACTCAATCCCTAAATGTGATAGATAATAAGTGTCTTGTGGAGCTTTTCCTATCCATGGCTGTTGACCATATAATAGTTCAAACGGTGACTCCCTGGGAACATTCCATCCAACTGACTTATTTGTCAATCAAAAGTGATCTTCAAGCTCCCAGAGATTCAATATAACACTATTATTTTTAAAACAAAAACTATAAAATTCTACAGAAGAGGATTGGGAAAGATTAGAAGTATTGCATTCAAAAAAATAGTGCCTTTTAATGAAGTTAAAAAAATAAGTGGAAGAGGTCTATAGAAAACATATTATGCTATTCAAGTGAGCCATATCATCACAAGGGTATCCAGATAAACCTAGCCCAGAGACAACAAATAGACATAAAATGAAACACGTGTCACCATTTTGGTAAGAACCTACTTTCATCTTCACTGCCATTTAGGCTCTTACAAACACCTCAGTGGTATATTAAAGTTGAAATGAAAATTAGGAATAAAATTGGGGACCATGCCTAGATGACACAAAGTATTCTATAGCTACAGAAAAACCTATCTGGATAAGACACATTATTAAAAGGTTGTAGGATAATTTTAAATGATATCTCAATAAAGGGAAGTAACTAAAAGAAAAGGGGGAAATAGCCCTAAAAAAGGTAACTGAGGTAAATAAACACAAATAACTACTGACCTACATGACTAATTTTTCATCTTTATAAAATCTATATGAGACTGATTATCATGTATGTTGAAGATCTTTTCAACGGTAATATTAGAAGGGAAAAGGCAGACTTCCACAAATGACTCTCTATAACAGATCATAGCTTTATGATTACACAAAAAGTTATAAAATATAAATAAGATACTGCCATTTTTATTGTTTATTACTCCCAAAATAATTTTACTTGGCAAAATAAAATGCATTCTTAAAGGTTTACTTACACATCAATTTTAGTAGTTTTATTAAACCATACTTCTTTTTCTGCCCCTTTCACCCAACAAACTATTCACCTATGAAAAGGGCATTACCTTGCATTCTTCTGAAGTTGATTTTTATTATTTCTGCAAAAGTACTTTTTTGACCCTGTCAACTCATATATTGAAGGCACACTACTTTACAACTGTATGGTAAAAATGAAGGTAATAAATGTAAAATATGATTACTCAAATAAAATAAAGGAATGAAATGAGAAATTTTGTAAAGCGAATATCAGAGCTGAGGGAAGATGCCTATCATAGGGGAACATTGCATAGCATGGAAAGGGAAAAGTAATTGAGAGTGAATAGAGATGCAAGAACTAGAGAGTTTATTAATGGAACAAAGTCTCAGACAAGGCAGAAGGAAATGGGATAGGACCAAAAGTATGGGATTAAGGAGAAAGCCTTGGTATTTAAGAAGAAATGGAAGAAAATATAAAGATTTAAAATATGATAATTAAAGACTCTTTTCTCCTTTTCTTTACTCTTCTAGAACTTAGCACAGGGGTTGGTGCCTGATTAAAATGTCAGTAATAGAAAAAAATCAACTATGGAAAATAAGAGATGGGGGTTGTGCTGAGAGTCTCAGGAAAGTGAGGTTTCAGAATGTCATGAGGTATTCATAAATGAAGAATAAAAGGAATTTCCAGCACTTTTGAAGGCCCTGCTGAGGGTATGAAGCACAGATTTTTCATTGACTTTAATCTGCAGAATTTTATGACTATTTTCAGCAATGCTTTACTTCCAGAGTGTGGGAGCAGAGTATGAGGGTGGTGGTGAGGATGTAGTGGGAAGATGGTCCTCAAATCTTGTACTGGCAAGGCATATGCTAACAAAGGAAAAGAAAATAACAGATTACATAGTAACACCAAAAGCATTATTCAAATGGCTAATAATAATGTACTAAGAAAGGAAACACTATAAAAACAGAAGAAACTCCATGAATCAGAATCCAGAATATTCATTAACAAGTTGATATGTCTTGACAGATTTGGGGAGAACATTTTAAAATATTTAAAGATTTTAAAAAGGTGAAAGAGAAATTAAGGGGAAAAAGTTAACATGTACAACGGAAGAGAAGAAGATACAAGAGGCTTTATATACATCAAAAAACTATGAGCTGGGGAGATAAACAGACAGAGTCAGAGAAAAAGAGATATATACAGAGAGACAGGAACAGAGAAAGAAAGCAAAGCACAGTGAATAGAGAGCTGGCCTCAGAAACAAGAAGACCTAGGTATAAGTCCTGCCTTTGAATTAAAATAGTTGTGTGACCCTATACAAATCATTTAATCTCTTAATGCTTATAGTAATTCCCTGAGACTATGAGTTATATATAAAATGTCTAAAAGTAACTGGTAGCAACTCTCATTTATATAGTATTATAATGTTTACCTACTACAGAAATAAAATATATTGGAATAAGTCTTTTATTGTGGTCTTCTAGGATACTAAATAAGTGAGGAAACAGCTAGATTGAATTTGGAACTCTGGAGTTTTTTCTTCCCCAAACTCAGGTCAACATTCTGAAAAAAAAATTACATCTTATCACTTTTTCAAGTTCTATTTTCTATCATACTTCTAGCCTAAGAGATTAGTCAAACACTGAAATATATGAAAAAGTGGAATGAAAACAAAAACATAAAAATTTTCTAAATAAATTGCACAGTGAGATCAAATGAATAATAACAGTCAGCAATAAATTGTGCTTTTAAGTTAGCAAAGTCCCTCATATGCATTATTTGAGTTGAAGCTGTTATGTGGAGATGCAAAGCATGGAATCCCTGCAAAGACACAGGGAGAGCCTCACCCAGAATTCCAGGGGACCCCCCTGGAGAACTTTGGGTGAGGGGGCAGTTGAGAAGGGTTTGAGTCAGTTACTTTGTGAAGGTTGAAGTGAGCAGACACCCTGCTTACTACTCCACACTTGGGGGTTCACTTGAGAGGCCATTGTGGCATAGCCAGTGTGGTTTCTACATAAGGATTAGCCTGTATTATAGGGTTAGTCTATATCAACAATTAGAGAGCAAAGATATTCATTAATAGCAAGAGAGCCAGTTTTAGTTAAGTGCCTTCATCCTCTCCTGTGAGTGGGGGGAAGGGCAGTATCAACCTAACAGTACAGGGTCACCTTTCATTATCCTAAAACCCTCTAGTTTTCCTTGTTTTCCTTGTTATTTCTTAATATAGCCTTTACCCTCAAATCTGTGCCTGGGAAATTATTTGAGGGAGATACTCACAACTCAGTCTGGACATCTAGTTTGAATCCTGTCTGCTGCCAGTTTAAGAAGATTTTCTCTGTCCTCAACAGTTAGATAACTAGCTTCTACTTACTCATCTAACTGACCTGTGAGGAATATAACTTAAAGAAAAGAAACATCATTGGGGTTTCAGCCATAACAGAAACTTACCAGGATCTGATCCTGTCTTCATACCCAACTGAAACAGCAACTGTTAGAGGGGGAGGGGTTTGAGAGCGAGGAGTGTTTAGCCCCTTCCTTTCCTCACTGAAGCCTGTCAGTCTGTGGCCCTTGACTTGAAAGTCTATTTGCCCCTGACACATTTATCTGCTTCTCCAAATTATCTGTTATTATCATCATAACAAAGCTCACAGCTACTCAACAAGGTAGATACCGCAGCCATTACTAGTCCCATTTTATAAATGTAAAAACTGATACTCACAAAGGTTAAACAACTTGTCCATAATCACAAATCTATTATGCTTCAGAGGCAGAATTCAACCTTAGGTTTTCCTGAATCTAAGTCCTTTGTACAGTTCAATACACCTTGAAGGCTCCAAACTGAAGAAGCATGTGAGGTAAATGTCAGGAAGAAAGTTTAATGGTCTAAATTTATAGAGAATGTGGAGAAACTTTTAAAATCAAGAACATTCATTATCAAATTAATATTTGTTAACAGATTTGTTCTGTACCAATAAAAATATTTATAGATAACTTAATCACTCAAGTTACAATATTCTCAGATAGATATCATGGGGTTAGATTAAAGGGGAAAAAGACTTCTAGTACTTTTCTCATGCCTTTTTTTTGAAACAAGTTTAGGAAAAAATTAAGGAAGAGGATGGCATGATGAAACCTTGGTTAATATAATTATTCCTAATAGTTCAATATTATTTTAGTTAAGTTATTTTTATTAAGTTATTTTATTTTTTATTTTATTAAGTTATTTATTTTTTTAAGTTATTATTTTAGTTAAGACTGAAGATAAACAATTAATGATTTGTTGTTTTGACAAGAAATGATGATGAATTTTTAGTTTAGGTACAAAATCATAGAGAGGAAATCATCAAAAGATTTAGAGGAGAAAGGAAGCAAGCTTTCAGATTCAATCGCATAAATTGAGGCAAATGTCATTTTATATAAAAATTCAAATTTACCCAAAATCAAAGGAAGAAAAAAAGGACTCATTTTATATTCATATTATATATGTGTATATACATAAAAATGCATATATATACAGATATATATTTCATATGTACTAATTTTCTCTCAGATTAGAGACTAGAGGTAGTTTTATTCCATTAAATTGTTTCTGCAGAATGCTGACTGGCAATAATAGATGCTTAATTAAAACAAACAAATAAACAAACAAACAAAAGAACTTGTTAATTGATTGATTGATGTTATCTTTAAAGCAGACACTATTTTGTAAGGAGATGACTTCTCATAGTTGAAAAGGCATTGGATTTGGAATGAGGACTCTAGGTTGAGTGATGGCTTTAATATTTTTTAGTTGTGTAATACTAGACAATCATTTAAATTTAAATTTAAAAAAAATTTAAAATCATTTAAATTCTCTGGTTCTTAGTTTTCTCATGTATAAAATAAATGTAATGATTGCATTATCAACCTGGAAATTTTATTGTGGGGATGTGAGGATGGTGTTTAATAAACCCAATCAAAGAAGCTCAGAATTGGACATGACTTTTGGAGGTCATCTAATCCAACCCATGCTTTAATAAGAATCTTTTCTAAAAAAAAATCATTCAGACTTTGAGGGAGAGCTCTTGATCTTAAGGGCAATCCATTCCACTTTACTATTAGTTTCTAATTCTTAAAAAATTTGCTCCCTTATATTGCTCCTAAATCTACTTCCTTGAAATTTCTAATTTACTCTTAAATCTGTCTTCTGAGCTGAAGCAGTATAAGCCTAACTCTTCCAAATGATAGTCGGTCAAAGATGTGGAGAGAGTTATCATGATGCTTCCTTTCATAAGTAAAGTCTTTTACAAACTTAACAGCCTCATTTCCTTCAATTGATTCTCCTGTGGCATTATTAGAAGTATTCTCATAATATACTGATATCTATTCTCTAGATGACCTCTTTATCAATATTCTTCATTGAAATCCTCAGAATTGATGGCCAGTTGTGATCTAAACAGGCAAAGGTACAACAAATTATCACCTCCTTTCTACTAAATACAACCTTCCTTATTATAGTGACATCCTTGGCATGTTAAGCTGACAGCTAAAATCCTCAGAGAATTGTTATACAAATTAATATCTAATCATCTTGACTTGTTTATTCCTTGGATCCAAGTGTAGGAATCTATTCATCCATTTTCAATTTAATCTCTATATATCTGATCCTATGTTCTTCCTGATCAAGATCTCTTCAGATCCTGCCTCTATTATTTAATGTGCTAGTTAACCATCTCAGGTTTGTGTCATTTGAAATGTTGATAATATATACCATCTGCATGTTATCCCAAACCAGTAATAAAAATATTGAACAGCAGAGATCCAAGAACAGTTCTCTAGGACACTTTAGATAAACATTCCTCCAAAGTTATAGATGACACAATGATTATACTTTATATTCAATCATTCAGCCAGGTCCAAATTCATCTGCACTATCATCTTGCCCTTATTTGTCCATCTTTTCTACAATATAAAGATCATATGAAAGATTCTCTAAAATGCCTTTGTAAAATCCAGGTAGAATCTTCCATTCTATTGACCCTGTGGAAACAGGAATGAGACTATCCTGGAGTAATATATCTTCAATATAGCCAAGCTATCTCTTTTAAGAGAGAAATAATTGATTTAAGTAGTTCTCAGATTCTAAGAACCCCTTCGTAAAATATTATTAAGAAACCCAAAGAGTTTTTGTTTATAAGGTTTACATCTATCAATATTTATAATATTTTTAATATTAGAAATTAAATCATCTTAGCATTACTAAAATAATACTGACCTTGCTGACATCCCTGAAAGTCAAGAACTATAGGAGTACATAGACTATACTTGGATAATTGCTACTTTATTTGATTATCTCTTTTCCATAACTTTTCATATGGATTAATTATCATAAGAAATTTATTGGTACTTATGTTTTGTGAGTATATTATTTCCTATATGAATCTTATTCTCTAAGTCTTCAGATCATTATCCATGGGGCCCAGAACCCAATAGTTTTCAGCATCTAGGGTAATCAGGGGTTAACAACATCAGCAAAAACACCTGGAAATCAGCACAAGGGACCAGGTTTGTCAGTCTCTTTCCAACCTGACTTAAAAGTGAGGGCAAATGAAAGGGTAAGCAAGAGTCCAAAGATTCTTTGAATGCTTTGAAATAAATAACATGTGGATGACAGAGATCTGGTAAGGTTAGTAGAGAGAAGATCCAAGTCATAGTTTCTGTCACATGACCAAAATATACAAAGAGATGAACCCAGATTACCAACATACATTAATGGTCAAGATCCTACAAACTGCTTAGTGCCATGACAATAAGAGGGAATGAAAAACAATTCAAGCAGTAGTTATTTTGAAGTAGTTATTTTGAGGCTGTTGGTAAAGGGCTCAAAATCTAAGAGAGCAGTAGCCAGGTTTCTCCTTTTCCTGGATGGGCATTTGCCAGCTCTATGCATAATGAACTTCTCGTAGAGACTTTCACTGGTCTAGCAATTGTGGCCTTCTCTGCCTTACCCTCATACTGTTCTCAAGGTTCTGGGTTGTGCCATTGTCCACAATCCTGTGCCTTCTTTTCCTGGATTAGGACTATGGCTACTGCTCCTCTGTCATTAGATTATTCATCATGATTCAGCTGAACCTTTTGCTTCCCTAATGGGATTCTATATCATAAATTAATTTGTCATTCAGGGACAAGGGTCATGTTCTCTTCATTAATCTTGTGGACCCAGTCAAGATCATTGATCAAGTAGAAGGGTAAAGTCAAGACAACAGCTCCTTGGAAGTAGACATAGAAGATAAGGGGCATGTGTCATTAATGGTGACAGGGAGGGAGAAAGGAGGAAGGTATCCATTTTTCTCAGTCAGAATTCCTGGGTTCTTCCCCAGGATTGAGTGAGAGGAAGATAAGGAATAAGGAGAAGTGGACCTTGTCTGTTACTTCCAGGTCATCAGCCACCTCTGTGTCCATCACTTGCACTCTACTTCCAGTGTGCTCCTTGAGGAAAAGTGAAAGTGAAATGAACACAAGGAAGAATGACCCCAGGGTCCATAGAGCCCTGGACCCAAATCTCCTTCCCTAAATTCCTCCTATCCACCCACCCACCCACATAACTCCCCATATGGATTCTTAATGATCTTGATATTCTTTTCTAAAGGTTCTCAAAGAATCCCTTTTATAATAAATTATAGAATTCTGTCTGACATAAAAATCAGGATTGTCTGTCTAAATCATACAGATTCATTGTTCTTTTGAAAACCAGAATATTTGCCCCTCCCAGATCCCTTCTCCCCATGCTCAGTAATAATTTTTTTCAATAGTTATTAGCAAAATCATAGCATCACAAAGATTTATTCTTTCTCTCAGAATTGTGGGATGTAGTATGGCAATTTGAAAATTCAACACACTGTATAAATATGTTATTGTGGTTGTTCATTTTGCTCTTAGATTTTTTTTTTTGGTAACTTCCCTGACTGTTGTCATTGTTATATAGTTGCCTTCAAGAGTCGATTCTTTGACACACAATTTGAGGTTTTCTTGGTAAACATACTGGAGTGGATTGCTATTTCCTTTTCCACTTCATTTTACAGATGAGGAAACTGAGGCAAATAGGTTTAAGTGACTTGTGAAAATTTGAGTCTTCTTGACTCCAAGACTGGCATTTTATCCATTATGCCATTTAGCTGCCCATTAATTTCCCTGACTATTTACCCTTTTCTGTGCAATTTCATACTTAGGTAGTGTAAAAAGTGAAATTTTGGAAATGTATAAAACTACATTTCCCATGATCCAACATGGTCCAACTGATTTCCGTCTCCGACGTCTTGACGCAGGGGAGAGCTTAAATCTCGTGGGTTAGGAGGGAGTGGTCTCTTTTGAGAGTAGGCCATGGCCAGGAAACAGGAGACAAAATGGAGGCGGCAGTTTGGAATGCTTACAAGCGCGTGGTCTAATGATTTTATCTATCAGCATGGCTTTAATTAAAATACTAATTTATATATTTATACCAGCACCTATCATTTTTAATATTTATCATTTGGCGAACCAGAAGGTCGAAATTCGAACTCTCAATTTTCTAGATAGCCTAAGAAGAAGCCATGTGGCTCTGGGACCCCGAGTCTCAGAAGCGATTTTTTTCCTTGCCCAGTCCTCTCCTGATTTTCCCCAGCCTAGAGGCTATTTCACGGGGAAGAGAGACAATGGCTTTAATGGCTGCAGGGCTGCTAATTATTTTGCTCAATGCCCCGGGCCTGGTGGCCCTTGCTGGCTCTGATAGAATGCCGGAGCCCAACCAGAGTGTCTCTGCCGCTGCTCTCCTAACTCCATGACTTGACCTCCATTCCTACTGGCTATCTCCTGACTTGATCTCCATTCCTGCCGCTGATGCTGCTGATGCTGCTGATGCTGCTGATGCTGCTGATCCTGACCGCTTCCAGCCTAGAACCCCGAGCCCCAACAGCGATGACCTGCCGCTTTTGCCAAGATCTTCAGAGACCTCTGCCACTACTCCTTAGGATTTGGTATTGTCCCCGCTACCCACTCTCTTGGTTTGGTAATGGCCTGCATTCTAGCCTTCCACGTGTTTTCTCTAAAGACCTAATTTAGCCACCCACACAAGCTCTACAAGTGGGATTTTCTACAATGACCCGACACCACGTGGACCTAGCATTTACCCTTAATCCGCCGAATGGCCTATTCAGACTTGCTTGTGATTAAAAACTGAACTCAGGGGAAGAAATATTCACCCCCATACCTGCTCAGAACTTTAAAAAAAAACAAAAAAACAACCCCTTAAACTCAGCAGAACTCAATCAAAAGAACCTTAAATTGAAATCAGGGGTGAACTTTTAAAAACCTCGGAACTGAGTGAGCTTTATTTCTGTTTTAAAAGACTGTATCTTACTGTATATTGCTAATTACTTTTGTTAATTAATCTTGCTTATTTCGTTGATTTTCCTGTTGCACTGAATCATTTTACGCTAATGAAGTTTCTGCTTATGATGTTATTATATTTACTAATTTACCTAAAGCTTACTGTATCAAAAGCAATGCGGTTATATGTACCACCTATGAACATCTTATAGAGCACATGTCTTTTAAAAATTTATTCTGTCTTGGTAATTGCAAAGAACCTTGAAAGTTTCCATGCTTTAAATATTACCTTGTAATTTTACAAGAGATCTTTTTTAACTTTTACTTTAAATCCTTAAGAATTGTTGTCTTAAAGGATAAAGCTTTTATATATTTTATTATAAGAGATATTATTGCCTTAAATGGGTAGAAGCATTTCCTACCCAGGATTTTTTAAAATACAGGAAGCCAAGGAGCTCCTGTATATTCCTATCCAGAAGGTTTCTTTTTTAAATATCACTTTTTCTATGGAAGCAATAACAGCATTTGCCAAGGGTTTACAGTTATAACAAGTATATAATTTTAAACATCATTATTTATTGTTTTAAAATGTGCTATTGGAAATAATGGTATTCTATTTGAATGTGCATTGTGAATCTGCTATTTGTAAGATCCATTTACACTCACAGAAAGTCTCATTTTTGGGTAACATAACCCTTCTAGTTCTAAGTTACATATATATTTTTGATTTTTGAAACATTTTTCTAATGAGAAATTGATTTTCCCTTTTTATCATCTTGTATTGGAAGTACATATATAATCATTATTTATCCTTTTTCTGATTTTACAGCAAATACCTGAGCCCATAGGACTGTGATTAAATGCCTCTCTGATTCCAGAAGGGAACATGAAAGCCATTAATAGTGCTAAAGAAAGCACATGGTCAGAGACTTGACTGCCTAAGATCTGCATAATAGCAGTTCTATGCCAATACTTTAGGGCGTGGAAATTGGGTTTTGAGTCCTGGAGTCCCGGTCTTTTCTAAAACTTTAGAGGACATGGGTCCCCTCGACTTAGATTCCTAGAAAGCACCTAAGATTGGTTATTTATTTGGCTCACTTCCCTAAAAAGCTGATGATAAGTCAGATCAGAGAGAGACATTTTCCTTAAGTCCTGGCCCTGGATGGGTAATTGCACACTGTTGAATTCACTTTAATTAGGCCTTCATTCAAAGGTCTAAGTTTATTTTCCCCAGATTTTTGCACATTTCATTTACAAGTTAATTTTTTCTTCTTTTTTTCTTGAATTTTATTCTTTTTGTTTTGCCAATTGACTTCATATAACCCCCAGGACTCAGCCACTCATCCTTAGCTGACCTGAGGTACTTTTTTTAGAAAAAAGGTGTGTTTAAGATTTACCTCACGGGGATATCTGTTAAGTTTTTTAAAATTCGATAATGTAAAAATATATGTATATTTATTTAACTCTTTTAGGAGTAATTTCACGGGGAATTATATAAAATCTTAGAAGAAAATGTATGTTTTGTAATCTATAATGTAAAGTTTAAATTCTTTTGAGAATAATTTCAGGATAAGGACCTTGCCATCTCCCCAGAATCCAGATGACGAACTTGTTTTGGTGAAGACACCATGAAGATGTCTGAAAAGCCTTCACTGTACCATGAAGACCAAACTTTGAACTTTGGGGTGCAGTTGATTGAACTATGGGGAGTTGAAATTGAGTTGTATGTATTGTTTTAAATTGTACACTGTTGTGCCAGTGGGGGACAGCCCCCCAAATTGGTTTTTTGTCAATGCGTCTAATTTTAACCATTTGTTCATCTATTTCTTTTATCCCCAAAATTCCTGAAAAATTTAGAAGTTGTTATTTTTACAGGTCCAGCGAAGAAAAAAGGACTAACCTTTTTTTTTTGCCGGACCTCACGGGGAATTGTAAAAAGTGAAATTTGGGAAATGTATAAAACTACATTTCCCGTGATCCAACATGGTCCAACTGATTTCCGTCTCCGACGTCTTGACGCAGGGGAGAGCTTAAATCTCGTTGGGTTAGGAGGGAGTGGTCTCTTTTGCGAGTAGGCCATGGCCAGGAAACAGGAGACAAAATGGAGGCGGCAGTTTGGAATGCTTACAAGCGTGTGGTCTAATGATTTTATCTATCAGCATGGCTTTAATTAAAATACTAATTTATATATTTATACCAGCCTTTATCATTTTTCATATTTACAGTAGTATCTGCAGCCTATATATAAAACAGTATTGTTTGTCCAGTTAAAAATTGTTCAAGTGTTAATATCTGCAGAATAAACTATTTATTTTATTAGTTTTAAGTCTGAAATTTTATGAATGCATTTACTTAAGAAGAAGAAATCATGTCTCAGAGACAGTGGTAAAGTACTAGCTTATGAAGATAAAGACTTATGTTAGCTTTGTGACTAGGGGAAATCTAACTTAACTTTAGTCCTTCAGACTAAATTTCATCATCTAAAAAATGAAGGGGTTAGATTAGATCCCCTTTAAAGTCCATTGTAGTGCCAAGATCTATGATACATATTTATGATACTAACTATAGCTCAAAGGGACTGGATTTCTTATAAAGGAGCTAATAATTCTATTAGGTCATTCCCTTCCCTAGACATCCAAGAACAGTATCTGTAATGGTCTAGTTAGTTGGGCTAGCTTAAGCACCCTAAAACTCAAGCACTATGTCATATTATATGAAGGAAATATTATTCTCAAAAGCATACCAGCAATAATTAGATACTAAATTACAACAAAATTAGCTGTTACTTTTTCCTTTACCATTATGATCTTAACAATCATGAAAGTACAAAACATTCATTATTCAAAGAAGAAAAAGGATTGCATGTATAGTAACAAAACTGCTCTGCTTGCTTGCATCTCTTTCTATATTTATTTTTGTCTTCAGTATATTTTTAAATATTTTGTTGATTTTTATCTTTCTATGCCTTTTCATTGTATCCTGTTTAATTGTATCCCACTAAATCATCCTTCCCTGAAAAACTATGACTTTTAACAAATAAATAAAATCAAGCAAAAATAATTTAATACATTGGCAAACCTGGAAAATATATACCTCTTTCTGCACCTCTATTCCATCTTCTCTCTGGCAACAGGTAGGAGACAAGATTCATTGTCCATCTTTTAAGATCATAACTAGTCATTGCTTTGACCATCATTGTGAAGTTTTCAAATTTCACATTTCTTATCCTTAAAATATTGTGATTGTCATGTAAATTATTCTCCTAGTTCTGTTCATTTCACTCTCCAAATGCCTTTGAAGCCATATCTGTCATTTCTTACATAGCAATTATTTTCCATTCCATTCATATTCTATATTTCATAAATCACTCCCCAATTCTGGGACATAGTTTGTAACTCATGCCTTTGGTCATTTTATATTTAATTAAATATGCCTATTTGATACTTGCTTTGTAGTACCTCTGGTTTGAGGCATAAAGACTGGAAGGTTGGATTCTAAGAATATAGAATATAAAGCAAGGAGAGACACAAGTCAGATACCAGAATACTGGGGTTCAAGTCCTGCCTCTGACACTTATTTTCTGTGTGATGCTAGGCAAGTCACTTAATTTAGTACTTGGGGCAGCTCTGGAGGATAAGAAATTGCAAATCTACATTGGTAGAAGTTTCTCCATTTAGGAATTCCACATACCAATGAAATCACAGGGCACATACTGATCCTATTAATGCTGTATACTATCACGTGACCTGAATTTTTAAATAATTCTCTCTTATGTGTTGCACATCTAAGGTGGCATGAGTTTAGTGATAACTAGTCAGGGAACTAGATGAGCCAAGTGGATTAACTGAAGAACATCTGGTTTTTGATCATTCTGTCATACCATCAATAAGATGAAGTGGTCCATGGGATTCTGCAAGTTAGAAATTTTCCTCCACTGTATAGGAATTCTGAGAAGGTAACATGTAAGTAGAAATAAGGTCATAGAACATGTGCTCCAAAGTAAACTAAAGACCCTTAAAATGGGTGCAAATGATTAGCAGGAAGCCAAATATCTGCCACCTAGAAGTGAGGAGGTTAGAAAGTTAGGACTCTTTCCCTGAAAATCAGGTGTTCAGTAAGAATGTCCAGACTGGTCAACAAGCCAGATCTTTGAGAAAGCAATATGTCCCCAAGAAAAATCCTCCTAAGAGGTCTTGAAGTAGATGCTGGATGATCATTTGTCAAGAATGTCTATAGAAAACATTCAAGTATAGGTTGGACTATATAGTCTCTGAGGCTCTTTTCAACTCCAATTTTGTGATTCCAAGAATATATTAGGTAAAAGAAAGACTATTGGGAACCTTAAAGTTCATAGGGTCCCACAATGAATATTCCTCATTTCTATTTATAATTCATGAGGAATAATTATTTTAATAGGTCCTGCATTAAACTCAAGTTCTGACCTAAACTATGTAATACTATCTTTTTCCAGAGTCTTTTTTTCTGCTGAGTTCTCTTCATTTAGTTTAGTCCTGCTCATTTTAGTTTTGGTACATTCTGCTTTTTCCAGGACCATTTTCTTCTTTAGGATGTTCTCTGGACTAACTTGTATCTCACAGAAAGGCTTACATATTCCTCCTAAGCTGTCATCAAAGAGCTCTTTCAGCTTGTTCTTGGGCCAGGCTAACATGATAAGAAATTCTTCCTTCTAATGCATATTAAATTTCCAAAGCTGTATCCAAGAACTGTGGCAATTTGTTCCTTGGTTGAATGAAGTGTCCCTTGTCTTTTTTAAGTTATGGAATGTGGGGTTAGTCCAACCTCTCTAATCTTCTAAGCAGAATGGAGACACTAGTGATGCAAATCTCTTCATTCATTCTCCTAAAGAAGAGAAATCTGTCACCTAAAAGTGAGGAGGTTAGAGAGTTAGGACTCTTTCTCTGATATTTAGGTGGTTAGGAAAAATGTTCAGCTTGGTCAAGACAGATCTTTGAGAAAGCAATATGGCCCCAGGATAAATGCTCACTAAAGATTTTGAAGTAGCTGCTGAAAGACCACTTGACAAGAATATCCATAGAAGAGATTCAAGTAGAAGTGGAACTAGATGGTCTCTGAAGCCCTTTCAACCAAGATATGTTAAATCCAGCAAGAGAAATTTCATTCTTTTACCCACTCTAGTACCATTTGCTTTTGTTACTATAATTTTTTATCTTGGACCTACCATTTCCTCTGTGTGGGGAATTTCTGTTGTAGAAACTCCTTACAAAGTTCAGACATTTGTTTGTAATTTCTAATCTTAAATAACTCTGAGACAAGTGAGAGGCTAAGTTAATTGACTTAAGACACATTAGGAATATAGGTCAGAGACAGGACTTGAACCCAAGACTCCTTTAAAAAAATTTCTTTAATTAATTAATTATTTTTTATTTTTTTTTCCATGGTTACATGATTTGTATTCTTTCTTTCCCCTTTTCCCTTCCCTCTCCCATAGCCACCAAGCAATTCAATTGGGTTTTATATGTATCATTGATCAAGACCTCTTTCCATATTATTAATATTTGCAATAAAGTGATCATTTAGAGTCTATATCCCCAATCATATACCTATTGAACCATGTGATCAAGAAAATGTTTTTCTTCTGTGTTTCTACTCCCACAGTTCTTTCTCTGAATATGGATAGCTTTCTTTCTCATAAGTCCCTCAGAAATGTCTTGATTCATTGCATTACTGCTAGTAGAGAAGTCCATTATGTTCTATTGTGCCACAGTGTATCAGTCTCTGTGTACAATATTCTCCTGAACCAAGAACTTCTTGACTCAAAGGCTGCACCTGTATTCCCTATGCTACACTACCTTTTATGATGTAGGTGGTTTTTTTTTAAATCATTACCTTCCATCTTAAAATCAATAATGTATATTCATTCTAAGACAGAAAAACAGTACGTACAGGCTAGTTAATGGGGATTAAGTGACTTGTCCATGGCTGTATAAGTAAGAAGTATCTGAGGTCAGAGTTTAAGAACTTCATATCTCTAAGCCTGGCTTTCAATCCACTGAACCACCTAGATCCCCCATGGCATAGTTATGAAACGATTTGCTTGAAATATTTTTTGATTTCCAATATAAACTATCAAGTCAAAAAGCATTGATTAAATAATTGTTATAACAAATGCTTATTAGACATTACTCTAAACACTGGGAATACAAATACAAGCAGAAAGAAAGAGAGTTCTTGCTCTTGAAGAGATTATATTCTACAATATCCTGGCCATTGATTCAGGAATGTAGCCTGAAAAGGAAAGAAGTTATTGTTGTCCTTGGCATCTTCTTTAAAATGGAAGTTCTGGATGCATACCCTTTGATCTAGTAATACTACTACTAGGTCTGTATCCCAGATCTAGTTTGTATAAAAACATTTATAGCTGCACTTTTTGTGGTGGTAGAGAAATGGAAACTAAAGGGATGTCCTTAATTGGGGAATGGCTGAACAAATTGTGATGTATGATTATGTTGGAATACTATTGTGCTATAAGGAACAATGAATGGGATGATTTCAGAAAGAGATGGAAAGACCTACATGAACAGATGCAGAATGAAATAAGGAAGACCAGAAGAACATTGTACACAGTAACAGTAGTATAGAAGAATCATTAAATGTGATAGACTTTGCTACTAACAGCAATAAAATGATCCAGAACAATTGTCAAGGACTTATGAAGAATGCTATCCACTTCCAGAGAAAGAACTGTTGAGTAAATTTGCAGATGAAAGCATATGGTTCATCATTTGTTTTTTTGGGTATATGTTTTGGGGTTTGGGTTTTAAAAGATTATTCACTTACCAAAAAATGAATGATACAGAAATATGTTTTGTGTGACAATACATATATAATCCAGATTGAATTGTTTGTCAGCTTGGGGATGGGGGAAGGAAGAAAAGAGGGAAATATTCAGAAAACTTATGTGGAAATTTGTTATTAAAATATTTTGTTTAAAAACTGGAAGTTCTGGGAGGGACCAACCAATCAGTAGTAATAACAACAGAAGAGTAAGTTATTTCTATTGTGTGAAGTCCAAGGGGCAGTATGATCTTCTTAAAGGATGTAAGGATAATTGATGAGGGGTAGGGAGAAATTCATGGGTTGTCTTTAACAGGAAAGGAGGAGAATTTTGATGCAAGCCCTGGGGGGGGGGGGGGGGGAAGATTCTGAAAGGGGAGGAGGATTTGGGGATTTGACTGGTTTTAACTGTCACTCCTACTCTAGCTTTCCTTTGAGCTGGAAGGAGGATTTTTGCTTTTGCATTCCCCTGGGAAAATCTAATCTTGTAGAAAGATTTAGGGATTTCTGGGTTGGAGAATTTGCCTTAGAGCAGACTGTCTTTTCCCTGGAGTACAGAGAGCTACCAGTCAAAGATCCATTGGCCCAAGGTAATCTCAAGTGTTTGTCACCTGGGACTCTGGGTTACTTAGGAAGCCAACCCCAGGCTCCTTATCTTTGTCCTTCTTAAAGACAATTTGGGTATTTAGAGTAGTGGATTGTCAGACAGCATTTGTATTTTAAGGAAGAGCAGGGAGTGGATAGGCAGGTCCTATAGAAGCAACAAAGAGCAACCTCTCCTGAGGTGCATAGAAATTGGGTGGAGCAAATTGGGTGGAGCTTAGATCTGTAATTGTAGAACTCTTCCTACCCTTTCCCTTTACCCAAATTAACAAAATCAACTTCTTTTCAAAAGCCCAAAGGGCTTGTCCTGCTTGTCCTGGGGAGGTGTCTAGGTGGGTGTTTCTCATCTCAAATCCATCTAGGCCTTTCCCAAATAATCTACCTTCCTTTGGAGGTAGGATTTTATTTCAGGGAGAAGTTTTCTGGGGCATTAAAGAAAAGTTCAGAGTCATGAGAACAGCCTGAAACAGAATAAATTATTTCAAAGTTTTCAGTACAAATGTTATTTCATTCTTCATTTGTTTTATTGATGCTAAGTACTTTTTAAAGAAAAAAATAGTACTGGACATATATTATATTGATAATGATGCCCCCTGTCCCAAAGGGAGACTTGGAATAGCTTCCCTTGATTTCTGAAATTCTAAAAGCAAGGAGACACAACATATTGCTTATAACCTGAAAGGAAAGTAGATGATACAGTGATAAATGCAGCTGTTTTTTTTTAATACACAGTCTTCTAGTGATCTCGATTGTCTTTCTATAGAAAAGAGTCTAGTCTCTTCACACTATGTCAGAAAGCTTATTTAAGAAATATCAAGGCAATACGATTAAGACTGCACTATAGAGAACGTCATCTGATGCAATGTTTCCTGGGCACTTTATCTGTAATGAATTCCCTTACTTGAATGCACTAAATAGAGAACTTGGCATATGGCATATGATGCAGATGGATCAACTCTATCTGTTTCATAGACATTGAAGTATGAATTTGTCAGCTATCCAGCTAGCAGGCAGATTTTTTTTCATGGATAATACACAATTTTACAGAGATGAAAAGTTGCCCTCTTGAACTACTAGCAGTAATAATCCTCCTATTAAATAGCCTGGGCCATGAGCTGAAGTCATAATCTGGGAACTAAAATGTCAGCAAAGAGATGCACAAATGGGGCTAGGATAAGCTTGACCTTCAAATGACTTTCTATGATGAAGCTAGATAAACAGAAAGTAGGAAACCATGGATTCAAAGTTTAAAGCCAGACAGGAATTCATTTGCTGTTTGGGCCATCTTTATTGAATTATTTTGAAGTTCAAATTGAATATTTTACAATGATGCTCACAAAAATCTTTGAGAGTCTGTGTGCAGAGAGTTTCAAACAAGAGTTGCTAGGAGGAGTGGTGAGGGGAAGGGTGATGGAGGAAGAATTACACTTTTCATGAAAACAGGAAATGAATTTTTCAATTTTGAAGGACCACAGAATTGAACAGATAAAAATAACTAGATCCTTATCAATTCATTTATCTAAGATGAAGTCCAAAACTATGGTTTTTACTTTAGTGAGCAAGAATGATTTCAATCTTTCTTTTCATGAAGTTGTTTTTTTATGGAAGTTTATTTTTTAATGAAGAAAAATCATTGCTGATCTAATAAAAAGATGAACAAATTCAGTGAGATATTTTAATTTTTAATATTTTAAGACTGATAAAAAGTACTAATATTTTTGCATTTGTTTTACATCATATGTAAATTATTTTGACTTTATCTATTATAATTTTAATTATTTTATTAAGCAAATACAGGAAGTTTAACTTTTAAACATGTAAAACTAAAGTGCCATATGTTGTGAGGATTACTTAGTTATTATTTAGGAGACCTAACAGGAAGGGCTTGAGAATTCCAAATGGAATGGGGAAGCAGAAAGTGTGCCTCTTGCTCTGGGATGGACTCCATGGTTGTTGGGACAAGTTGCAACTGACCCTGGGAGACCTCAGATTTCCAGAGATCCTGAAGGAAGACTGACATCTATTTGTGGGAGATTTTGGTAGAGACTATTAATCCCAACCTGAGTTGTAGGTTAACTTGGGCTGAGTTAGCTCCCAGAATCTACCCACTTGAAAGGGTATTGCTAGTGGTCCTGGAGGAACTGGAACATGGCTGGAGTGAGTCTGGACTCTGCTGTGAGGATACCCACTTCAGTCCTGCTATTCTCTGGGTCCTGCCTTGTTTATGTCTCAGTTGAGTGTAGTTAAGTCCCTCCCCTGACCCTGTGGTTTGCCCTTAGTCTGAAAGTGTAGAAACCCCTATTCCCATCCTTTACCATAGTTTCCTTAATTAAAATTGTTATAAACTCTTGCCATTTGCTTGCTAGTTTCCATAGGCCCCTTGTCTAGATGGTACAGAGTGACTGTTAGGGCCACTTCTGTTAACAGACATTTCTCAGCAGTTAAACTCAGTCTCCCTACCTTGTTTGGTCCTATCTTCTTTCATTTCTGTCTCCCTCATATCCTTTTGGACCCACATTTAATATTTAAGTCAACTCCCCTGGTTTTCCCCATAATAGTCTAAGTAGATGTCAGTCTTCCTTCAGGATCTCTGGAAATCTGAGGTCTCCCAGGGTCAGTTGCAACTTGTCCCAACCACCATGGAGTCTATCCCAGAGCAAGAGGCACACTTCCTGCTTCCCCATTCCATTTGGAATTCTCAAGCCCTTCCTGTTAGGTCTCCTAAATAATAACTAAGTAATCCTCCTCACAACACATACAAATTACATGCACTTTAACGTTTTCAAATACAGTAATCTAAATGTTTTAAATTTTTTGTCATATATCTCAGCTTTTATAGCACATTAGCATATCACTTCTCTTTTGCTAACTACCTTATGGTAGGCTGCTAATGAAGTCAGATAACAGATTAGCAGGAGGAAAAAGAGGTGTTCTTAAATTTAGCCAAAAGCCTAAGGAACACCAAATAACTAAGGCCTGATTCTTGTTTGTGAATGTATTTCAATTTAGCAAAAGGTCAGACAACACTAAAAGATGACCCAAAAGATAATCTGCTTATTTTGCACTTTTCCAAGGTTGTCAAAAACAGATATGTCTTGTCTCCTGAGAATCATGATTTCATGAATGTGATTTAAAATCATAAAAATTGGGGGCAGGGGAGCTAGGTGGCTCAATGGATTGAGAGCCAGGCCTAAAGACAGGAGGTACTAGGTTGAAATCTGGTCTCAGACACTTCTTAGCTATGTGACCGTGGGCAATTCACTTAATCCCCATTGCCTGGCCCTTACCACTCTTCTGCCCTGGAACCAATACACTGTATGGATTCTAAGACAGAATGTAAGGGTTTAAAAAATAAAATAAAAATAAAAAGCAATAATAATTTAAGACCTTTCTTTTTGGCACTGTAATTTCCCAAAATGGCTGGCACTGGAGAAGTCAAAGAATAATTTCCGATGGGCAAATTAAGCTTCAGGCTCCTTTCTCCCAACTATACTGCTGAATGAAGATTACTGTTTTTTCTGTCTTTGTTGGGTCTATTTTTTCCTGCTCTTAAGAGAAGTATATTGGAGATGTTTATGATCTTGTAAGTTCCAAACCATCAGGAGAGTGAGTCACCAGGTCAGGAAACATGGTCCACACTGGCACCAGAAGTCAGACGGTAAGGAGAAAAGTAATGATGATGTACAAGAAATAGGCCATGATAGTTGGGCTGCAGGCTCATCCATTAACTCTTATACAATTGAAAGTGAACTGGATGGGACTAATACTACATCTAAACTTGCCTTAACTTTGAAGTTACTCTGCCTAGGACAAAAGTGGTATAGAAAAAAGTGTTTGGGAGAATATCTGTACTTCTGTTCTTGTAATATCTTTGAAAGATATATTCCTTTGTAAAATCTAATTGATGCTAACTGGTTAAATGGATGTGGAAGTGCTAATCAATGTGGCTAAGGTTGGGGGTAACTCAAGCTAATAGAATTAAAGAAATCTCCAATTCCTCAAGATAACCCCTAGAATCCTGATAAGGAAAGGGAGTTAGCTTCATGCAGGGAGAATGAGGATAGAATAACAAGTCCCAATCTAAACCTGAGAACAAAGACATATTTTAAAAGTTAAACATGAGTGTTATAAGGCAAATTCCATACTGCTCACTCCAAGGATAACTGTCTTTGTAAGAAAACAGCTGTTTTTAAATTATTCATAATTAGATGTTAAATCATTCTCTCTAATACAGGTCATAGAAGAGAACAGTGTGCATAAAAAATGACAAGTATCTAACTGGGTTTTGGCAAGTTGTGTTCATTTGGTTACAAGAGGAGGCTTGACTCAAGGAGAAATAAGTAATGAGAACTTATGCTTTTGATTTTTAAATACACTGAACATGTGTATGTATTGCCATTGTTCAAGTTTTGCACTTGACTGTAGTCTAATATATCTTCTTAATATATCTGTGATTCTACAGATACTGTTGTAAAAGTAACTAAGCATAGAGATATGAATTCAGTGCTGTTAAGACAAGGGTTTATAACCTCATAGATTGAGAACTATAAGGCACCTTAGAAAACAAATAGTCCAGTACTCCTGTTTTCCTGATGAGGAAATGGAAATGTAAGTAGTTAATGCTAGTTTGAGATTTTTAATATACATCCTTAAACTACAAATTCATAATTTGATATTTCCTACCTAAATTCTCCAGATTCATATCTTCCCCCTAACACTGACTAGCTTTGCAATCATAAGGAAAATCACTTGATTTCTCTGAACCTGTGTTTTTTTTTACTCATAAAATATGCATAATAACACTAGAAGTTCCTTCCTGGATGGGTTGTTAAGAGAATTAAATGAGAGTTCATGTGTAAAAAGTGCTACATAAATATAAGTTGCTATTATAAACAAATCTCCAAAGATTTTATATGAAATATTTTATCATAGGACTATTTATTTTATAAAAGTATATACTATGAACTCCAAAAGTTTATAGCTTACTGAATCTCAAGGCTTCAGAATACATGCAAAGGAGAACATGATAGAACCTAGAGTGACATTTCACAACAAAATGTGCAGAGTTATTAGTGCAACCTACAGCAAGAAATAGTGAAACTTAACAGAAAGGCCTTTGCCAAGTGAAGCCTTAGCTAAAGACAGAATTGTTTCAGATACTACAAGGTACTAAATTATCTACTGTTGGGGAAATTAGATTTGAATCGTAGTTTTACTAATTGCTAATTTTATAACCTTTGGAGTAACCTTTAATCACTTTGGATTCAGTGTTCTAATATAGAATAAAGTGTTCTCTAAGTTAGCTTCAAGTTCTAAATTCTATTCTCTATTATTTCTGGCCATCTGGACATCCTCTATTGCATTCCCTTCAATTTCATTGTGTTCTCTCTTAACCAAAGTTAAAACAGGAAACAGAAACAGTTATGCAATATTATAAGCACCTTCTGTATTCATCCTTAAAATATAAAGTCTTTCCAAAGATTTCCCCTCTAACAACTCTCAATTATCCTGCTAATTCAGCCTTTGTTTGAGATATTTTTGTTTTCTTTCTTTTGAACTGAAGTCTTGCTTTCTGCCTCTCTGATAAGTCAATAGTTTAGCTGAATATCGTGAAAATTAAAATTTACATTACTTATTTCCATAGAAACCATAACAGACCCAGCTACTTTCTAATTCAGAACAGTCTTTCATGGTGACTTTAGCTCCTTTGCTACCTACAACTTTTTGAAGAGCTCATCCTATATTTAATGGATAATTTATGGGATTTTCAAGGTTAATTTTGAATGAGTATTGCTTTTATATTAACTTTAGGATTTTGTCCTAAATGAGATGGAACTCAACTATATTTTGCCTTTGTCTTCTCCACATCTTTAATCCTTCTAGATTATCAGCAGCATTATTACATATGAAAGCTCCATAATCAACTAACATAAGATCAGCGCAATATAATTAAAAGAGAAATAGTTTCTGAGTAAAAAGAGAATAAGAAGTACAGAGTTATTTAATCCCTAATCTGCCATTTAATTATAAATGTCATCTTGGATAAGACAAATTCTTCATTTTTAAAGATGCTGAATGGATGATACTCTAACTTTAAAGGGGATGGAGATGAGACCAGTGGTTTTATTAGTGTGAAGAAATTACTTCTACCAAGGTGGGACTAAGAGATTAAGCAATTTGCCCAAGATCACATCCAGTAAGGGTCAAAGACAGGATGTAAATGGAAGTCTCCTTGGCTTTGCTGCCAGCTCTCTCTCCAATAAAACTGTTGCCTCTACTAACCTTGGAGGACTTTGTAAATGCTAGTACTAATAGGCATAAAGAAAAAGGACAAATTTAGAGTGGCCAACTTGTTTCATCAATCTGTTTTACAAGAAATTGAATTCTAAATTTGTCTCCTAGTAAAATCCAAGAAGAATCGAATAGTTCTTACTGAGACACAATTGAAAATCAAGGTGTTTCTCTATGACATCAGTATCCTTCCTTAATTAATGGGAACATGCTAAGACACTGTTTGATTCCACTTATCTCAGGGGTCCTGAAGTTCCCCTTTAAAATGAATGATGCTTACATCATTTAGATAAATGTCTCAGAGACCTTTAAACTAATCCCTTTATCCTTTATGCTTTCTCTGCATCTCTGAACTAACAACAATAGGCAGTTTGCTACTTGACAATGATTTATTCACCTCAATTGTTGAGATTTCCTATTGCTAATGATCATAGACTCTCTTGGCACTAGTACATAAGTTTTCCGATCTCAGCAAAGACATCCTGGAAAAAGTGGCAGTCAGGTAAATGGAGATAGAGAGCCACAGGGAAAGGAAAGATGTCTTTTAAACCAATCAAACCTATCACTGGATGTTTGTCAACAATGACTCATGGAGAGTCCAAGTGTTTCCTCAACTAGTCTGAGACACCTGCAGCATCATTTCTTGAAAGAAAACTTACATTTTCATTTTCAAAATACTTGACATCATGGATTGCCTTCTCTCCATTTATCTGAATACCACTTGGGATTGACAGAAGCAGGAAGATAAGTTAACACATATAACAACAATTGCATTTTAATGCCAATGTGTACAAACAATTAATTTTCATGAATTTAATAAAGAATACAGGCACTTACCATTAAATTATTCATTTACATTCTATTAAGTTATTATCACTCCTCAATACCTGGTTCCAGTCTCTCCTATAGTTAATAGCAATAAACACGCCCATAGCACTTACTATTTATCAGGAATTGTTCTAAGAGTTTTTATAATTATTAACTCCTTTGACCCTCGCAATAACCCTGGAAGCTAGGTGTTTTTGTTATCCCCATTTTACAGATGAAAAAATTGAGGCAAATAAAAGTTAAACTACTTTCTGAATGTCACACAGTTTGTAAATCTCTGAGGCTGGATTTGAACTGTTATTTTCCTGAAAGCTCTGTCTACTATGTTACATTTCTAACCTTATTTTAAGTCTCTCTCATCTGCCTGAGGGGAAATTTAAAGTAATAAACAGCATTATACTAGGCTTTAGAAGTTCAGAAATTGGAAAAATTATGAGTGATAGCATTTTAGCTGACATCAACTGTACAGAGAAGCTCTGAATCATTATGTATGTAAAGGAATTATCTGTACAGATCAGTGATTTTCACATTATTCTGCATTAAATTGCCTGAGAATATTGTCATTTTATTTACAATTATATTTTCTTAAGGATATCCCATAATGATAGTGTATGTAAAGCTCTGTCAAACATAAAGTAGAAAGTTCTATGAATAGCCAAAATATTGTTATTTTCTACATTATTGTAAGTATAGACTAGAGAAAGAAGCTGAAGATACAGAGTGGAAGGAAAGAAATTGTGACTAGCTCAAGACTAGCATGTTATTGTTAGACACACAACTTTGTCATTCAAAA
This sequence comes from Gracilinanus agilis, assembly GCF_016433145.1. Classification (NCBI taxonomy): domain Eukaryota; kingdom Metazoa; phylum Chordata; class Mammalia; order Didelphimorphia; family Didelphidae; genus Gracilinanus; species Gracilinanus agilis. Next base: position 577,585,628 of record NC_058132.1, read on the forward strand.
TTATTCCTATAGCATGAATAATTTTTCATCAGGCATTATGAAAGAAAGTTAAGAATTACAAAATTATCATAAGTACTATTCTGGACTTTATCTGAATAATCACTCATCTCACCAAAAGAAATTTTATTCACTTATAATTTGTTATTTAAAAAGTGACTATACTCCAGAATAAATGCTACATTTCTCTCCTCCCCAGCTAGGATTTTTCTCTCCTTTTACTCAGAATTCTGAGGAATGGATTTCATTGTTTATTTTAGAAGCTACTCTTTTTTTGAATTTTTATTTTGAATATTTTCCCATAGTTACATGTTTTATGTTCTTTCCCTCTCCACCAACCCCCCCCCCCAACTCCCCTTTGCTGACAGTTCCACTGGGTTTTTTTTTTTAACCCTTAACTTTTGTGTATTGGCTCCTAGGTGAAAGAGTGGTAAGGGTGGGCAATGGGGGTCAAGTGACTTGCCCAGGGTCACATAGCTGGGAAGTGTCTGAGGCCAGATTTGAACCTAGGACCTCCTGTCTCTAGGCCTGGCTCTCAATCCACTGAGCTACCCAGCTGCCCCTGGTTCTACTGGGTTTTACATGTATCATTGATAAAGCCCTACTTCCATATTATTGATAGTTGGACTAGAGTTATCGTTCAGTATCTACATCCCCAATAATATCCCCATCAGCCCATGTGTTCAAGCAGTTGTTTTTCTTCTGTGTTTCTCCTCCCACAGTTCTAGAAGCTACTTTTACTTTCAAAACAAACCTGAAGAAATAATACAAAGTGTCCAAAAAGTCTTGGTATGGAGTGAAGCTTAATAGATACATGAAGAACTTTTGTGTAGATAATATTCTTATAAAATAATGGATGAAAAGAGATGACATGCTGGTAAAATCTGTGCATAGTATGAAGTTAGGTGAGATTTTAATATTCTGGATGGCAAAATTATGACTGTAAAAATATTAATAATGAGGAGCTGAATTTTGAAGTAAGTTTTGGTAAGGGTAAATATAAAATTAAGCACAAAATATAACAAGGGACATGACAAGAAACTAATGAAAAATGCTGAGGATTTTAATGAACCACAAGGACGATGTGATTCAAGAATATGAATGAAAGCTGTTAGAGCTTCTTTCAGTATTTGACTTGACAAGTAGAGTCAGGAGATGACTGGTGTAGAACATCTTACAATGAGCACCAAAATTGGATACTATGCTATAAGAAATGATGAAGGGGTGGATTTAAAGAAATCTCAGAAGACATAAAGACTGATAGAATGACAGCATATCTGCAAATTACATTAGGAGAAGTCATTTTTAAATCATTGGCATAACCCAAATAATAACAATGAATATCTTCCCAGCTAGTCATCCTTTTTAATTTCTATAAATGCCAGTAACAACAATAATAATTGGCATATACAGCAGTTTGATGGTTTTCAAAGTGATATATATATATATATGTATGTATGTATGCATTTGTTCATTTAAACTTGAGAAAAACTCTGTAGTTGTATAAGTCATGAATCATGAATCAATACAAAGTATTAATTCTAAAATGAAAGGTAAGGGTTTAAATTAAAAAAAATTTTTTAATTTCCTCTTTCCTAAAGTTACTATTTTGATTATATTCCAGCTGAATCTCTAGAGTCTCTTATTTAACCATTATATCATCTTCAAACAGAAATAATTTTGACTACCTTTCTGACTATTCTTATGCTTTTAGTTAATTTTTCTAATCTCATTTATATACTTATTTTTTAAACTATATCAAATAATAATGTCAACAACTGATATTAGTAATTCTACCTTTATGCTTTCAGAAGGGCATTTAGTGTTTTTCTATTGCCATCTCCCTAAAACAGAGATTGAGAGACTATTTTTCATATAATGGAAAAACCAACTCATTCTTACAGTCTTTCTTAAATTTAAATTTGCTATCCCTATATTTAAATGATTTTAGCGTTTATTGATTGAACCAAGTGACTTTGTTTTTGTTATTAACATTAATATTACCTACTTTTTTATTTCCTTCCTAACACTCTATACCTAAATGCCTAGTATAAACCTCCAAATAGACAAAGTCAAATTTCAGTATTTCGCTATGGACTCTGCTAATATTTTATCGAGACATTTTATAGCAATATTCATTTCTAATATTAATTATTTTAGAGGACTAAGTTGGAGGAAGGATGAATACATCTAAATTGACAATTTCTAAACATGGGCATGTTCTTTGGAACTGTATCCCTTGGAAGTCTATATATGAATATGCAATATCAGTCTGTAAATTGTTCAAAAAGCATTTATTAAACTTATCATTTTCAAGAAACTGTGCTAAGAACTAGGCATACAAAGAAAAGCAAAAATTAGTCCTAGCTTTTAAGGCTGACATTCTAATGAGAGAGGGAAACATAAAAATAAGTAGTGTTATTAAAATAGATGTGAAATATATCAAAGGTAATCCCAGACCTCCTTCAGAAGGTGAAATCTGAGCTCAGTTTTAATGTAAGAAGGTAAAATTGGGGACTAACGAGAGGGGGAAAGCATTCTATCCATGGAGGATATCCAGGAAAAATGTTGAAACATGAGAAATTGAGTATTAAAGAGGAGGGAAAGGAATCTTAATCCTATGCTATGTGAAAAAGAGTAAAATATAAAAATATTGTAAAGGAATAAAAAGACCAGTTTGTAAAGGACTGTACATAACAAACCAAGGATTTTATATTTGTTTCTGGAACTAATGGGGAACCACTGGAGCTAACGAAGTTGAATGAATTTATGTAATCAGACTATGCTTCTGAAATAACACTTTGGCAACAGAGTGAAGGATTATGGTGGATATAAATATGTGGTAGGGACTTAAATTAGAAGGCTATTACAATTGTTGAAGGGGGAGATAATGAAAAACAGAACTATAACTAGGTGAGTGAGAAATGGGGGCAAATACAAGCATGTCTGAAGAAAGAAACAAAATTTAGCAAAAACCGAATATATGAGGTAACAGAATATAATGCCATAGGAATATTGCCAAAGAAACCACATTGCCAAGATAAAAAACAGATGATAAAATAGAATATTTTTTAAAGAAATGATGAAATAACTCATTAATATGGAAGCAGAGCAAATAGTCATCAGAAGGAGAAATGCCCAAAGTGATTGTTATGTTATGTGAACAATTTTACACAATGGAGAAATTATATAAAATCATAAGTACAGATGTGTGGACCAAAATCATTAAAATAGATTAGATAATTAGGGAGGTTTGAGTTGAGAATGATACCAAGGATGCAATCCTTGGATAGAATGTTAGTAGTGCCTGACAATTAATATAAAAATTGGAAAGAATTTGGAGAGAAGGATAAAACTGGTAACTACCTTGAATTTAACTTTTTTAAAATATACTTATATTTATTCTATTTATTTCTATTCAATATCTCTTTACATATATACTTATATCCTCCACTAGAATTATAGCTTCTTAAGGAAAAGACTTTTCGTTTTATATATTTACTTTCTGTTTCTAGCACAGTACTTAGTTAGAACTTAATTAATATATGTAGATTGACTGATTGATTGACTTCATGAATGGTAATGTCCTTAAAAATAGTAGGGGAGAATTCAGAAGAAAAATTGGCTGTTTTGGGCATGTTGGGTTTGAAATACCTAGTCATCCATTCCAAGACATAAAAGAGACAGTTGGAGATATGAGACTATAGCTCAGGAGAAAAAACTAGAACTAAATATATGGATTTGGTGATTTTATTCATAAAGATAATAATTGAACAAATGGGAGCTTAACATTCTGCCAAATTAGAGAATATAGATGGAAAAGAAAAGAGATGACGGGATGGAAGGTTTGAAGGGGCACCAGGAGTTAATAGACATGGTCTGATAAGGAACTAGCAAAAGAGATAGAGTTCAACCAGAAGTCACAAATACCTAGAGAAGCTTATGTCTAGGAAAAGAGTAATAACACTATCAAATGCTACAGAGATAATTGAGGACTGGGAAAAGTCCATGAAATTTGGTAATTACAAGATCATTAAATAATTTAAAGATGAAATTTTTATTTCATCTTTAAATTATTTAAAAGGTCCAGTTGGAAGACAGATTTTTGAGGAGTTAGAAGAGTGAGAGGAGAAGTGCAGGCATCTAGTATATATGACTTTCTCAAAGAGTTTAGCTGAAAAGGTTGGAAGAGAGATAGGATAACAGCTCATGAAGAAGGGCAGATCAATTAAAAGCTTTTTTTTTTTTATATAGAATAGGAATCCTCAGGAGTATGTTTCTAAGCAGAAGAGGAGCCAGTCCACAAGAAGTGATTAAAGATTAGAAATGTAGTGAAGATGGTAGTAGGAACAATCTATTAATGAAGGCAAGAGAAGACAGGATTAAAGGTGAGTGTAGAGAGTTTGGCTTTGGCAAACAGAAAGATCAACTCATCATTGTGAGATTGAGATCACAGAGTGGAATTCTACAGCTTTCCAAATATAACATCATCTATTATAAAGGAGGATATAGTGAAGGAAGGGGAGGTCGTAAGAAGTGAAAATAGTAAAGAATTCTCAGCAAATGGCTTCAATTTTTTTTAAATTAAGTTTAAGACTAGGTTCTTAGTAGTGTGAGGACTCTCCAAGCATAGGAAATTTGAAAAGCATTTAGAGAAGTCTCTTGAAGTAGATGTTAGGACAGAGAACAATATGATTACTCAAATAAAGATATATAGGAAATAATAGCTACTTCCTAAATTCTAACTCACATATAGACATTGATGATGAAGGAAAAATCACAAGCAAGTGATCTGTTCCTTGTACAGATTATATATGTTTTAAACTACTCAGAGATTTTTGTGGACATCCTAAGCCTTTTTAGAGATATCCAGTACCCTCTAACTTGTGTTTCCCATACTGAGAAACTCAATGTTCCATAATAGGCAATGGGTTTAATGCTGAGAAACCAAGAATCCCTTACAGCAGTGATGGCAAGCCTTTTAGAGACCAAGTGCCCAAATTGCAACCCTTCTACCACATGTGAACCCCCCTCCCTCAACCTTACCCCAGACAGGGGAGGGAAGAAGCGCTTTCACTGGGCTGCTGGGCAGAGGGGTGGGTAAAGTGAGGAATGTCCTCAGTAATGTATGGAGAGGGGGAAGGGAGCAGCCCCCTCGGGCACACAAGCCACAGGTTTGCCAACATGGCCCTATAGCTATGATGACTGCTTTGAGAACCTTTCCATGGATAACTGAGGTATCACACTGCTCCTACTTACTTGGTGAGATAGAGTAGTTACTCAGAAACTAAGACTAATAGTCCCTAAGACAACTGTGACAGTGGAAATAATTTTAAATTGATGCCAAGAGTATTTCATAGTTGCTCCAAATCCTTGTTATTGCTCAAATATCTTCTTTCACTAAGTACTTTTGACTAGACATAGCACGGTTTGGTCTGGTAAGGGAAGCATCAATAAAGGCTTGACACTAATGAATTTAGATAAATCAAATTCCAGTGGAAGTTAGGAGTATATTAGTGGCAGGGCTAAAGAGCATATTTGGTGTCTTTTTTTTTTTTTTGGTGTCTTACCCTCTTTTGTATATCTTGAACATCATTCCCTCAATACTTTTAAATTTAACTTCTTCAGCATAGTTTCTACTGTGGTACTTAATCTAAAACAGCTAAGTTTTCTAACATAATTTCTTCATTGTCAATCTATAGAAGACACCAATTGAATTAATAGGAAAGTAATATCAAGGTCAAGAAGGACTATATTCTATGATAATCAGGCCACATGGGGGCATTATGAGGGAAACTGAAAAAAAACTAAAGTGTGTATAAAGTGTGTATAAAAGAAGCCCTTCAAGCTGATGGGAATTCTCAAACTCAAAGCACATGGTGAATGACTGATAGTACCAGGAACATCTAGCTTGAAGAAGAGAATGCTCATGGAGTATAAATTCTATTTTTCAAATACTGTAATGGTTCTTATGTCAAAGACTCAGATTTTTCTAAAAAGCCCTAGAGAACAAAACTAGAATTTCTTTTTTTAGCATGAGACACATATTTTTGCAAATGATCAAGGAACAAATTTATTTTCTTTGATTATTCATAAATGTTACATGAGTAGAACTAGGATTTTTAAGGGAGGCAGATAGAATGGGTAATTTTTAAATGGAGGCACATACAATGGTCCATTATGAAGAATTGTGTTCCCTGTTCCTGGCGGTTTTTAGATAGAGGTTATATGATTACTCTCCAATGGTATTGTGGAAGGGATTAATGTTTCTGGCAGAAGCTGAACTGCAAACCTTTAAGTTCTTATTGTATTCTAGGATTCTATTTGCATATTGGCATGTAGATACTATCATATACACATTCTGTCTTTTTTGTATCCCTCCCCTAATAAAAAAATGGAGGACAAAAGAAAACAAAAAAGTGTAATAAAGTTAAAAAAAAAAACAAATGGAAAAGGAAGATGACAGAGGGAAGGGGAAATGAATTACTTTTATTTCCAAATCTTTCATTTGAACATTTCGAGGACTCTCAGGTTGAGATGTTCTTACCTTAATTGAATGTCACATTGCCCAGTGTTAAGTATAATAAAAGAATCTGTCTTAACAAGATCATAAAAGAAAGGAAAGTTAAGGTGACTAAGAGAATGAGTGAGAAAGATTGCTTCTTTCCTGTCAATATCCCTTAGTTATGAACCATGGGATTTTCCCTTACTTTTTTTTTAAGTGTTATCACTAGGATAATAAAATAAATGATCAGTATTTTGTGCTCAAACCCTCTTTGCTATTTTTCTGCTACAAAATTGCAGTTTCACAATCTAAAACTATCAAATAAGATATTGCACAAGTCATTTTCTGGTAACTTAATCCATTATCATTGATATGCAATTATATAACAAGTTGACAATTTTGAGCTTGTGTTGGTATAACTCTGGGAGCCTGTGAATTGTGGTGTGGCCAAGAAATTGTGGCATTAGGAAGCAGATCTAGGTTCTTTCATCCATTCAATGATTTCCATCAATCACCATACATCACATTGTTTTTTCTGTTAGCATATTAATAAATATTTTCTGCTACCCGACTATAGTTGCAAGTTTAAAATGTTGAGGCACAGTGTTCAAGAACTTTTACAATCTACATTCTAGAACACTGAAATAGAAGAAATCAAATCTCTGAAGTTCTATTTAAGTCCATTAAAATGTATTTTTCAGTTGATTTATTTAAATGATCCTTGACGTAATCTTGATTAGTTCATGACATTTCTGTTTCCAGGTAATAGTTGAGTATTACTGAGTGAAGCAAAAGTATATTATTAAAACAAGTAGATTGAAGTTTTCCTGTTATGTCATTGGCAAAACATATTAAATTCTATTCCATGTTATACTATAACCTTCAAGTTACAATAGGAAAAAACTATATATGAACTTTTTAAAGTTTTTCTTTTATTTGATCCTTATAGTATGCAAATTATGGCAGATGACAATATGTGGTCAAGCAGTTTATTTTCTATTTGAATTGTTATATTTTCCATTTCTTTCCATGAGTTACTTTTCTTTTTAATGTATGCCCTTCTATTTGGCACTAGACACATGAACAAGATATAAGAATCAGTTTTAGTTTTTAGTATCAGAATACAATTTAGTATCAGAATAATTTTATTGTGTAACTTCTGAAAATCAATCTAGTTCCCTCATCAGAATTTTTCAAATATTAATTTCCTGTCCATATGAACATCTTGGAGGAAAAAATAAATGAGATGCTTCATGTGCTAAATGTCCAACTCACAGGTCCATGCTTTATGAATTATAAGAAGCAATTTAAAAGTCCTTTTAATCAACAGGATAGAAATAAGAATGGGAAGGTATGTTGGAAAAAGTCATCGCACAATCCCATTCACAACTAGTTTGACTTCCTGAGTGATTAAATTCAATTAAATAACAATTAATTCAATAAAATGTGGGGGCTATGTTGGAAATAAAGATAGAGAAGATAAATATATTGTTTGAATCAACCTACTACTTCATTAGTAGGGGAATTCAGTAGTATGCTCAATGCAGCTTGAACTGGTTCCATAGATCTGACCGCTAAATAGTCTGTATTAGCATTTACACTTCAGAAATCAAAATGCAAGAAATCTATATATTATTTTATTGTTTTGTTGAATGTCTTAAAAATAGTGATGGAGAAAACATTAATCATTCAGATTAAACTTTAAAATAAGTCATAAGCACTATTTTTTCAGAAATTCAGGTGTAAAATATTTACTAGCACACCACTGGATTTCTGTACTATGGAAACTGTCTTTACTAATATGAATCAGAAAATATTCTATTATTTGTAGCCTCAGAGAGCTCCTGAGAACACTGAGAGATTAAGTGATTTGTCCACAGTCATAGAACTTAGGCATCAGAAGTTTGCCTTGAACCCAGGTTGTTCTGATTCTATGGCCTGTCTTCTATCTACTATCCTATGTTGACTTTCTAGTAACAAAAAACTATAAAAATTAAATAATAAATAAAGGAGACCTATGTGGCTATCTGGGAAGCAGTAGGAGCTGACAAACCTATACCTTGTGCAGCAAAATATGTTTTGAAGAGTCAGATCTACCATAAAATTATAGCTCAATCTCTTTAGCAGTAGGACTGGGAAATGAATAACTGATTAAAATAATAGTATCTGAGAATAGGATCTGGATTTCTGAATTAAAGCTTAATGTCTCACTAGCTCCTATGGTTTCAATTATCATCCTTATTCGGATGATTCTCAGATCTACTGATCTAGCCTAAACATTTCTCCTGACCAGTCTCATGTCTTCAATCGCCTATTGGAAATTTCAGTGTCTACTTGAATAGTGAGATGTCTATCCACTATCCCATGAGAGTAAGATGTCTGCTTGTTCAGTCACTCAGTTTTATCTAACTCTTTGTGACCCCAAAATGGGATTTTTTTGGCAAAGAAACTGAAGAGGTTTGCCACTTCCTCCCACAGTATATTTATTCAGGCAAACAGAGATTAAGTGACTTGCTTAGAATCCCACAGCTAGTGAGTGTCTGAGGATTGTTTTTATTCAGGTCTTCCTAACTCTAAGCACACCTGCTCTATCCACTAAGCCACCTAGATGCCTCCATGATGTCTACAAGAAATCCAGAACTGATCTCACTCAGCCCTCTCCTCTTCCTAACTTTCCTATTACCATTGAGAGTACTACTTTCCATCCTCCAAGTCACCCAGGTTTACAATATTCAATATGTTGCTGAGTTCTTTTGATTCTACATTCAAAGCATTTCTGCTTTTCTTCTCTGGTACTGCCATACTCCTGCTGCAAGATCTTACCTTCTCACACCTGAACTATTATAATAATTTATTAGATAATATCTCTGCCTCAGTTTTCTAACTCCAGTTCATCCTTCACTCCATTGTCAAATGGATCTCCCTAAAGCAGAGGTCAGATTGTGTTGTAATCACCACCCCCGACCCCCACCACCACCATGCAATAAACTCCAATGTCTTCCTTTCACTTTCAAGATCAAATATAAAATCCTTTCTTTGATTTTCAGCCCCTTCCTATCTTTCCATTCTTATACCTTCCTCCTTCACCCCATATGCTTTTTAATCCAATGGCCCTGGCCTACTTGCTCTTTCTCATAGGAGACACTCCATCCTCTGACTCCAAAGATTTTTCACAGCCCTCCCCTATTTATATCTAGAAATCTTTCCTTTCTCATCTATGTTTCCTTGTTTTCTTGTTTTCCTTAGAGACAAAGATAAAACTACACTTTTTACAAGTAGCCTCTCCCAATTTGCTTTGATGCTAAGCTCCTTTTTATTATCCCAAATTTATCCCTTTTATATACTTTGTATAAAAAAAATTTTTTTAATGCTGTTTCCTCCATTAGCCTGTGACCTCTTTAATAACAGAAACTTTTGTTTTTGTTGTTTGGGCAGGAATGATTCCTTTCTTTGCATTCCCAGCATTTTACACAGTGACTGACATTATAGAGACACAATAAATTCTTGTATTCTTGTTAATCAAGCGATCAGTGGTGGACTCTGGGCCAGGGATGGATGATATCAAACAAGGAAGGATTGATAAAAATATTTTTGGCTAAAAGAATTTTGTACTTGATCAAATATATCTAATATTAAAGAACTTGCTATCTTGCAAGGGGTGGATATTATAGACCTGCCTTCTTAAAGACCTTCTACATGGTCTTTCTGCTCAAGACCACAGCATGATATTGAAGAGAATTTGATCCTAAGAAAGTCTGATTCTAATGAAAGGGAATAATGTCCTTTGGTGCATGGTGTTAAACTTCCAACCCAGCATCTCAGGGACAAATTATTTAAAGCTTCTGTTTATGCTTTCTTACTGAATTCAGGTTTCTTCCTGAAATGTGGGAGGGAATAATATGAATTAGATATGAAGTAGGTAATTTATTTTACACATAAAAACATATTAAACATTAATGCATTAGTAGAATTACTTAAACATGATTCATTAACTAATTTATGTTTATACCTCCTATTAGGCAAATATCTAAACTGATCAGATCATAAAGCAATATATAATATTACTTTTTAGACATTTTTGTTCCACCTTAGATTTACAGTGTCTAAAAAATTCATGTTACATGTCTACTGGTAAAATAGCCAAGCTTGGACATTTGTAGATATCAATTCCAAAAACAATGGAGTGGTTGCCAGTTGAGATCACCGTACTCTATTTTCCTAGTCACCCACACTTGCAATAATCAATATTATGGGGAAATAAGTTTTGAACAATGATACATGTATAACCCAGTGGAATTCCTAGTCATTTCCGGAAGGGGAGAGTAAAGAGAGGTGAGAAAAATCATGAATCATGTAATCATGGGAAAATATTCTAAATAAATTAATTTAAAAAAAATATTCACTATTACTAAGCTCTGTTGATTCTATTTTCATTGCACTTCCTTATTTATTGCATATTATTGCACCTCTAACTTGATGAAACCCCAGACTTCTTAAAATTTCAAAGCTACCCTAAGCCTAGATATGCCCATCAAAAGGTTTTTGCCCAGTCATCTAAACAGAAGAGGAAATACAAAAAGAAAGCCATCTGGAGTCCCATGCACCAACTCATTTAGGTGAATACTCTTGTACTAGCTGCTATATGGCCATAAACATCATTACACTGGGATATAGAAAGGTCAGCCCTACCTCACCATTCATTGGAAGTCTCAAAATTACATGATGCTGCCTGAACAAAGAAAAAGAGGTTGACATAGAAGTTGTTTCTTCTTTTAGTTGATGAAGCATCTCACTTCCTTGACACTGTCAATGTGTAAGGGAGGTCCAAGGGACTACACAGGACTTGTTACCATGTTTCCACAACATCTCAGTTCTCTCACCGCTTGACTACAAGATAGCCAGAAGCAGGCCCAAAGCACCCAGTTAACTAGAAACATGAAGGTCAACTAAGTATTTTCAGTGGAATGGCCGATTGACTAAATGTTACAGCCATAACAGTTGTAGCTTGCTGCAAGCATAAACAAACAGCTAAATTTACTGGGGGCTGCACAAAAAGGAAAGTTGGTATCATCCCACCAAATATGTGGTGCCCACACACTAATGTGTCACTATCACTGACATTTTTAAAGATGATGAAAAGCTCTAGAGAGATTGTCTGGACATCAAGTAGCTTTCACAAACAAGGCCCTCACCATTTAAGCTTAAATGAGCCAGAAACAAGTGGGTTAAATTAGCCTTGCAAATCACTACTTGATGGCTTGCCCAAGGCAAATAATTCTCTTCCCATAAAGCTGGAAATGCCTTAGAGTGGCCATTTTGAGACTACTTGAGCTAAACAAAGTACTGTGTGGGTGACAAACATGATATTGGTTTTAAAATTACTTTAATTCTAGCCCAGATTAATAAACCATCTTCTTTTCTGGTTTTTGCCCTCCTACACCGAGAATGTTGGACCTCTTTCTTTTTAAGCTACTTATTTCTTAATTAATTAAAGATAAAGAAGTCATTGATCCAGTTTATATATACATATATATGTTTAAATATATCTGATTCCCAAGTTTCAAAGTAGAGAAAAAAAAAGTTAATTTTCTTCCTGACTATGGTAATAGTGAGGATTCTATACAATGATTTTTTTTATCCATAAAGTTATGATCCTATCAAAAATTTCTTAATTATCTGAGAAAAAATATTTTTGGTTCCAGGTGACATAGGAGAATATTTTCATAACTCTTGAAAGAGAAACTTTGACAATGAAGCTAGAAATGAGATGCATTCAAGAGGACCAAGCCTATAAGTTGGTCTGGATTTTTCTTGCCTCCTATATTCAAGTTGAGAGGCAAAAACTAAGCCCTTCATAAAAAAATAGACTTTGTCCCATTCAGAGCCTCCATGGTAAGGATGGTAAGTACATAGCCCTGCTCTCGATTCATTTGCTGTTGGTATGTATTTAGGTGAAGGAGGTTGAAGATGGATATAATTTTGTAAACTTTAAAAGTTCAGAAAAGCAGACCATCAGAAGAAACAGGAGTACAATCCATGTTGGATTTATTGGCCATACACTCCAACATTGAGAAAGGACTTTTGAAGTTTGGAATGAATACTCATTTCACAGAAAGTGAATTAAATCTGAAACAGTAACCCAAAGTACCAAGATGTTATAGAGTAGGCATTACCTTCCAAAGTATTAAGGGATGTTTGTAGTTCTATTTTCATAATTTTTAACAATTGGGATTATTTCAAGAGACTGATTTGGGGATAAGAATACCAGTTTAATGATTAGGTCAGCATCATAACTAATAAAATTACACATCACTGGCTTTCTCAATGACCACAGACCTTGAAGACCCTGGATCAGGTTCAGAATATACACTTTTGGGAGCTCATTACTTAGTTCCTCCCTTTAACACCGAATGCATCTCTAATAGGTAAATAACTAATTAGGAAGTAGTTCATCAAACTCTCAACCCTTCCCCATCCCCATATTATGGGGAACAAGCACACAGGAAAAGAATCCTTATCCCTTTCACTTATTATACAAATTCTGTTAAAAAGGAAAGTATTCATTGGATCTCTAAAGACAAAGAAAATGCAAAAATCAGTAAATTGGCTAAAGGCTTAGGCCCAAGACTTCTGACTCAGTAATTCTCTCTGATATATGGGGATTGGGGCCTGGCTCCAGGGCATGATATAAGAATTAATAAAGCATATTCAAAGTGATTTTCATCCTATGTTTGAAGTAAATATCACTTTATAAATGGTCATTATTGTTAACTGGTTAAATATGATTGGAATATTATTCATTGGCAGTATATACCAGAATGGGGATCTCAAGCCAATAGCATTAGAGAAAATACCACAACCCCTCAGGGGTACCCCTAGAGTCTTGAGGATATGATGTACCCAGTCTTGCTCTGGGAAAATGTGGTAATGAGAGTAAATGACCATATTCTAACAACATCTTCTTGGCAGAAGAATCACTTTTTGTTTTCAAAGACCAGCAGAGCACAAGGAGTAATATCTTATGAGACTAGAAAGCTTCAATAATACATTTAATAATTCACAAGGCATTTTATGAAGATTAAGGCATGGAGGGCTTGTGATCTTTTTGACAGAGGGGCTAGTGTTAAAATCTGAAATTGATATAATACTTTAAACTTTTTAAAAATTCAATTACTCATATAAACAAGCATTTATTAAATTCTTTTTTGTACCTTGCACTTTGCTAAATTCTGAGGACACAAATATATAAATCAAATAGTCTCTGATCTCAAAGAGTTTACAATCTATTGGTGGCCACATGTGTACACATATATGTACCCTGGAACAGGAGAGGTGGAACTGGGAAGGAAATGATCTGAAAAGTCGAGGCTATTAGAACAGGCTTCCTCTTGCAGAATGATGATTTTTTGTTGATTCAAAAGTTCAAGAAAGCAGCTGACTGTGAAATAAGGTAAATTTACAGAGAATCCTCTTCATATGAAATCAAGAAGGAGGTCTCTTTTTTTATAAATATGGCTTTCAGATATTCCAATAATTCTCATATTATATTTCCTTGATCTCTTTTCTAGGTAAATTGTTTTCCAATGAAATAGTTCACATTTTCTTCTGTTGTTTTTTAAAATACCTTTTATTTTATTTTATTTTATTGTTTCTTGATGTCTTGTGGAGTCATTAGCTTCCACTTGCCAAATTCTAATTTTTTTAAACTCTTAGCTTCTGCCTTAGAATCAATACTAGGTATTTGTTCCAAGGCAGAAGAGTATTAATGGTGAGGCAGTGGGAGTTAAGTGACTTGCCCAGGGTCACACAGCTAGGAAGTGTCTGAGAACAGATTTGAACCTAAGGACCTCCCATCTCTAGGCCTGGTTCTCAATCCACTGAGCAACTCAGCTGCCCGCCCCCAGCTCCATTTTAATTTTTAAGGAATTATTTTCACTGATTTTTATGCCCCATTTTTAATTCATTTAATTTTAATTTTTAAGGACCTCTTTGTTTCAGTACATTTTTTGTACCTCTTTACCATCTATTCAAATCTCCTTTTAAATAAAAACATTTACCTTCCATTTTAGAATCAATATTGATTATAGGTTCAGTGTTAAGGGCTAGGGAATAGAAGTTAAGTGACTTGCCAGGATCACAGAGCTAAGAAGCGTCTGAGGCCAAATTTGAGCCCAAGACCTCCTCTCTCTAGCCCTGACTTTCAATCTACTGAGCCATCTAACTTCCCCTGCAAATGTGTTTTCTAAGTGATTTTCTTCATTAATTTGGTGCTATTTATATCAAGGTATTAACTCCCTTTTTATAATTTTCTTAAATCACTCATTTCTTTTCCCAATGTCTTCTACACATCTCTTATTTGATTTTTAAATTTATTTTAAGCTCTTCTAGAAATTATTTTTGTTCTTATGCCAATTCAATTGTTTTTTGAGACTTTACATGTTATTGTTTTGACTTCATTGTCTTCTCCTGAGTTTGTGTCTTGATCTTCTCTTCATAGTAATCTTCACCATAGTAACTTTTTAGAGTCAAGTTCATTTTTTTTTTATTTGATGATTTTTCCAGTCTATTTTTTACTTTCAATTTCATGTTAAAGTAGGAACTCTTCCTGGGGTAGAGATGGAATTGTTCCAAGTTTCAAGTTCTTTATGCTTCTATTTTTAGAGACAGTTTTGGGATTCCATAAGTTTTCACTTTTTCCCAGGTGGTATGATCTAAGGAAATGTGTGGTTACTCTTCTCCTGGACTTTACTCTGGTCTGTGATCTACCACAAGCACTCTTATATACCCTGGGTTGTGACCTGGGCTCCTTCCCTCCTATGACTGTAAGTGCTATCTCTCTTTATGTCTTTGGAAATGTCACTCAGGCCTATGCTCTTCTGCAACTGTAGGCTCCTTTATGCCTTGGACCTAAAACTAGGGTTCCAGCAGCCTTGTGAGAAATCATAGACACTCTTCTCTACCCTAGAACTATGACTAGGGCCCCTGCTCCCTAATGAAGCAAGTATTATTGTGCTAGTGCTCTTCTTTGCCCTGTACCTGTATATGAGCAATGCAACAGGGTTCTCTACCCAGTGCCAGTCAAAAGTCTCCTGTAATCACCTTCTGACCCATTGACCCCTTACCATCTCTGGACTGAGAGTTCCTGAAGCTGTTGCTGCCACTGATACAGTCACCTCCAAGGCCTGTTGCTAGCTTGCTGAGCTTAGTCTGTTTTTCACTGTGCTATAGACCCAATCACTACTCTGGTGAGATAGAATTTCCCACCAATGTCTTAAGTTTACTTGGAATGGAAAAGTGTTTTACCTCTTGTTGGATCTGCCACTCCATAACTGAATTTGAGGCATTTTAAGTTGTTGGAGGGAAATTGGAGAGAGATCAGTAGGGTTCCTGCCTTTACTCAACCATCTTGCCTCTACCTTGATGCAGTTTCTAGACACTAAAATTGCCCAGAAGACAAGCTACACACTATGCCTATTGTAAATATCTTGAGGGCTCTTGGAAAATGACTTCTAGGAGCCATGATACTTCATTTTGTCTGCCCATTTTCTCCTGCACTGTATAGGCACTTGCACAAGAATGTGTCATAGACTTTAGGGACCTGTCTTACTTCCACTGTTCTTATTCTATTCCTTAGTAAACATCACTTTTTAAAAGTGAATTGAGTCCTTCGATTGGAGAATGGCTGAACAAATTGTGGTATCTGTTGGTGATGGAATACTATTGTGCTCAAAGTAATAAAGAACTGGAGGAATTCCATGTGAACTGGAAAGACCTCCAGGAATTGATGCAGAGTGAAAGGAGCAGATCCAGGAAAACGTTGTACACAGAGACTGAATCACTGTGGTACAATCTAACAAAACAGACTTCTCTACTATCAGCAATGCAAGAATCCAGAGCAAGGATGAGGGATTTATGAGAAAGAAAACTAGTCACATTCAGAAGAAAAACTATGAGAGGAGAAACAGAAGAAAAACAACTGCTAGAACACATAGGCTGATGGGGATATTATTGGTGATGTAGACACTAACGCTAGTACAACTATCAATAATATGGAATTAGGTCTTAATCAATGATACATATAAAACCCAGGGGAATTGTGCATCTGATAAGGGGGGGCGGGGGGCTGGGGGAGAGGGAAAGAACATGAAACATATAACTATGGGAAAATATTCAAAATAAAAAATTTTTAAAAAGTGAATTGAGTCTGAATGACTAAATTATATCAGTTGATAATCATGTCAGGAAACATACTAGTGAAGCTAGTTAAAGTTAAGCTTTACTATTAGAAATCAACACCATATCCTATTTCAATTATTCAGGATCAACCCCAAAATTCTGTGTTCTGGTCATCTCTTTTGCCAGTTCTACTAAAAGTTGGAAGATTAGTTCCCGAACTTTCATCTGCTACTTTAAGTTAAAAACATTTATGTTTTTAGGGCTTCATGATATTAAATTAAATGAACCCTAAGTAAATTGTAACTCACATACTCATATGACAGGATCTATTTTGAAGAATCTTTCTCAAGGATTAAAAATGATAGAAAAATGATAGATACGTTTGCATGTATGTATCTATTTATAAATACATTTATTATGTATCTGTGTCTGTTTACACATATTTCTAGTAGAACTATAATATTTACTCACATTTATCATTGAATATAAGCACACATAACACTTTAGCTATTTCCTACAACATTTTTGTGAAATAGGCGAACATTATCATCCTTGTTTTATGAAAGAGATAGCAAATATAAAGAAGTTAAGTGACTTACTTGCTCAAAGTTACCCAGTAAATACATCACAAATTTAATATTTAACTTCAGAATTTCCAATTTTACATCTGTTGCTTTTTCTTTGTCACTCAAAATGAATAGATTTACCAAAAAGGGGGGGGGGACCCAAAGAATAAATGTATTCACATTGTATAACTGGAACTCTTCATGCAGTCATTTATGTGTTTGTTTGTTTTTTTACACTGATTAGACATACTCAAAGTAACCAGATTGAATGAATTTTCTGAGATTTAACTTTTCCATAAATTTCCTGTACTTGTTTTCAATGTTTTCTATTTTTGTTACACAGACATACATGTATGCATATGCATACTTTATCAACAAATTGCTAATGCTTTCTTTATGAATCTGTTTTCAAAATAAAAGGCTTCATCCCAAGAGAAAATATTTAATTTGGCAGAGGAGCTTTCTAATGGCTAAATATTAGCTGCATTAAAGCAATGTAAGCTTAAAATTGCTTCAGAAGGTTATTTTTCAATATAATTAACTAATTTTAAAAGGAAAACTATCTCAAATCCATTGGAAATAATCACTCATCTCAGTCATGACTGCTATATGGGTTTAGTCCCTTAAGGAAAAAACATTTTTTTTAATTTTCATCTCTGTATTCCTAACATTTACAATAGTAAGTATGACATATACTAAGTGTTTAATAATTGCTCTTTGATTGTTTTGTCTACAGATGACATGAAAACAGATAGGTGAGTGAAAATCTTCAAAACCTCCTATCCATTATAAATTTTTTATTTCTTTATTTCTCCATAAAACTTTGACTCAGTTATATAATTCTTTGGGAACATGAAATGCAGAAATTTTATAGAGTATTTTGTGTCCCTTTCTCCCACTTTGGACCATTACTGATCTTAAATTAATTCAGGCATTAGTTTTGGTAACTAAAGTGGAACCAAATGAAGTAGAGTACAAAGGACAGGAATCAAATAAGGTAGAAGAGAAAAGAAATCAGATGTATGAAGTTATTATTTTTGTCTTCATACCTCTTCAAATTGGCAGAAGAAAAGAACAAAGGAAATAATCCAATTGCATTTCATGTAGAATGAGAAAATTTGCATCTATGCAACTATTGAAAAGTTGAATGATGTAATGAGGCATAGAAAATTGATTTCACCATGTCAAAGACTTCACTGAAATTATAGTAGAGATATGAAACTCTATTTCAGTTTTAAACTTCAAAAATAGATTTGGTCCTTCTGATTTTTTCTTCATGCTATTCTTCAGTTCAAAATCCTATAATGTTCCCCCAATGCCTATATAATAAAACCTAATTTCCCCAGCCTGGAATACAAAACCCACAAATACCAATTCTTCTTTCACATATTTGATCTCCAATTACTATCGAGCAAAATGCATCTGGTCCTATTAGGCTACTTTCAATACAGTACCTAATATATGGCATGGTTATTCATGGATCCAAGGTTTTATTCCTGCTCTAACTCCCCAGTATTCAAAGTTATTTTTTTCCCTCTATCCCTCTGTCTATCCTAATTCTATTCATTCTCCTTATTCAGGTTAACTCCTTTATGGTTCCCCAAACTTTCTCCTTATCCTGTCTACATTGATATTCTCTTTCTCAGAATTTCTATAGCATTATTGTATATATTATCCCAATATTGCATATATTATCTTAGTTTATCCTTTTCATTTATTTATCTACTACCTTGAATTGATCTTTCCCCTTTTCATGTCTACTTATCTTTTCTTCACAGTTAAACTCAACAATAAACTCCTAGAACACAGGAGCTATAACATAATAATAATAACTGATTTTGATCTAATACATCAAGGTTTACAAAGTAATTTCACATAAATTATCTCACTTCAAACTCACACAACAATCTTGTAGA
>NC_058132.1:577609257-577721130 GCF_016433145.1 Gracilinanus agilis
AGAGAGAGAAGAGAGGGAGAGAGAGAGAGAGAGAGAGAGAGAGAGAGAGAGAGAGAGAGAGAGAGAGAGAGAGAGAGAGAGAAAGAGAGAGAGAGAAACAGTAGCAACTTGGGCTATTAGGAAAGACTCCTCTAGGATCTCCTGAATAATACTTCAGAGAAAGATGGTGATTACAAAAGGTTGAGATGTAAAAGGAGTGCATTCCAAATACTAAGGATCAACTATGGAAAAATAGAGGACTGAAATGAAATGCCAGCCTTAACGAACAGCTAATAGACTTCTTTAACTGGAATAGTTTTTGAACCTATATTATTTCACTGACATAGAAGTTTCCTCCAAAGATATTGTACCTACCATTGAAATTATCTCTCCAGGGCACTTTTTTTAAACTGCAAAAATCAGTCCCCATTAAGGGAACATATTAACTTGTTTTTTTTTTTTTTTTACCCTTTTCAGAGCCCCAATTAACCTTATACAGAAATTACACCTACTGTATGTTCCCAGAAAAGTATTACCTTTGTATGTTCAACTGACCTCTCTATTTGGAACACAAGGCTTTCTGATCCATCATTTTCCATAGTTTCAAATCTTTTCCATAGTTTCAAAAATAAAAGATATACTTTGCATCCTCATTGCTTTAGTTATTCAAATCATTGGAGTCTCTACTCCTCTCTATCAAGTATCTCGAGTTTTCAATTCACCATCACTTTTTGGATATTCAGTACAGACCTGTGAAAGGTACAGGAGGTATTTTAGTTAAACCAAGAAAAAAGTAAATTACTGTCAAAGGAATATCTTTGATCCCTGGGAAGCCAATCAAAAGAAGCAGAGAGAGGAACTCTGAAGAAGATTATTTTTTAATTGCCACTTCCCATACCTGAATATAATTATCTCAGGTAACTATATTTCACATGTACATCTTAATTGCTTGATTCTGTTTTATTTTATTTGGTAACATCCTGAGCTTCAAAACTAGAGGTTGGTTCTTGAAAATATAATGTTTTATGTGGCTTCTTCTAGTCCAGAGAATTCTAATGCAGATATTTCTTCTGTTCAGAAATCTCACTATCCTAATACTGACATTAATGTATTCTGTCACTGTAAAAGACAGTTTCAGTATGGATGAATCCTCTTATTAAAAAAAAAAAAAGTTTCCATCCATAAGAACCTCTCAAGAACAGGTTGCAAAATGACCTGAATTTTCTTTCTCCCCACTTTGATTATATACCAATTCTTGGATACACTTTGGCTAAAATGAGAGAGACAGAGGAGTTAGGGGACCAGAGACTGAGACAAGAGACAGACAGAGGAGGGGGACAGGGATAAAGAGACAAAAAGACAGACATAGAGACACTGACACAGAAAATGAGATGAAACAGAGAGAGACAGAGACAGAGAAAGAGGAAGTATGTTACAAGGTCAATAAATAAATAAATAATTTCTACCTCTATTGCTAAAGCCAATTTTGTTTGAAGATTTTTCTTTGACTGCTTAATTCCCCTAAAATAGAATGCAACCATTTGCATGTTTTTATAGCTGAGTAGTCTGCATAGGTATGTGCCAGATGAAAATGGACAAATGCAAACCAATTCTTCTGTCCCAAGCAAAATTACATTTCAATTATAAATAACACACATGGATTAACTGTAGTTCTTTTCTGTGCATTATCTAAGAGTATACTTATCACCAAATACTTTTAGTAAAATTTATTTGATGACAGAGAACCTTTTATTGCAAATGATAGAGAATTTTGCTCAGACCTCAAACTTTAATATTACATCTCAGGACAAAGGTCACTTTTAGATACTTTTACCAAATTCATCTTTGAGGAAAACAAACAAAAAATAATGCAATTCAATTAAAAAATAGAATGATTGAAGCATATACTTTAAAGGCCCTGTGAAGCAGTATTAATGCAAAAAGAAGAATCAGCATATTCCTTCCATTTATTTCCTAAGAAGGATTAGAGAACATAAAGTGGCTGCATCATTTGAAAGTCATTCAGATCCTTAGAAAATGCATGAATCACACAATTTAATTTACAAAGTCTGAAAATGCTGTCATTCTTTTACTTTATGTTGGATAATCCTATTTCTAGATACATAAAACTGCTTACACTACATTTTGATTAAGGAATTCAAAAAAGTAAAGGAATCTAGGTGACATCAGTGAACTCATTCATTTTCCTAATTTAATTATCTTTAATCATTATTTTTAGTAGAAGGTCAGTATGTCTAGAGCAGCAGCTGATAGAGATGGGCAATGGGAGTTGAGTGTACAATGATTAGCTTTCATTACAAAGGATCCAGAATGTAGCTATATGAATACCAACAGGTTTCTCCTTACCTCCTGTGCCTAAATATCATGATCAAAGAAATTTGAGCAATACTAGAATAGTATTCCTTTTTATTTTTATATGAAAAAATAATTTTAACACTAGAGAGATACTTTTTCTTAAATTCTGAATGAAGAAATGCTTTAAACTCAAAGGATAGTTTTCTAAAAACTTAGATAATTATATAGATAATTAATTTTGGAGGAAAGAGGAGGCACACAAGTCACGTCCACTATCACTTTGTTTTATAGTCAATAAATGAGCATTTATTAAGTGCCTACCTTGTGCCAGTCTCCCTGCCAAGTTTGGGGGATACAAAAAGATGGGCCCTGCCCTCAAGCAGTTCACAATCTAAGGGAATGATGATAAAAGAGCAATTATATACACAGGAACTATATAAAGGATTAATTAGAAATAAAGAGAGAAGATAAACTATGTACAGGATTAATTGGAAATAAAGAGAGAAAACACTATAATTAAGAAGGATTGGTTGGGAAAGGCTTCCTCTAGGTGAGATTTTTAGATGGGATTTGAGAGACAAGGGATACCAGGAGGCATAGTTGAGGGGGAAAAATATTCCAAACAAAAGGAATAACCAGAGAAAGCACCCAAAGCCAAAATATGAGTGTTTTGTTCAAGGAATGGCCAGAAGGCCAATATCACTGGACTATATGGAAGGTTATAAGATGTAACAAGATTAAAAGGGTGTGTACAGGGAATAAGTTCTTTGAATAACAAAGAAAAGATTTTGTCTTTGATCCCACCTTGGGAGCCACTGGAGTGTATTGAATAGAAGATGACAGAGTTGGAACTGGACTTTAGAAAAATCAATTTAAAAACTGGATTCTAATAGGGAGAGGCTTGAGGCCTGCAGATTAGAAGGAAAGCAGAAAATTGGGGAGGGAGGAGCAAGCTTTTAAAAAACTTGTCTTCTTCTCCAGCAGCCATTCACCTTCACTTTTCTCCTTTCTTCTAGAACATTTCTACAATGCTAAGTCACTTCAAGATTTCAAGGTCACATATAAAGGGACATTTTAAACAGAAATAATCTTAATTATTGGATTCAGTTGTAAACTAGTGGACAGAAATTCACAAAGAATGAAAAACAATGTTTGGCAGAAAAACATGAGCACTATTTCTTGAGGGATGGTAGCATTCAGTGTAAAGGAAAGTGGCTTCATAGTCAAATGGCCTTAGTTCAAATAGAGTTAAAGTGTAGCTCTATAACTAGGCTCCTATAAGTAACTAAAATCTACTCCAACCACTTCTGTGTAGAGCCTAAGGGATTGTCAAAACTCTGCTTTGTGACAGCTATTTGCCTGAATTGTCATATTGCTCCTTTATTTAAGAAGTGCTATTTAGATTACCTTTGTGGTTGAGACCTGCATAGTAAAGCATCACTATGTTCCTTCCCCAGGTGAACTTTGAAAAGCTATATATATGGAATTATGATCATCTTTTCATCTTTCTGATAAAAGAATTTAAAAGTAAAAAAAAAAATGAGCTCTGCTATGGACAGTCTCTGTGACCTTCAGCAATCTTGCCAAAGGTCACAGAGACTGTTGATAGCAAAGGCTTCTCTACCTCATCTTCAGGCGCAAATGTGTGATCCCAATACTAAATGTAATGAAAAGGAGTAGGTTAATACATCTATACTACCTACAGTTTTATTACATGCAAGTAATTTGTGTGGGTCAGGCCTACGCTTGAATTGTAGTTCTGATGCTTTCTGGCTTTGACTTGGTACTATTCTGAGCTCTCGTTTCTCTGTCTCTATTATGGGGATAATGAAGTTGGTACTATCCACCTCATATGGGAGCTACAGAAATCAGCAGAGATAATGGATGTAAAGTGCTTTTACCAGCCTTAAACCCCAATACATAGTGTTTATATCACTTCTATGTTTTAAGAAACAATAAGCATTTATAAAATAGTCTCATATTCACGGCTACTTCCATCTGCTTTATTCTAGATGGAATAATCAAAGTTAGTGAAAGGTTGTATCTTTAAAAAAGAAGGAACAATGCCACTCGAATCTTAGAACACTAGAACCTTGCATTTTCTATTGAAAATGTGAGAGCATAATGTAAATTGTAAAGAGAAACTTTTTCCCTTGCTTTAGGTTTGACTCAACTAACTACACAAACAAACAATAGAAATAAAGGACTCTGCAAGTATATGAATGAATATCCCCAGATACTCTCCCCATGAAAGTATTCATTAAATTTGAATCATACAGTTAATCAAATCATGTAAAAAACAATCTTTGGGGAAATAAAACAGAGGCAGAGTACTTACTCTTGTGCAATTCTTTCTCATCCCTAACCAGAGCTATAATAATCATATTTCACTTTATATAGTGCTTTAAGGTTTGTAAAACACTTTCTTCACAAGAAGACCAAGAGGTAGATATTATCCCCATTTTTCAGGTGACATAGTCATGGAAGGGCAAAGTAATTTGACCATGGTTACACAGCTAGTAAATTACCAGAGACAGGTTTTTAACTCAGTGGCATGGTATAACAGCAAGGCTTAGCAGGCAAGAGTGGAATTTAGCTTCTTTCTCCTATGCTTCCTATCTATATGAACTTGAATAAGTCTTAGAACTTCCTTTGCCTGTGATTTCCTTAAATATAATGGTAAGGAGAGGGCAAATCTATATAAATTATGACTTTCCTTTCTATTCCAGTTTTGATACCAACTCCAAATCCAATATTCTGCATACTCTATATAAGACAATAATATGCATAATATAAAAATCTCTACTGGAATTAGAACAAATTACTTGTATTGAAAACCATATGCCCCGGTGACTGCAATTCAATTATTGCTTAATAAAATAATTGATTGGTCATGTACAAAATGTTTAATCCTTTATTAAAAGATTTAACTAAAGAAGAGATAGTATAGATTGTAAAAAGAGTAATAGATTTATAGTTAAAATATCTTGGTTTGAATTTTGGCTCCACTTGTTATTCCCTGTGCAATTTGTAACCTCTCTGAACCTCTAATCCTTCATCTATAAAATGAAAAGGGTTAGACCCGATAACTTTTAAGGAACTTTCTAGGTTCTGTACCTTATCAATCTTTTCTGGACTTCTTTTTCACTTGTTAACTTTAAAATTCCACAATCACTGTTTACATAAACTTCATCATTTTTCAAGTCATTATTGCATAATAATATAAAATCAATGTTTAGTGTCCTGGAGGTTAGATAGGTATAATAAATATGCAAACTCATTTAACATAGAGATTTATGTGAATATAGAACAATTTAGGGAATTTCTACAAAATAAAGTGAGAGATAAGTCCAAGTCTATGTATCACAGCCTAGCTAGGTCATTTGCCCTTTAAAGATTAGAAAGTATAGATCTAAAAGAGTTCTCCCTGCCTTTCAAAATGCAGTTGCCCTCTGCAGAGGTACAACAAATGATTGTTGCTTCTGATGCATCTTACATCCATACCTTCTACTGGAGCCAAACTTGCTTCTAGCTTTCCTTTCAGATTTCTTTATTCAGATCTGAGGCTTTTTATTTCCCCTTTGATAACTTCTTTTCCTCCTGCTGCTTTTAGGGCATTTCCAACTGGATATTTCACCATCACTTCCATCTCAAAGTGTGCCAAAATGAACTTATTTTCTTTTTTCCTAAACTTCTTCCTCCTTCTGACATTGTTTGTTAGCAGCAGTGCCCTCCATCCAATCTCAATCTCCCAAATTTATAAACTTAGAATTATCTTTAACATTTTCCTCTACCCTACTTCCCATATCTAATGCTTGTCAGTTTTATCTTTGAAAAATATCTCATATAATAACCCTTTTCCATATCCATTAGGCCACTAATATAGTATAGGGTACCATTTAAACCAATTGTATTATGGAAATAGACTACTATCATTTTTGTTCAGTCATTCTTCAGGCATGTCTGACTATTGACCTGATATAATATTTTCTTGGCAAGCATTTTGGAGTAATTTGTCATTTAATTATTTATTTCATTTTACATATACATAACCGAGGCAAATAGGATTAAATAGCTTGTTCAATGTCACATACCTAGCAAGTATCTAAGGCTGGATTTGAACACAGGTCCTCCTGAATCCAGGACTGCCACTCTGTTCACTGTTCTACTTAGCTCTCAATCAACTCCCTACAGGCTTCACTGGGTCACTCCTCTTCTTAAAATATACTTAGAACACTTCAATTTCTTAATCAGTTAATAAATCAATAAGCATGCATGTAGTTATGACTATTTACCAGGCACTGTGCTAAGCATTGGGAATACAAAGATAAAATTTTAGGAGACACATTATGGGAAAGTGAAAGAGTAGGACACAAAGCTTTCTTGACATTTTGTACTCCCTCTCCCCAAAAAAATAACTCCACAGAATCAAAGCTAAAAGTGGCAAAAACAAACAGGAGTTGGGAGTGGAATGAGTGGAAGAATTGCCAGAGAGAAGGGAAGGAGCTAGGGAATGGCTAGCAGTACTAATTCTATACTCTCGTCAAACCTAGCATAAAGAGAGAGAGTAACATATACAACTAGAAAGGCAACATTTTTCTTAATGTACAGAGAAAGAGAAGGGAATTTGGGTGGGACAAGGGAGGGACTGTGGAGGGGAGTACATATCAAGAAATAAGGGGTTAAGATGAGGAGACAGAGAGCGACTGTTAGGATATGATAGGGGAAGGATTTTTAGAATCAAACACAGATCAAAGAGTGGTAGGACACCATTACAGGGATAAAGAAGGAATTTTTGGAAAGGTGTATAGAATAAGAACTAAAAGGTAAGGGGAGAAGGGACAAGAGAGGGACCTTTGGAAAGATGGGACAATTAGAAGCTAGGAGGGCAAAGGGAAAGGATAAGGGAGGATTTGGGGTAGGGGTGTGAATTGGAGAGCTATTGATCAAAGGAAATTGGGCATCTGAGGGAGAATAGAGCAGAAAGAAAGAAAAAAAAAGGATGAACCAACAGTGAGGAGGAATAAATATAGTAGATGGAAATACACAGCTAGCTACTATGACATTGAATATAAATGGGTTGAATTCACCTATGGAAAGAAAATTGATTTCAGAAAGGATCAAAAACCAGGACCTGACAATGTACTATTTATAAGAAACTCACTGAAAATGAGAAAGGCACATAAAGTAGTTTCTGGTAGGACAACAATGGTTTAGAAGCATAAAAGTTCTGCAAAAGCCTTACTTTAAACCTCATCATATTATGGAGCTAATCCTACATTTCCAAAGGGTTGTGGCACTGTAATAAAAGTTCCTATTGGGTATTACCAAACTGAGAAGATTTGGTTTTAGAAAGAGTGTGGTTCTGGCAACAAATTGTGCTTGCTGATTAAAGACCAATCTAAGAAAATATGGTCCTTGTTAATGCATGTTAACTGAGAACCAAATGGGATAAAGTGATCAAATTAAAGGCTAACAGGAACATGGACAAACAGGCCCAATATTACCATGCTAGAGTAGTTTTGATTTTTTTTTTAGAAAACAAGATGTAAATATGCTCTAAGAGCTATAAAGCTGTTCATGCTCATTGACCTAGCGATCTCATTACTAGGACTGGACCCAAGACAGTGATAGTCAACCTTTTAGAGACCAAGTACAAAAACTACAAAACCCCATACAACATGTGAGCTGTCCACCTTACCCCAGACAAGGAAGAGAGGAAGCACTTCCATTGGGCTGCTGGGCAGAGGGGAGGGTGATATGAGAAATGTCCTTAGATAGGCATGGAAAGGGGGAAGAGAACAGTCCCCTCCAGCATGCATGACATAGGTTCACTAACATGGCTCTAGGGGATTATGGATAGGGTAAAAAGTTGTGCATGTTTGTCAATATTCATGGAAGCTTTGTTTGTAATGACAAAATAAATGAAAATAACATAGATACAATGAATAGAAGAAATGGCTGCATAGATTGCAATATTTGTATGTAATGAATTATATGATATTAGAAATATAAAAATATAAGGGAAATATGTAGAGATGAAAAGAGAATTAGAATAACACATACTATGATTACCTTTTTAAAAATTAGCCACAAAATCAAAAGCATCTAAATAAGAGCAATCCAAAAGGAACACAAAAGCAGATGATATTTATATTAGCACATATATATATATATATATAATTTACATATTTTAAACAAATTGTAAACAATGTGAAGTTTGTGGTACTACAGATAATTTTTGAATACTCTTGTTTAAATTTTTTTGTTGCTGGTGATTATTTAGAATATAATAAAAATAAAGTGATAAAAAAAATCAAAGATAAAATTGTTCTTGTTCTCAAAGAAGCAATGTTATTACAGTGGCAACAATATGAAAAAATATACGCCTATACAAAATAGAAGAAATATTAATACAAGACTACTTTGTTTATCCTAAAAGGAAAAAGGCACTGCCAACTGGCAGTACCAGGAAATTCACCATGCAGAAAGTGATGCTTGAGCTTAGTTTTGAAGGAAACAAAGGATTATCAAAGATTTTGAAATAAGGAATACATTTAGCATGGAAAATGTAAGAAATAAAGGGAATATAAAAAGTTACCTTTATAAATATTATGGGTTTTATAGATTTATTAGAAGCCATTAGAAAATGAAGCCACATGCCATGCTCACTGTCAGCCAGGCTGCTGGATCAAGAATAAAGAGAAAGAAGAAGCCCAGCCTCTCAATTTTATGCTCCTATCTATATAATTCCATAACTGTCTACGTCAGGGGTCGGCAACCTTTTTGGCCATGAGAGCCATAAATGCCACATTTTTTAAAATGTAATTTCATGAGAGCCATACAGTGCTCACAGTGCTCGCTCCTATAAGAGTGCCTGAAAAAAAAATTGACTTTATGGCTCCTGCAGAAAGAGGCATATCTGGCCCTCAAAAGAGCCAGATATGGCTTGAGAGCCATACGTTGCTGACCCCTAGTCTACATCATTACAAAAGATGAGAAGCCAGTGGGCTAATAGGAAATGTAGTTCAAGGACCCCAAAATTTCCAATAACACAGAATAGCCAGTACAAATGCCTAGATTAAAGACATAGGGAAATGTATGTAAGAAAAAAGCAACATGTCTGAACGATAGGATTCATCGAGGCACATAGTTTGTGATCAGTGTTAAAAAGAGGATGAGACCAGGTTATGAAGTATTAAAAGTCAAAAGAAAGTTTATATTTGATCTTGAGATGAAAAGAGGTCAAGAAAAGCTATTGAATGTTGGGGAAAAGTGGTAATAAGTAGGAGTTATAGTTATTTCTTTCTATATATATAGTGTATATTTTATAGCTAGAAATTTACAAAGAGATTTACATATATTATTTTATTTGATCTACACAAAATTCCTATGTGATAAGTGATATTATATTCATTTGTCAATGAGGAAACTGAGGCTGAGAAGAGTTAAGTGGCTTGTCCAGGATCACACAGCTAGTACATGTATTAGGCAGTATTCACACTTAGGTCTTCCTAATTCCAAATCCAATGATCTATCCACTGTACCACCTCTACATTTTCATAGTACATAGTTAGAATCATGCTTTCAAGAAATCATTTTGGTGGTAGTGTGGAGGATGGATTATAGTCAGGATGTACTTAAGAAAGAAAGATAAATTAAAAAGCTATCATGATAGTCAAGGAAAGAGACATTGAAGGCATCAAATAGGGCAGTGGTTATATGAAAGGAGAAAAGGAAACAAATTAAAAAGATACTATGGAAATTAAGATGGTAAGATTTGGTAAAATCCTGAATAAGTGAAGTGAGAATAAAGAGTTGAGATATCAAGGTTTCAAGGGGAAGAAATTAGAAAGATGGTGGTGCCCTAATGAAAACAAGAAGTTGGTGGGTTTGGCAGACCCAAGATGGTGGGGAAGGTATGGATCTTCATGTGATCTCTACCAAATTATTCTCCAAAAAACTACAATATAATGCCTTAGAATGAATTCCAGAGCAGCATAACCCACAAAAAGACAAAGTGAAATAATTTTCCAGCACAAAACAACTTAGAAGATCAGCACTATGGATCTAGTTCAATGGGATGGAGATGGAACACAGCATGCCAGTATAGGACCTATAAAAGCAATAGGCCTTGGAAACAGCTAAAGCAGCAGCAAAGACTTCTGTATCTCTCAGCTACAGAATGTAAGTAGAAATTGGACAATTGCTTAGAAGGAGATTACAGAGATCACTTTGCTGGCTTTGGGTGCAAGACTCTGATCACATGGCTCATACCCAAAAACCAGATGCAGTCTGGGGGTGTGATCTCAAGATGAGAAGGAACACTAGCAGACACCAGCAGTTTGTGCCACTAGGGAGTAGAAGACCCTGGTCACAATTCCTAAGAGGAAAAGAGTGCTTGGGGTTACTCATAGACCGGAGCAAAGGCCAGGAGAGTCTTAAATATACCTCTTTTTATATCATACCACTTTGGAAGAACTGAAAGCAGATAGATCCCCAGAGCTGATTCTGAAGGTACCAGCACCAAGAACCTGAAACTTCACCAGTTTCAAAGCCAAACTTTAACAGTTTAACAGTTTTTCAAATTAAAAGAAAAGGAAAAGGCTGGAAAATGAGCAAAAAAACAGAAAATGAGATATAATTTTGGTACAAAGGAGACCAAAACACAAACTCAGAAAACAATAAAAGCAATACTATTACATCTAAAGACTCCAAGAAAAATATGAATTGCTCTCAAACCCAAAACAAATAATGGAGCTCAAAAAGGATTTTAAAAATCAAATAAGAGCAGTTCTCACTTTGAACTTGGTGTAGAAGGATCTCTGGTGAGACCTCAGGGCAGCTTCCCTCTGAATTGTCACATGGCAATTTTATTTCTGCTCTTATGGATTCCAGATATTCCACATATCTTTTATTGAAATTTAAAAACTTCTCTGGAGGTGATATGTCCAATTTCTTTTCTAAAGTGTTATTAGTGAAATAGATGGAAAATCATTGGAAGGAATTCCAAGTGAGAAAATACAACAGGAAGCAAATTTTGAAACTGATGAAAAACTTGTAAAATGTACGGAAGTATTCTATTTTCTAAAGGACCAGGACTTTACAATGTCAGGAAGTCGTTACCAGTTTGCTAAAGAGATAGCAATAGCTGGCAGTGCTGCACTTTGTTCATACCTGAAAAATCTTAAAAGTAATGGAATGAATAAAAATAGGACTTCGAGTTGCTATTGATACTGATATGGTTGAATTTCAGGCAGGATCTGGAGGTCAGCTTCTTCCTCAACATTACTTAAATGATCTTGATAGTGCTCTAATTCCAGTGATCCATGGTGGCACCTCCAACTCTGTTTTACGATTGAAGATAGAATTAATGTTTTTCCTTATAGAAAATCTATTTTAGCAAAAATAGCTGTGCTACTATGCATTATAAACTGATTTGTTAGAATTAAGTTCAGCACCAAAACTGTAATGATATAGACACTAAAATAGATATGTTTGAGATTAAACTTTTGAGCTTAGCTTTTATGATGAAATTTAATTTTTTTAAAGTCCTAGCACAGTATGGATGAACCCATACATTTTAGGTTTCCACCATTTCTGAAACTTTATACTTAATTACAGGTACTCAAAAAAAAAGGTGAAGACTTCTTCTGTCTTTGAGAAACTGCAACATATACTGTGCTGGTTTTAATGCTAAGCCAAAGTATTGCAATTAGCTCTACTGCTTTATGTTCACAACAGTTTTAATGAAGATTCTTAATGTCACCTAAATCAGGAACATCTCTTTTGCATCTGTACAAGTGAGATGCCCCCATTTACAAATATGTATTTCAGTGACATAGAACTGTTTTCATATCCTAGAGAGTACAATAAGACTGCTATCTCTGTATTTAAACTTTTGAGTATTTGGATAAAGATAAGGATTTTTGCCTTTTTTTCTTCTCCAGATTTAGCATTTGAGATTTTTCCTGATTAAATACATATATAAATCAAATGACTGTAGGTGCTTTAGGAATTTGTGCTTCTATATTTATTTAAGTGTATTGTTTTTATAGAGAGAAAATGACAAGTATGTATTTTATAACTGTATCTTTAATAATTTATAAATTGGTGATATTTTTATACTACAATGATTTCTTCTCCCCCTACACTCCTTTACATATACCAGTTTATTTACAATTTTCTCATGTGATTGACGATAGGCCAGACAGATGACCCTTGAAGTAGTCATTATGTAGTAGTAAATGAAGCATTAAAGTAAGGTTTCTTTTCCTTTCTCATTAATTCTTGAAATTCATTTGGCAGCCCTGTTTCCTTTCAGGGAAAACTATTGTGTCAATTTTCATGAACTACTTTAGCATATTTGAAATTCTTTGTATAGTACTTATTTTTTTTTAATTTAATTTTTTTTAAACCCTTGTACTTCGGTGTATTGTCTCATAGGTGGAAGATTGGTAAGGGTGGGCAATGGGGGTCAAGTGACTTGCCCAGGGTCACACAGTTGGGAAGTGGCTGAGGCCGGGTTTGAACCTAGGACCTCCTGTCTCTAGGCCTGACTCACACTCCACTGAGCTACCCAGCTGCCCCCTATAGTACTTATTTTTATAATGGGGTATTAACTGAAGTTAAACTCTATGTATTTGCATTACAAAATTTGTGCCTGAATACAAAGGTTCACAGTGAACCCTCATCAGGTTTGACAGTTAACTGTTACATGGCTTCCCTCTTTGCTGTAAGACAAAAAATAGTAGTAAAGAAGCAAAGGGTTCAATTAATGCTATCAACAGGTTATAGGAACCTAATCATTATTTAGATGCCTTTTTGATTCTCACGTGGACTATTTATATGTTTTTGTATCAAAAACACTATGTATAGCTCAAGAAAAATGACACTAATTAGCCCTGTTTTAAGAAAAAATATATAACCTAACAACTTGAATCACACAGATCAGAATTATAACTCAGGTTCCAAAGTCTCAGGATAGAAGAGAATGGGGATATCAGTGAACAAAAGCATCCAATTTCTGTTGAACTTCACCTCCTATAATTAGCCCAAGATGGCAGTGGAACAGAATATCCACTCTTCTGGAGGTAGCTAATTTTGCAGGTGTAAACATTATTAAATTTGCAGATATTTAGTGAAATGACAATATAATGATTTGTGAAGTATGCTGTAATTGTATAAGATAAAAGCAATTTGTTATTTAAAAAATCAAATAAGAGGGGTGGAAGGAAAATTGGAGAAAAGTGATAGTGACAAAGGAAAATAATGAATAATCAGTAACTTAGGTAAAGGAAGCACAAACATTATTGAAGAAATTATTAATTAAAAAAACAGAATAAGCCAATTGGTAATAGAAGCATAAAAATCAAATGAAGAGAATAAAAAGCATCAAATGGAAAAAGATATACAAAAATGCACTTAAGAGTAGGACTTCTTCAAAGACAGAATCAACCCAGTAGAAAAAGAGTTACACAAATTCACTAAGGAAAAGAACTTTTTACAAAGTACATTGGGCCAAATGGAAAAGGTGGTCCAAAAGCTCACTCAAGAAAATCATGCCTTAAAAATTAGAATTAGGCAAGTAAAAGCTCAATGAGAAATTAAGAAACAATCAAAGTCGAAAGAATAAAAAAAAGAAGAAAATAAGAAATGACACACTGGAAAAATGGCAGACCTAGAGAATAAGTCCAGAAGAGATCATCTAAGATAATTGGACTATCTGAAAGTAATGATCAAAAAATAGAGCTTAGGAAATCAAGCC
Source organism: Gracilinanus agilis (assembly GCF_016433145.1). Lineage (NCBI taxonomy): Eukaryota > Metazoa > Chordata > Mammalia > Didelphimorphia > Didelphidae > Gracilinanus > Gracilinanus agilis. The sequence continues at coordinate 577,623,320 of NC_058132.1, forward strand.
ATTACCCAGTTGACAATGGTCAAGGCATATGAATAGGTAGTTTTCAGATGAAGGAAACAAAACTATCAATAACAACATGAAAAAGTGTTCTAAATCCCTCCTGATTGGAAAAATGTAAATCAAAACAAATCTGAGGTATCACCTCATACCTAGCAGATTAGCCAATCTTATAGTAAAGGAAAATAATAAATACTGGAGGGGATGCTATAAAATTGGGACACTAATGCATTGCTGGTGGAGTTGTGAATTGATCCAACCATTCTAGATAGCAATTTGGAATTATGTCCAAAGGACTTTAAAAGAATGCATACTTTTTGATCCAACAATATCACTATTAGGTAAATACCTCAAAGAGGGAATAATGAAAAATGTCTCTATAAAAATATTCACAGTCATGCTCTGTGTGGAGGAAAAAATTTGGAAAATGAGGGGGTGTCCCTTATTTGGGGAATGGCTGAATAAATTGTGGTATATGATGGTGATGGAATACTATTGTGCCATAAGGAATGGTGAACTTATTGATTTCCATATGAACTGGAAAAATCTCCACAAACTGATATAGTGCAAAATGAGCAAAACCAGGAAAACACTGTACACAGAAATGGAAACACTGTGGCACAATCATATATAATCAGCTTTGCTACAAAAATAAAAATGCAATGATCCAAGACAATATTAAGGGACTTATGAGAAAGAATGCTATCCATATTGAGAGAAAGAACTGTGGAAGTAGAAACACATAAGAAAACATATGATTCATCACTTATTTATATGGATAGATGATTTGGGGTTTGTGTTTTTAAAAGATTACTCTATTACAAAAATGAATAATACAGAAATAAGCATTGAATGATAATACACATATAACCCAAAGGAATTGATTGTTGGCTGTGGGAGGGAGGAGGGAAAAGGGGAGGGAAAGAATATGAACCATGTAACAATGGAAAGATACATAAAAACAAATAAACAAATTTTTTAAAAGTGCTTAGACATTATCTTTCAAGAAATTATCAATGAAAACTGCCCTGATATTCTAGAACCAGTAGGCAAAAAAAAAAAAGAAAAGTATCTACTGATCACCTCCCAAAAATGATCTCAAAATGATAACTCCCAGGAAGATCATATCCAAATTAGAGAACTCTCAGGTCAAGGAGAAAATAACACAAGCAGCCGGAAAGAAACACCTTATATATTATGGAACCACAGTCAGGATAACACAAAATTTAGCAACTTTTACTTTAAATGATCAGAGGACCTGAAATACAATATTCCAGAAGGCAAAGAAGCTGGAATTTCAACCAAGAATCACTTACCCAGCAAAACTGAGCAGAATCCTTCAGGGGAAAAAAATGAGTATTCACTGAAATATAGGACTTTCAAATATTCCTGATGAAAAGACCAAAGCTGAATGGAAAATGTACCACATAAATATAAGAATCAAGCAAAGCATAAAAATGTAAACAAGAAAGAAAAATAAAAAGACATTCAATAAGATCAAACTGTGTACATCACTACATGGGAAGATGATTCCTGTAACACTAAAGAACTTTGTCATCATCAGGTCATTTAGAAGAAGTATACATAGACAGAGGGCAAGTTCATGATTTGAATATGATGGGAGAATATAACATTAAATTAAATTAAAGCATGAGAATGTGGAATGAATTGGGAGGAAATGGAAGGGGAAAATAAAATGGGCTAAATTATTGCACATAAAAGGCATGAAAAAGCTTTTACAGTGGAGGGAAAAGTGGAGAGGGGAATATGTGGACCCTACTCTTATCAGAATTGATTCAATGAGGGAAGAATATATACCAGTGATGGTGAGCCTATGGCATGTGTGCCAAAGATGGCACACTTAGCACTCTCTTTGGGCATGTGTGCTCCCTCCCACAGAGTTTGTTACTAGAAAGGTAGAAGAACTCAGGTGGAGCTGCTCTCTTCCCTCTCTCTACCTTGCCTGATAACATTTTTTTGCATCCCCATCCCTCTGCCAGAAGCCCAATGGGAGCACAAAGAAGGTAAGGTGGGAAGCTCACAGGTGGAAGAGCTGGAGGGGAGCAGAACTCTTGGGCTACTCCCTTCTCCCTCTCTACAATTGCTGAGGACATTCCTCACTTCATCCACTCCTCTGCCCAGGAGCCCAATGGGAATGTTTCCTCCCTCTCTTATTTGGGGTAAGGGGATGGCGGATGGGCCAGAAGGTAAGGCAGGACAGAGCATGGCACTTAGTTTCTTGGGGGACCAGGACATGGCACTTGCGGGAGTGGCTGATAGGAAAGAGGGCAAATTGGAAAGGATGAAGTTAGTTAGCTATTCCTGTTGACTCCCTAGGAGCATAGGGCCGCAACCATCTCACGCCAACGGACTGTTCTGGGCAACTTCCCCCAGCTGGGCCCATGTCATTCTGATGGTCTTTGTTTCATTTTTGGCAGATCTTCGCCAGGTCTGTTTTGGCCTTCCAACTTTCCTCCTCCCTGGAGAGTTCCAGCTCAATGCTTGTCTGGCAACGTTGTCTTCTGGTTTTCGTAGCATATGTCCTATCCATCTCCACTTACGTTTCTTTATGTCCTGACTAATGGGATACTGAATTATTCTTTCCCAGAGACTAGCATTGGAGATCTTTTCAGGCCATCTGATGTTCAAGATGTGACGTAGGCATCTGTTAACAAAGACCTGGAGTTTATTGGTGTTAGCGCTCATCACTTTCCAGCTTTCTGATCCATATAGGAGGACGGCCTTTATGTTGGTGTTGAAGATTCGGAGCTTAGTGATGAGGGACAGTGCTTTGGAGATCCAGACAGACCGCAGGGTGTTAAATGCCTGTCTGGCTTTGTTGATTCGGTTTCTGATGTCCTCATCTGCCCCGCCGTCCTTGCTGACTCTGCTACCCAAATAGGTGAAGTGGTCCATCTCCTAAATGTAAATAGGATGGAAAGTAATAAACAGTAATCATAATGGTGCAAAAAATTTTACCAGCCTCAGTAATAAAGGTCTCTTTTCTGAAATAAATAGAGAAATCAGTTAAATATATAAGAATACAAGTCATTCCCTAAGTGATAAATGGTCAAAGGATATGAACAAGCAGTTATTAAAGTAATTAAAGCTCTCTTTTATCAGGTGAGAAAAATGCTCTAAAACACTATTAATGAGAGAAACAGACAAAATCAGTTCTGAGTACCACCCCACACCTATCATATTGGCCAGTATGACAGAAAAGAAAAATGGCAAAATTTGGAGAGGATTTGGGAAATTTAAGACACTAACAAATGCCCTGTTTCAGGAGTTAAGAAGCAATTTAACCATTTTGTAGATTCTGGAGAGCAATTTGGACCTATCCCAAAGGGCTATAACAGTACATACCTTTCAGACAAGCAATATTATTACTAAATTTTTATCCAAAAGGGATAAAAAACAAAAAGGGGAAGGACCTATATATACAAAAATATTTAAAGCACATATTTGGGGAGAGCAAAGAATTGGAAAGTTAGGTGATATCCATCAATAGGGATATATGTTTAAATTATAATATATGATTGTAATACTATTGTGCTGTTAGAAACAACAATCAGGAGTTCAGAAAAAACTGGAAAGTTGTATACAGACTGAAGAAAAGTTAAATAAACACAACCAGGAAAACATTGAATATAGTGACAGGAATACTTTATGATGGACAGTGAATAATAGCTATTCTTAGCAATGAAATGACGTAAAACTATCCCAAAGGACTCATGATAAAAAAAAAATGCCATCTGCTTTCAGAGAAAAATAATGATAGAGTCTAAATGCAGACCAAAGCAAACTTTTTTCACTTTCTTTCTTATTTTTTTTATTTGAGTTTCCTTCCACAAAAGGATTAATATGGTTTTACATGATTATACATGTAAAATCTATATAAGATTTCTTACCATCTCAACATGAATTCGGGGGAAAGGAAGGAGGGAGAGAATTCAAGAATCAATATTCTTTGAAAATTTTTGGAAACTGTTCTTACATGTAATTTGGGGGAAATAAAAGAAAATTTAATTTAAAAAAGAAAACAAAAAAGAAAAGTAGAATGGAGTTCTATGGCCTCTCCTTCACAGCATTAAAAAAAAAAAAAAAGAATTGCTGGGTTAGGGAAAACATCTTTAATTCCATTTTAGAAATTTTGAATTTGTGATTCCTAGGATATCTTATTCAAATCCCCTAATAGACAGTGATATAAAACTGCATATGAAACAGAGATTAAGGATAGAGATATACATGTAGAAGTCATTTACATGAGGATAATTGTACCATTAGAGAAATTGAGGTCACTAAGTAAGAAAATATAAAGAAAAAAGAAGAAAGCCAAGGACAGAGTCTCTAAGTTCTTCCACAATTAATGGATTCCTCATTGCCTTGTGAATAAAGTTACAGTTCTTTGCCTGACATTTAAGACTTTACAGAAACTGGCACCTTTCCAATCTCATTTCATACCACTTTATATAATACATCCATAACACTCTATTTGCTATCCTCCGAATATGTCTCATATTCTACTCACAATATTCTCCATATGACCAACATAGCCCTCTATTTGTACTTCTCATGTGATTATTTATTTTCGTTATGTAGAATTTTTATATTATATTTATTTCTGTATATTTCTTACTCTTGTACTATATTATGAGTTCTTTAGGAACTGAGTTTTATTTCTTTCAATCTCCCCTTGAATCCAGAACCTTTCACAGCAGCCTGAAAATACTAAGTAGCGATTAAATGATGTTTCCCCTATTCATAGTTTGCATCCCTATGAATGACTTTTGACTCTCTCCAAGACTGCTATTTTTGCAATGGGCAATTAGTTCCCCTTCCTGTCCTGGCAGCTGAAAAGACTTAAACCATCAAATGAGGCCCCCTCCTAGCCACCCTGCAGTCTCCAATTAAAGCCCTGCTGCTATATCCTTCTACTACCCTTCTATTCCTACTGTCCTCTTCAGTCTCTTGGGATATGAAGATGAAGAAAATCCATCATATTACCCAAATTTGCTGGTCTTGTATGAAAAATGAAACCTAACTTTTTTTTTTCTAAAAGGAACTCAGAAGCATGATTGTAGACAATCTAAGTAGCTACCTGAGATCATACAACAAGGCTAGAAGTGAAACTCAATGTCTGACTCTCACTTCAAAGGTCAATTATTAGAACACTAACTCCCAAGCATTTTAACTAAAATCTCCTGGAACAATTTAATGAAACAGGCCAGAATCCCATGGTGAATGGGAAGAGAAGAGTGTTATGGATCTGAGCTAGCCCTAAAGATCCCTGGACAAGTTTAGGAGCTCTGAGAAAAGGTTTAAAGTCCATACTATAGATTAAAGAAAGGATACTTTTTTCCACTACCATATTTTCCAGAGAAGGGAGAGGAAGGGTAAATGGATGGCAATGGAAGTGATCCAGCGCAGGTGCAGGAGGGAAAGAATTCAGTAAAGCTGTTATTGAAAAGAGATTGAAATGGAGCCAGCACTAAGAATTAAAGACAAAGCCAGGTAGCTGTATTTTCCTAAGCAAATTCTAGTCTTAAAGTAGGCTGAAAGAATTTTATTCACTGTCAACTTACTATTACAGCCAATAGAATTTAAAAGGTCATTTATCTTCAGAGCATGGAAGGAAGTCTTCCTTTTTTGCCCGTGTGCCCCACAGGTTGGTTGGTTTTAATATTGCCTACCTTTTCCTTTCATTTTTAGCTTTCCTTAAATGTGGTCCATTTAACATTTAAAAATAAAATTCAACACATATTGTCAAAATTTCAGGAGGTTCAGAACCATATTATTGGAATTGGGCTTGTTTTTTTTTTTAATAGATAAAGCGGTATCCCTGCCTGACTTCATGGATTATATAATCAAGTAGGGGAATGAGACATTTATAACACAGGTAATAAGGGCATCAGCATAGTACAAAATAATACTATGTGAATTATAAGAAGAAAGATCATTATAGGGTGAAGTGAAGAAGATGGAGAAGGAGACAATTCTGCCTTTAAAGTATGCCTAGGAAGTTATCAAACAAATCAGAGAAGGGAGAATGTTTCAGTAGGAGAAGCACTGGAAAAGACTAGAAGATGTTAAAATGTAGGGTATGCTTTAGGTCAGAGATGATTTTGGTTTGTGATTATCATTAATGCTTCTATTTCTAGAATGCTTTCCATTTAACAAAAGCACTTATATAAACACTGATTTAGAATTAGATAAACAAATCTGCAAGTCAAGAATCATTAGCCCTGATTAAAAACAAACAAAAAAAATGAACAAAAAAAAAAACCTCAGAGAAATTGTGAGTTGCCTTCCTAACTTTATGTGATTATGTGTTATAGGTGTAGAGCGTAATTTTTCTTAGTTCTTTCCACTTTCTACTACATTGACTCCCTGGATGTAATAAACCTAAATTTCTCTTAAATAGGGACTTGGGAAGGGTGGGGGGAGTGTAGGGGAGGAAATGCCTGCAATGAAATTAGCCCATTCTTAGTTTCTCTAAATTTAGGTATATTCTTTACCTGAAGCACCATTGGCTGGCCATTGCTTTCTTCTCTGTGCCATTATTCAAACCAAATCTTGATTTCATCGCCACTATCACCACATCCAGTATATAAATCAAAAGCTATGCTATGGATTCTCATTCAATTCAATTTAGCCACAGTATATATTAAGTCTCTATTCTTGCTGGGTTTTGAAGGAGATTCAAAAATAAATAAGAGATTAGAGGAGGACATACAAAAATTATTATAATATGAAACAAAATATGATATTTCCATAAAAGAGGTACAAAGAAAACATAATACAATACCCGAGGAAGGAGGGAACATTATAGGCTGTACTAAGGGGCCAAAAGATAGAACCTTCAGGTGAATCTGAAATCTCCCATCTCTGAATCTCAGTTGGAACACAGATGAGCACATAGATAAAAAATGGTCCACTTATAAGTGTCTGGAAAACAATAAACTCTTACAAAATATCTCATTTCTCTCTATTTTAGAAAATTCCATATCAGAGTTTCTTTGACATTTGCCTCCCAAGGATGCTTTGCAGATTAATGAGCTATTCTTTAGAAAGCAATTCTATGGTAGACAGGTGTTACATAAAGTTCAACATGTTTTCATCATATCTTAATTTTAATTCACTTCTCTCTCATATTGCATTTACTAAGTGATTATTGTTCTGTGCTAGGCACTGAGGGAGGCTTACAATAAAAATGACAGTCCTAACACAGGAGATTTTAATCCAGCAGGGAAGGTGGTGATTAACTACAATACACAGGTGAGTGTTCAAAATTACATAAGAAAATACAAATGTCTGTAATAGGTCAAAAGAGAGAAACTATTTTTCCATTTGGGGAGGGGATAACCGGAATCAGTAAGAACTTCATGGAGCAGATGAAATTTGAGCTGGTCTGTGAAGGTCAGTTCGTAATAGAGTTGCAAAGAAGGAATGATCCCTTCAACCTTTTAAAACTAGGTGAGGAAAGACATAAAAACAGGCAAGAGTAGGGGATGCTGGGAAAGTTGTGAATAGTATAACTTGGCTGGAGGATAGAGAACAAGGTTATTATATATGAATGAATGAATAGCTTTTTAAAATGTTTACTCTGCTAAGCACCAGAGTAATGGCTAAAGATACAAAGAAAAATGAGAGACAGACCATGTCCTTAGGAAGTCTCTATTTTAAAAGCAGACGACAACACCTGTAGAGGAGTGGTGTTTATGAAAAGAGTTTTTGATCTGGCTAGTAAGGAGATGCTGATTTGAACAATATATTGTATTTAAAAGAAATTACTGCTGAGTAACTGGGGGACATTAAAAATATTTGCAGATATAAAGCAGATGATGAAATAAGTAAGAAGACACCCACTACAAGTGAAATATATTTTTAGAATTACAATTCTATAGTTAGGCATTGATAAAGAGATCATTTTAATTTTTCATATCTTAACTATGATTCACAAAAACTTTGGATGGACAAAAAGTTTTAGTCATATTGGATGGTGCCAAGTAGTTCAGAAGGATAATTACGAACGCATAAATTTTAAAACTAAAATAGAAAGTAGAATTCACAGTATAAGTAGTCTTATAGATTCCAACATTTTGTGAAGAGTCTTTGCTGTTAGCTTACACCATTTGATCAAATTATCATCCCATGAGTTAAAGAGGTTTTGATGAGGATAGGCTTCAGGTTTTCTTACACCATATCAATGAATAACTTTCAAAAAGGTTTATTATGCTAAGCACCAGAGTAATGGCTAGAGATACAAAGAAAAATAAGAAACAGACCATGTCCTCAAGAAGCCTACATTTTAAAAGCAGAAGACAACACTTGTAGAGGAGTGGTAATTAAGGAAGGAGTTTTTGTTCTGACTAGTAAGAAGATGCTGAAATGAACAATATATTGTCAGTGTTAGATGGACAGTATTGTAATTCTAATACCAAAGCTAGAAGACTACTGGCTTTCAGGCATTGGAGTTCTGTTATAAACATTTGGGGCTCTTTATTTTAACTTGATCTCTTGTCAGGAGAAGAACTAGAAATCTTTATTGAGTCCTGAGACTGGAGCCAGAGGATAAACCAGCATAATCTGACCCAGAAATCCATAGGCAATCACATTTCTACAGTAAGTTGTCTCCTCTCCCTTTTTCTAACACCTGCTTTGAAATCATCCCAAACAATGAGAAATAACTTTTTATAACCATTGCAACCATTTGTATCTTTGCACATTTTATTAAGTTTTATGATTGAGAACATAATTAAAATCATCCTTACTCTCCTAATATCTGGCTTAGAATCATAGCAGACAATCTTCGAAAGATGTCATCTTAGAAATACATAGCAGTGAACACAATGGTGTCTACAGATGATAGGCTTAAAATTTTCTCCTCTAAGACAATTAGCTTGTCATGCAATGTGAAATCTGGGTTTATTGTACATGGGCCATACAGTAGATAACAATTATTTCATACTAGAAAAAATATTGTATTTCCTTGGAAAATTACAGCACCAAAATTCTTTTGCAATTGCTCCACAAGAGCAATAGCAATGGGAGGCAGGGAAGATGTCAGGGGAAACCTTTTGCCCTGGATTATAAAGGAGAGATTAGAAAGACTGTAATGGAGAGGTTGTATTTTAGATAGGAGGAGCAAAGGTTTTGAGGCAGAAATGAACATGACTTGCTTGTAAACCATGAGGAGGCTGTCCAACCAGAGCAGAAAGAATACATGGGGTGAAATTATAGGCAGTTTTGAAAACCATGTAGATGGGTTTAGACTTAGATACAACCTTTTGAGTAGGAAAAATAGAATCAAATGATTTTTACTATCTCTTCTCCCTTGATCCCTCAGCCAAGAGTGCAACTAAAAGACTATTTTACAGAGAACTTATGCAAATCAAGCTCTCACAAGGATGTCAGAAGAAGCAATACAAGGACACTCAAAAGGTCTTTCTGAAGAATTTCCTTACTGATTGTGAGACACTAGAGATACTGGTACATGATCATGCTGTATGGCATGTCCTCATCAAAGAAGGCACTGTGCTCTAAGAGTAAAGCGGAATTGCAGTAGCTCAAAAGAAACATGAGATGCACAAATTTAGAGACATCTCCATCCCAAATGTTCATATGGGCTATTTGTGCCCAACCTATAGTCGAGCCTCCAAAGGTTGTATTGGTCTGATCAACCACAATCCAATACACTGTACATTGATCCTGGCATAGTGACATCATTTTCAACCTCTTCAAGTACAAAGGACAATGAACCAGTAGGTGTGATGGAACCTTGCCTATGGAACTTCATTATTGAGTTGCATCAATGTATTTCAGTTCTAAAACTGTTTCATCCTCAAATTATTTCTCTAAACATTGGATTATTAAATAGACAGACTCTTTTAAAAAAAAAAAAACCTTTACCTTCTATCTTGGAACCAATAAGTATTAGTTCCAAGGCAGAAGAGTGGTAAGGGCTAGGCAATGGGGATTAAGTGACTTGCCTAGGGTCACACAACTGGGAAGCGTCTGAGTCCAGATTTGAGCCTGGAACCTCCAGTCTCTAGGCCTGGCTCTCCACCACTGAGCTACCCAGCTGCTCCCAATAGACAGACTCTTAAAATTAACTTTTAATACAAGGAAAATTCCTTATAAAATAACATTAGGGGTTATCACTGGATAGTTGCTGGGGTGAGAGCTGCAAGGTTTATGATTACATTCTGCTTAAAGTTTATTTTTCAGTAACTGCTGAGATCCACACTACAGATGATATTTTCTGCTTTGCTTTTAGTGACTTGATCATGAATCTTGAATAGTTTGTATAATGTTACTCTTTAATTTGATTTCCCTTGAGGTACAAGAAGTAAGACATGGATTCTTTTCAGATATAGGGCTTTAGAGATTGCACAACAGAAATTTTCAACTAAAATTAGACATAAGTTAAAAAGTATTAATAACATTTGGGATTTATAATTTGTATTTTAAGTCTACAAACTATTTTATAGGCAAGATCTGTTCTGATTCTCTTAACCAACTTGTGAGGTAGGAAATCCTAGTTTCATTGTGTCCATTTTGCAAATGAGGAAACCAAAGGTAGATGAGATGCCTCAAATCACATAAGCTAGGATTTAAAGTCAAGATTTTAATTAAAAATCCAAACTTCTTTCCATCATTGCTCTGTTCATAAACAATACGACAATGTAAGTAATAGTAAAACTATAGTTCAGGAAAATGGTAAATACTGTGACTAAAAGAGAAAATAGATTCAGAATGACTATGAACAGAAGACAAAATATCATGAACTAATTATAGTGCTTTATCTTATGAAGTCTTTAGGCCTCTGGATATCAAATAAATTCATGAATTCCTTATGTAATTATTAATGTAAGGAAGGTTGATGGGAAGAAGATCTGTCAGTTTGATTATGTCTCTTTCTGTATAACTGCATTCCTTAACCTGGAAATAGGTATTCTTCATCCACTTTATTTATCCAAATATAAATTACCCCATTTGGGGTTTTCTTGGCAAAGATACTGGGAGTAGTTTACCATATCCTTCTCCAGTTCATTTTACAAATGAAGAAACTAAGGAAAATGTGGTTAAGCAATTTGACCAAGGTCATAGAACTAGTAAGTGTTTGAGGATTGGAACTCATGAAGATGAGTCTTTATGATTCCAAACACAGTGTTTTATCTATATGATATACATCATATAGATATAGTTATAGATATAGATATAGATCCTGTAGAGAAACTAGATGAATGTGATTTTCTAGTTTCAAATTATAAAAACTAGGCATAACTTTTAGTTGACACCTTGAAGTAGGAGTTCTTACTCTTTTTGTGTCATGAAGCCTTTTGGTAATCTGGGGAATTCTTTTCACAATAATGTTTTTAAATGCATAAAATATTTTAGTTTACAAAGGAAAACAATTGTATTGAAATGCATTTATAATTTTTTTTTTAAAGTTTACTGACCCCAGGTTAAGAACTACTACCATATAGTAAATTTTTAGTTAGAGGAAGTAGGAATAGTAATTACTCAGTATGGGTTAATATACTTTGCTTTTTCCTCTTCTTCCTATTATTTATTTGCTTCTTCCCTTGTTTTAACATTTTTATCAAAAGATGGACATTTCCAGATCACTATTCAATGTAATTCCTCATTTAGTTTCATGACTATAAAAGCCATATTCCAAAGTTTCTTTTTTTGATACTCCAGTTTCTGAAATGGTATCCCTCTAAATCCAAAACACTTTCAATCCTACCAACCTAGAAACCTAGAAAGGCTTTGAAGGTGAGGCCATTGACCTAATCATTCAAGGACCAGCTTAATTAAATGAAAAAAGGGTTATTAGTAGTTAACTGACGATAACTGATTAGTGGTGCTTTATTAAAAATAAGACCAACTCACAAAGACCATCTATTCCTAAGGCTGTGATCCAAATTATTTAAGTGAGCATTCATATTGATGAAATCACAGATTGTTGGCAGTAGTAAAGTTAAAGAAAAAATCAATAATGGAATCATCTTTACTTGGGAAGGTTTAATCAGTTTTCTATCATATGTAATGTGTCAAATTATTATACATTCTATTGGAAAGGTGACCTATGGGCAAGCTTTATTTTTTAAATTGAAAAGAATAATATCTTCTTTCCTTAAATCTGCTTTGTTGCAAATGGACAGGATGATGGAAAATTACAGAAGTGTTGTAGCCCTTCCTTTTTTCAGTACGTGAAAATACAACCAATGAGATAATAGGAAGGATAATGGGATTTAAATAGCTAACAATCTCACAAGAGTGCTTTCAATTTTTGAGAGATGTGAAAAAATTCAACATCATAAAAGAAAATTATACTGCTTCATTTTAAAACAAAAAAGAAAATAGCATGGGAATACATGTTGAAAATGAAATTTCAATATAGTTTTTGAAAAGTTTATCCATTTCTATTAAACTTTAAATGCCTCATGTATATGGACCTTAAATGTATCATATAAAGGTGAGTTTTTATTACAATTGTTCATATGATGAACTAACTTTTCCTGAAAATTTCTAAAATGATAATTATTGCAAATTCCAATTCTAGAAAAAGAATGTTAAAATTAACAGCTAATAATAATATATGATTGCTGTGCCAGGTACTATGCTAAGCATTTTACAGTTATTCTCATTTGATCCTTACCATGGCCCTGTGAGTAGATGCTATTGTTATCCCTATTTTATAGAAGAGGAAATTGAAGCAGACAAAGGTAAAGTGATTTGCTTAGAGACTCACGGTTGGAAAGTATCTGAGGACAAATCCAAACTTAGGTTTCCTGACTCCAGGCCCAGTGTTCTATCTACTACACCATCTAGTTGCTCCAAATATCAGCGGTTGAGCACTTGAAATTTTCAATGTATCTCATATCAGAAATTTGGGTACTCTCTACACTATATTTGCTTATCCGTACCTATTCATCTTGTGGAATTTTTGTGGGAAGTGACGATATTAAGCATTCGTATGGTGATTACTATTTGTCAGACACTATAAGTACTTTTTATAAGTATCTTGTTTGGTTATTTTTTTTTTCCTATTCTCTATGTCTATCTAGAAATTTGCCACAGGAAATACTTTTGGCAGGCTAGAGTCCATCTTTCAGGTCTCTCAATGAAACATGGCTACCAGCATTCTAGTTGTCATTCTCTCCTTGGAGAAGTAAATAAGGGCATTGATGGAGTCAGATGACTTTATCATCAATCAAGGGAGCAATCCCTTTGTTAACCTCAAAGTATTAGATAAATGTTAGCTGTTTTTATTACCGTTGTCATTATATTACAATATATGATTTCAGTGTAAATGATAATTTCCAAAAATACCACCTGAACCTCTGTACCATCACTCTTTTGGCAAAGTAGAGGACACTCCAAAGAACTCTGTAAGACTCTAAATTAAATCAACATGTGTTTTAATATTCAATAAGTTTAGTACAAAGTTGGGTAGGGGCAGTAAAAAGTATTTCATAGAATATAGTTCTAATCAAGAACAGGATTAAGAAAATCAAAAGATTTGGACCACACAGAAACCTCCAACCTTTACATAGTAAATACCTACTTCAAGAAGAGAATCAGAAGCTTCTAAATGGAGGAAACACTGAATAGTATCACAGAAATGGAATACTACTACTTAAACAGGAAACAACTTGTTTCTAATATGAAATTTACTCTTGAATCATATAATCACACCACCCTGTTGCTATAGCCAAGATCAATATTGGACAAAGATAATGTAACAGTGTACCAACAGTTAATATTTCTGAATGAACTAATGATAATGCAATTCTGAACATTCTCTACTCTATTTTCCTCTACTGTGCTACTATTATTCCAGAAGTACAAAGTTGTGGGGAGAGTGGCATAGAGAAACAGATAGATCAGAGGTACAATTTGAACATTAGGAATAGTGTACTTTCAAAGATGCTAAAAATGTCACTATCTCTGGAATTTTACTCCTTTTAAAGGCAGTGAGCAATTGGAATTGGGGCCAATACACCCAACTGCAATTGCCTTGATGTGCTAAATAAAATCCTTTTACCTTTCTTTCTGGAGTTTACCTCTTCGACTAGGGTGAGGCCAGAACCAGGATTTTCTTTTGACATATCCATTATACCTGTTCTTCTTCCCCTTCCCATTCTTATTCCCTTACCCTATCCTTCCCCTTTCCCTTTCCCCTCTCTCTCCTTTTTTCCTTTCTTCTTTCCCCTTTTCCTCTCTTACTTCTTTCTTCTTTATTCAGCCACTGACTATTACAGCTTTGTGTGTGTTGTGTGTGTGTGTGTCACTATATTGGCTTTATAAAATGGTTTGTTCATCCTCTTATAGGTCCATTGGATTTAGATCTAGAAGAGACCATAGAGGATATATAGTCGAGCCACCTGGTAGCTGGGTACATAATGAACAGAATGCTGAACTTGGAATCAGGACTACCTGAATTCACAGTCTTCTTTAGATATATTCTAGCTATGCAACCCTGAACAAATGTCTTGGTCTCAGTTTCCTTTTCTGTAAAATATGGGTCATAGTAACACCTATCTCACAGAGTTGTTGTGAGGTCAGACAACACAATATTTTTTTAAACCCTTATCTTCTATCTTGGAGTCAATACTGTGTATTGGCTCCAAGGCAAAAGAATGGTAAGGGCTAGGCAATGGGGGTTAAGTGACTTGCCCAGGGTCACACAGCTAGGACATGTCTGAGGCCATATTTGAACCTGGGACCTCCCGTCTCTGGCACTGAACCACCCAGCTGTCCCCCAAACAACATAATATATGTAAAGAATGGCTCGATGTGGAAGCTGAGGTCTAAAGATGTGATATGAAGTGATGTGAAAATAACTGCCAGGTCACAGGAGGTACAACAAACAAGGCTGCATGAAATGATTAAGAGGGAAATGAGCAGAACCAAGAGAATGTGATATACAGCAAAGGTCTCGGCTATCCCACTTCCAGAGAAAGAACTGATAGAAACAAGCAAGACATCATTTTATGTATACATACATATATACATATATATATGTATATATTTTTTTTTACAGCATTCTTTTTCTCATGGGGTTAGTGGAGGAAGGGAGTTACCTAGGAATTTTCATGTTAACAAATGAATTAAGTTAATACATAATCACTTTAAAATTAATAAAAGCCAAGAAAACTTGGGTCTTAGTCCTGCTTCTGACACATATTACCCGTGTGGCTATGGGCAAATCACTTGGTTTCCCAGGCAACTTTCTAAAACGAAGAGATGTAAAACAGGTGTTGCTTTGTACTAGCAGAGCCCCCTAAAGGGATGAAATCACGGATCTGATACGTTTCTTCCTCTCCTCCAGTATCTCATACTCAAGTTTGTGTTTTGCTTAACGCAGCAAATCATTGTCTTTCATAACAGATCAAAATAAACCTTAATGATTTTCAACGGGACGTTACTGAGAATTTTATAGATGGTGGGATCATCTATTTGGAACTGGAAGGAAATTTAGAAGACAAATAGCCCAACCTCTACATTTTTCAGATAAAAAAACTGAGTCTCAGAAAGCTTAAGTCATTTGTCCAGGATCAGACAACTAACTACTAAAGGCCAGAAGAAGGTTGAAAAAATTGAAGTGACTCACGGAAGGTTACACATCAGTAGGGCCAAGACTAGATCTCAAATGTGCAGCTTCATCAGCCTGTGCTGTATCTACTACATTATTAATTGTTATTCCATCCTGTGCAGTGAATGGATGAGTCTGTTTTTTTAAACAATAATTATAAATCCAAAATCTACATTATTGTATAATAGGTTCTCATTTGCATTTGATACTTTTAGACATTATGCATGTTTAAATGTTTTCTGTTAAAGTCTACTGACTTTATAATTCTATATAATTAATCAATATATACTTGAAAAATTTGAAATGTACATATATATGAGAATGAATACTATCTATAAGCATATCCATAATTTGTGAGGAAAGCTGGCCCATTCTTCAGTTATTTCCACTATATTGTTACATTTTAATTCATGCCTTCCTTTCCTTCATTCAATATTTATTAGAATCAAAATATCTACCTTTCTTTCAAGATTGCTTTTAAAATGTAAATGAACTTTAATAAAAACTTATTATGATAAATATTTACAAAAATAAATTGTGGATGAATTTACAATTGAGTTCATGAAGGAATATGTCCATTGTACTTATTGTACATTCCTTAACCTTTACGAAGTAAACTATCTTATTTTTATCCCTTTGCTTTCTAGAAACTTAGGTAAAGAAAATCTAAATATATTTGGTGGAAAACTTCACTTTGCCTGAAATATTTTCTTCTGCATTTTAATTGATTTCTAAAGTCAGATGCTGCTGGCCTAGAATTTTCATCAGAAATGTAGTTTTTCTCTCTCCATAAATGATCCTCTTCTCCCTAGCAAATGCCATATGGCTTGAAAATTACTAAACTTTTTCTTTTTTACTGTACATTCGCCACAGGCTGAAACCCACTGATTACTTTCCAGGTGTGTGGAAAGCAATTTCAGGAGGTGTTATACTGACCAGACTTCATCCCTTTTCAGTTATGACAAGTCTGAGAGCATGTTTCATCTCTCCTGATTTAAAGCTATTGGAGTTGAATTTGTATTTTCTAGCGGTACTTGGAAGATTTTTGTTTTCAAATTCTGAAGAAAATAAAATCCACCAAAATTAGACACCATTCGGCAGGGTCATGCCATCACAGTATTTCATGAAATCCAGTGCTTTGTAGGATGCCACAAATGCCACAATAACTCAGGCCACTAGGGTATATAACCCACAGTTTGAATTCAAGCTGAGTTCCTGGCCCCTGGCCCTTAATGAAGAAAGACTATCCCAATACATCCAGGTTTGATTTCCTTCCCATCAAATGTCAGGTCCAAAAACAGCACTTGTAGCAAACAGCAAATATCCCTATTTATCAAAAACAATAACAAACAGAAACCAGAGAAAGCATACAGATGAGAATAAATCAGTAAATACATAGTATGAATGAGCTCTCCAACTAGGAGTGAGATTTCTTAGTTCACCTGAGAGTACCAAATCTTTACTCATTTGAAAATTCACTAAAGTTTCTAATATAATAAGCTGGAAACAGGGAGATGATTGGGGTGCAAGCTCCTCTGCGTGTTGACTTCTTCCCAAAGACCATCTATCTCTGCAGGGACCTCTCTCTAAAATGAATCTTGAATCGTGTGCCTTCTCCCTTGAATGTAGGAGCCAGAAGACTAGGATTTCTCTTCTCTCTAATTCTTGCCAAGCCATCTCAGCCCTGTGTATAGACTTGGAACATTAAGTAAACTCTATTAGTGAGGATAGTCCTTTACAAATGATCTTTTAGCCAAAAGTAACCAAAATCCTTTCTGGAGCTGAACTTCTAAGCACTCAGACTCTGCTGTAGAGAGGGCAACTCTGATAAACCGGCCACATTGTTCATAGGGCAAACATATATTTGTCTAAAAGATTATTTTATGGAGAATTCACACAAGGGTCAAAAGAAGCAATAAAAGGACATTCAAAATCTCTCTGAAGAATTCTTACTATCAATTGTGAGACATAGGAGACACTGACACAGGACCATTCTGTTTCTGTGCTCCCTGAGGACAACAGAATTGCAGGGGATCAAAAATACCATTAAATGTACAAATTGAAAGACATCTCCATTCCAAATGTTCAAATGGGCTATTTATGCCCAAGCTGTGGTAGACCCTTCCAAGCTTGTATTGTTCTGATCAGCCACAGTTGGACACCATTTTCCACTGACCCTCACATAGTAATGTTATTTTGGTCCTGTCCAGATATCAAGGACAACCACCAGACAGGTACAAGGAGGATCCAGTAATACTAACTTAAGGAATACTTATTAAAGGTATAACCTTGTCCATAATTTGATTGATCTGACATATTCAAGATTAATTTCACAACAAAAGAGAGTATCTGACCAAATGTTTTCTTTTATATTAAAGTCAAAATCAACCAACAAATATTCATTTAATAACCTCTAGTATAGTGGAAATAACACTGAACTTGGTCAAAAGGCAAACATTAGTATCTTCATTGTGCATAGACTGACTACACAATCATGATCTGGATTGCTTCTATCCTATGTTTAGGGTCTTGAGCAAATCATTCATGTTTCTATTCTAACCTACAAAAATGACATGGTAATAGATGATCACTGGATTCCTTTTATAATTGATCAAGTTACTTAATTTATTTTCCATAAAATAGAAATAATATATCTGCTTTATTTCACTCATAAGCTATTACTGAATCTCCTTCTTTGTATATGTACTTCCCTTACAGTAAATCATGAATTTAGGATTTTTTTTTGGCTGTGACAAGATTAAATCATGTTCGATTATGCAGACTCTCAAAATTCAAAGTGTTGCTTGAAAGCAAGAAAAAAAAAACTTTTTTTCAGTATAGCTGGACTAAAATACACAGACCCAAAGATCAGTAAACAAGTCATTGTTCATCAGCAATGAGAAACAGGTTCAATCCTATACTTGCTCTACACATTTTTTAGGTCCACTTTGTTTAATGTTGTACCAAAAGTATGGGTGGAACAAAAATGAAATATACATTATCACATTTGTTTATACTTCTATCTAGGACAGTTCTTCAGATTCACTTTACTATGCAAACACTATAAAGTAGGAGGCAATTTGTGGGAACAATTTGAGGCAAAAGGAAGAAAAACAAAAAGAAACTTCCTATTCTGTTTATTCTTCTTCTACATTGAATAGCTGTGCTCACATGAAATTTATGCTCAAAAACTTTTAAGAGCAACTCCTTTCAGTCAGACATAGAAAGATCATTCAAAGAGAAATTGATTACACTTCAATCTTCTTTGCTGGATCTCAATCCAGACTATATCCAGTGTCATTTGGAATTATTGTAAACTCTGGAAGACTACGTCTCCCAGGACTCTCTCTGCTACAACTTCCCCTGGCACCTCCCACTTCATTTGGGGGAGGTGTCAGAGAAAGTATAAAAGGGAAAGTTTGGCACCTTTTCTCTCTCTCAATCCTGAGCTCTGCTCTCTCTTTACCCAGGAGGGTCTTCTCTCCCGACCCTGGAAGCAGCTCTCTCTGACCCTGGAGGTGGGCTAGCTCTCTCCACCCTGGAAGCATCTCTTTCTACCCTGAGACCCTGACTCTCTCTTGGCATCTTTTCCCCTTTCTTCCTACCTCCTAGTTTTCCTAGACCTTTCCCTTTCTAACTGAAATAAAACTTAGCTATTCAAACCCTAAAGTCAATTTTCCCCTATCTGGGCTGGGGACCACCTTCCTTTCCCTTCCTCTACCTTCCTCTCTCCTTTCTCCCATCCATCCTACCATCCTACTTCCATCCCTTCACTTTCACTACACAATCCTCTAACAATATCCTGGATTCTTCTATTTCAGAATTCTATCCTGGACCTTCTCTTCTCCCTTGGCACTTCTTCACTTCTTCATCTCATTGGTTCCCCTGGATTTAATTAGCATCTCTGATGATGGTTCTCAAATTTACCTATCCTCCCTAACCTCTCTGCCCACTTTTAAAAATTTCTCTAACTGCCTTTCAGACATCTCAACTAGATGACTAACATGCATCTTAAACACAATATGTCCAAAACAAAACTCAGTATCTTTCCTCTAAAGCCTAGCCTCCATTCTAGAATCCTTATTATTTTCAAGGATATTTGCCATCCCCTTGGCTCCTTAGGATTAAAACCTAATTGTCATCCTTAATTCCTTCCTATCTCTCAGCCCTCTCCCCCATATTTAATCTATTGCCAAATCAGTCTAATTCTTTTTTTTTTGAAATTTTTTGAAATTTTGAATATTTTCTCCTAGTTACATATTTCATGTTCTTTCCCTGTCCCCCAATCCCCCCTAAACCCCCTTAGCCAATGCACAATTCCACTGGGTTTTACACATATCATTGATCAAGACCTAATTCCATGTTATTGATAGTTGGACTAGAGTTATCATTTAGTGTCTACATCCCCAAAAATATCTGCAACAACCCATGTGTTCAAGCAGTTGTTTTCCTTCTGTGTTTCTCCTCCCACAGTTCTTCCTCTGAATGTGGCTAATTTTCTTTCTCATAAGTCCTTCAGCCTTGCTCTGGATCCTTGGATCCTTGCATTGCTGCTAGTATAAAAGTCCATTATGTTCGATTGTACTACAGTGTATTGGTCTCTGTGTACAATGTTCTCCTGGATCTGCTCCTTTCACTCTGCATCAATTCCTGGAGGTCATTCCAGTTCACATGGAATTCCTCCAGTTCGTTATTCCTTTGACCACAATAATATTCCATCACCTACAGATACCACAATTTGGTCAGCCATTCCCCAATTGAAGGACATTCTCTTATTTTCCAATTTTTTTTGCCACTACAAAGAGCGAGGCTATAAATATTTTTGTACGTCTTTTTCTTTATTATTTCTTTGGGGTATAATCCAAGTAGCGCTATGGCTGGATCAAAGGGCAGATAGTCTTTTAAAGCCCTTTGAGCATAGTTCCAAATTGCCTTCCAGAACGGTTGGATCAGTTCACAACTCCACCAGAAAAGTGGATGTCCCAATTTTGCCACATCCCCTCCAACATTCATTATTCTACCCTGTTGTCATTTTAACCAATCTGCTAGGTGTGAGGTGATACCTAGTAGTTGTTTTGATTTGCATTTCTCTAATTATTAGAGATTTAGAACACTTTCTGATGTGCTTATTGATAGTTTTGATTTCGTTATCTGAGAATTGCCTATTCATGTCCCTTGCCCATTTATCAATTGGGAGATGGCTTGATTTTTTGTACAATTAATTTAGCTCCTTGTATATTTGAGTGATGAGCCCTATATCTGAGTTTTTTGTTTTAAAGATTTTTTCCCAATTTCTTGTTTCCCTTCTAATTTTGGTAGCATTAGTTTTGTCTGTACAAAAACTTTTTAGTTTAATGTAGTCAAAATTATTTATTTTACATTTTGTGATTTTTTTCTAACTCTTGCTTAGTTTTAAAATCTTTCCCTTCTCATAGATCTGACTAGTATACTATTCTATGCTCACCCAATATACCTATAGTTTCTTTCTTTATATTCAAGCCATTCACCCATTCTGAGTTTTTCTTGGTATAGGGTGTGAGATGTTGATCTAGGCTCAAACTCTCCCATATTGTTTTCCAATTTTCCCAGCAGTTTTTGTCAAATAGCAGGTTTTTGTCCCAAAAGCTGGGTTCTTTAGGTTTATCGAAAACTGTCTTGCTGAGGTCCCTTAAACCTAGTCTATTCCACTGATCCTCCTTTCTGTCTCTGCCAGTACCATATTGTTTTGATGACTACTGTTTTGTAGTACAGTTTAAGATCTGGTACTGCTAGGCCACCTTCCTTCATATTTTTTTTTCATTATTTCCCTTGATATTCTTGGTCTTTTGTTCTTCCAAATAAACTTTGTTATAGTTTTTAACTGAGTTATGATCAGAACATTTACTTTAATCACTCTCATATTCCTAGTCCAATTAAAAAACCCTAGGGGTTCCACTTGTCAAAAACAGCAAAGTTTCAGTTAAGAAGCTATGTCATGGGACATCTAGGTGGCTGAGTGGATACAGAGCCAGGCTGGAGATGAAAGACCCTGGATTCAAATCTTACTGCACATACTGGTTTAGCTCTGTGACCTTAAACAAGTCACTTAATCCCTATTGCCTAGCCTTTACCTCCTTTCTGCCTTGAAACCAATACTTTGTATTGATTCTAAGAAGGAAGGTAAGGGTTGAAAAAGAAAAAGCTATTTTAAGAAATCTTTTCTCACCTTCATCACTTCCTCCAATACCTCTCATCTTCAATGCTAATCACAAGAGTAGGGCTGAATATAGACAATCTATTCTAAATGGAGAGTGCCATTTTTTACCAGCAAACAAAATCACTTTTTTTCTTAGCACATTAATCTGAATTGATTCTGTCAAATTTAATTATTTTTTGTTAATTGATATACTTCTTTCATTCTTTTTGTCTTATTTATTTTCAATTCAGAGTATGTATATGTATGTATATATATATGTTTGATATATATATGTTTCAGAGTATTTTAAAATTATTTTTTGAATTAAACTAATCTAGTTTTATGGTAGGGTTGTTTCTTAGTCTCAATCCTAAAGCAGTACTGGAATACAAATGGAGAAGATCAACCTGTCCAGTTCCTTTGCTTCCGCCTATATGCCAAGTAACTCACATTTCTGGCAGAACCAGAGGTTCAGAGCTAAGGCCAAGGCCAGCTATCAAACCTGCTACAAACACCTGCTATTCTCTAAAACAAGCTTAAATTGGGACGGCAACAAGGTACTGTCAAATCCACCAACTTCTCCATGATTGCTGCAGACAATCAGAGGCAGACTTCAATTTCCAAAATGCCCAGTAGAATGCCAAACAGGTGGTAACCATAATTGGGGGTCATAAAAACAGTAAACAAGTGACTTTTTTTTTCTTTAGAGAAGTGAGAAGATAGCCTGGTGCTGTGTGAAATGGAGAGAGGCTCTATTTAAGGCCATTGTGATAAGTTATCAAAAACTTTCAAGGCCCCCCCCAATTTTTATGACCTATGGAAAGGTAAATAAAAATGAATCTTCCAAATGCTGAGTGTTCTGAATGGTCCTCGATTAAGTATTGACTAGAGTGAGCTTTCATTTAACTGTCCTTACCACGAAACACAAGGAATAATGGCTTTATTTCAGCACTGAGGAAAATTAAATTCTATTAGAAACACTCAAGGACAAAATTGGCTTATGAGGCTGCCCTAGCTCCCTACTAAAAAAGAAGACGATAACTTTTGTTACTTCCACTGGGAATATCTAGGTTTGCTCTACTAAGCAATTTATCCAAAAATAAAGGGACAGGCAATAGCACACACTGGCAAATACATTTCTTTGAACTTCATTGTTTCTCTTATTGTGGCTGTCACTGCTTACCACCTTGGTTTTTTTGTGCTTTAGTATCTTAAGGACTTTCATTATTCATCCTCTGTGAAAATGACACTTCTTGTTAAAAAAAAAAAAAAGCTTAACTTTGATCTCCATTATATTGTGATGTTCCATAATGCCCTTTGACATGTGTGCAGATATTATTTGAATAGCATTGCTATTGCAGAACGCAACCCTAAATAAAATGAGAGATATACACATGAAGCACTGGTTTGTCCTGATTTCTTAATTTAGGAAACTTTTCATTATCTGGCACTGTAATAGATTTTGAATCTAGTCTTTATGTCTTAAGATAAAGGAAAACTAATCCCTTACATTTGTATGTTACAAACCTTTTATATATTGCCTCCTTAACGTTATGAGGGTTAGTGTGGAATAGTGGAATAGTGGAATAGAGGGTTAGTGTGGAATAGTGGAATAGTGGGAGCTGGCCCTGAAGTCAGGAAGGCAGTGGGTTCAAATCCCACCTCTGAAACATGCTACTTAAATTTGTGATCTAGGTAAATTATTTAACCTCTCAGCATGCCACCTTAAGACTATATATTCCAAACTGCCTCTGATTTAGATCAGTGGAGAGAATTTTCTCAGCCTAATGAACTAAATAAGGTGAGAAGTTTTATTCTACATTTCAGAAGTAAGAAAAAAAAAGATGAAGGGAGCTTAAAGGACTTACTTGGTATTATACAGACATGCAATGGAGGGGTCAGAACTGGAACTCCTGTCTTCTGATCATAGATTCCCAGAATTTAAGAACTAAAGGAGACTTCTCCAACCATTTAATCCAACTCTTAGCCAAAAATAATTTATCCTACAAATTCCAATGAGTAGTTATTTAGTCTCTGATTAAAAACTTCTAAAGAATATGAACCCACTAGCACTCAGAACCTCCCATTCTACTTCAGGATTACTAAAATTATCTCCTTAAAACATTCATCCAGCTGTTGGAAAAGTGGATATATCCCTGAGCCTGGAATCAGAAAGACCTGAGTTTACATCTAGCCACAAATACTTAGTAGCTGTGTGATCATGAAAAAGTCATTTAACATCTGTCTCACAAATAATACCAACCACCTCATGAAGGTGTCAGGAGAATTAAATGAGATAATATTTATAAGAAGCACTTAATACAACACATAGAAAAAAGTAGGTGCCGTTGAAATGCTTACCCCCTTCCTTTCTTCCCCAACTCTTCCTCTGGTTTCTGCTTTCTAGAGGCAAATAGAGGAAGTCAAACCATTTTCCCATATGGTAACATTTCAAATACTTAAAGAGGGCTACCATGCTCCTCTTTCTTCCATTGGCTAGATATTCACAGTTTCGCTAATCAACCTTTATATGGAATAAAATCTTGTTATCCATATCTGAACACTCCAACTGGGAAATATTTTCCTTCTCAAACTGTAGTTTCCCAAAATGACCACCATAATCAGGATATGGTCTGACTAAGACACATAAAGTGATAAATCATTCTCTTCCCAAAAGTTATATCTGTCAATGCAGCTTAAGATTGGGTTCTCTTTTTTTAAACTCCTTATCACAATCTTGATTCATATCGATAACAGCTTGCTCTCCACCCAAACCCTCACATTTTTTCTCCACAAAATGGTGCTTACCAATAACTTTCTCATCTTATATTTAAGTTTTTGAAACCAAATGTAAGATTTGACAGTTATCCCTATAAATTTTCATCCTTTTCTAGTAATTCCACCCAGAGTTCTCAACTGTCAAAATTTTTTAAAATCCAGAAACTGTCATGTTATTACCTGAGCAATCCTCTTTCTGCTTTATTATATTGTTTCAATGATAAGGCTATTAGTTTATAAAAAATAAAAGCCTCATACAGCATTTTAAAGTTTACAAAGCGTTGTTTTCCCCATCTGTTATCTCATTTGACCCTTACAACTACCATATGGAATGGGTAGCAGAGATTTTAAAGATGAGAAGACTGAGGTTAAAAAATTCTTTTCTGACCTAAATCACCCAGTTAATAAGTAACAGAGTCAGGTATTTCAGATTTGCTCACTCATGTTTAGTGTTCTTTCCTTCTTTCTGACAAGAACCACAGGAATATGGCAAAAATTAAAATTGATTCTAAATCAATGGGATTGTAAAAATTAGAGGTGGAAAAAGGCTATTAGAAAATCCATTGTGTGCCCTAGGGACTTTGGCAAATTGCTCCCAACAGTGCATTTGGAGTGCTTTTATGTCTTGACAAAACAGCATGTTAGATATAGAATAGTAGTCACCAGTGAAATTGAGTTGAGGAGCTGTCAAAAAATACAGAGCAGCTCATAAAAAATAATCTTCAAATCAAAGGAGAAAGCTATTTTTAGAAAACTGAAATAATTCCAAGAATTAGCACTAGAAAATTCTTCACAAAGGTTCTTTTTTTCTAGCAAGTATACTATATTTTTTCAACAAAGCAACACATTTCTCATACTCAATGAAAAACAGTGACAGTACGTTTAATCAGCATAATTGATTGTAAATTAAAATAAAGGCAGGCAAAGCATGGCCCTGAACAGCAGTGAATCTCTGGAATAGAAATTAAATGATGCCTACATATATCTACTTCATAAAAATTATAAGTAACATATTTTCAGGAAAGACAAACTTTCCCCCAAAAGTAATCCATTTAGTACTCACTGAACCCACTCATTGCTTTTATTTTTGAATAAGATTTTAGTAAAGGCAGTCTACATATGAAAACTTTCTTAAACTATTCATAGAATTAGTTCTATTCCTTTTTTTTATGTTAGCCAAAATAAAAGCATTTTTATTACGTCCAAAACTTCTCCTTTAGAAAATGCTGCACTTATATTTCAGGTGAATAAGAAGCCATCTCAAATTGGATGAGTTGTCATTGTTTGTTTAAAGTTAGTAAGCAAACTTTGTATCTTCATATAGAACCAAGCAGAGTCATCCTCAAAATGATAGAATCATTTACCTATAGTCTAAAAAAAAACACACTATTTCTCTTGATTTTCTCCCAACTTTTTAATAGAACATAAGGTTGTTTCTAAGCCATTCTGAAAATTTCTGGATACCCAAAGATCTCAACAGACTAAAAAGTTGAACAAATCTATTAAAATGAAATTTAATAGAGGTAAACATAAACTCTTACGCTTAGATTGAAAAAAATTCAATGTTCACAAACATAAGATGAGTGAGTTGTGGCAGACGGCATCTGAAAAAAATTATGGTGATTTTCGTAAAACCCTATCTCAAAATAAGTCAATAATATGACATAACAGTCAAAAGATTAATGCAACTTTGGATTGTTCTAAGAGGGCACTAAAGCCAAATCTCAAGAAATAAACATCGAATCATACTTTACTCTGGTCACATCACATCTAGAATACTATGTGTAGGTATCTCTGGAATAGTGTGTTGGTATCATATAGTCAAGTTTATGCCCTTTAAATACCAGTGAAAAGAATTCTTTAGCCCAGAGAAGACAAGATTAATAGAGACAAGATAATTGTCTTCTGGAATTTCAGGATCCATTAAATGGAAGAGAATTTAGATTTTTTTTATTTCTTGTCCTTTAATAAAGAACTGGGAGCAATAGGCCAGAGTTTCAGAGTCTAATTAAAGTTCAATATAAAGGAAAATTTGCAAGCAGTAAAGTGGGCATAGGATTTAGTCGGTATATTGGATAGTATTCTCCCAATATTTCCCAAGTTTATTGGACAAGGACATATGGCCAATAGAATGAGAAAAAACATAACCTTATAGCTCTTGCCATGATAGTCTCTGACATAAGTTATAGCAGCAATCATCAGATGCTCATGAAGAAGGTTGACCATTTTCCTATGACTTCAGAAAATAATAGAAGTCTGACTTCCCAGAGTTCCATACAAAAATATAAAATATCCAGATTAACAGAACAAAAAAGAGAACTTAGATAACTCAGTCCCAGAAAAAAAGAAATTAAATAAACCATAAGTGACTCACAAAAGAAAAGAAAAAGGAAAAAAAAACCTGGGTCCAAAGGATTTATAAGTGAATCCTATCAAACATTTAAGGAATGATTTTTAACATTACCTAAGCTATTTCCAAAAACAGGAAAAGGATGTCCAATCATATTTCTTCTGTTACAAATATGTTATCAATACCTTAACCTATGAAGTGCTTCCTGTTTTCACAATTCCCCATGGAACTGTCCAATGTCCTGCCTTTATAGCAGTGAGTTCTACTGACTCCATCAAGACAGGAAACAGGAAACATCCATATCTCCATTATCTAAGAAGGAAAGAAGTAGCCCAGTGGAAGTGTGGATCTCATTATTTTATAAAGATGGGTGAGGGAAATAGTTTTATTGGGAAATGAAAAGAAAAGTATGAACAGACCACTTATTAATCCTAAAGGATGGAGGATGATTAGACCTCCCACTGGAGAGAAAATGAAGGAGGACCAAGAATGTTCTTTAAATATACATCCAACAGAATAGTCCCCTTAGAGTCAGATCCAATTGTAATGGATACCACCTCTGAAGTAGACTTTATCTCCTTTTCACAGCCAGGGGTATGCAACACTAACACCTCTCCTAGAGTTGTAATGGGTCTGGTTCTGAATTCATAAATGTAGCCTGGTGCATAGGAATAAAGGGAACAATGCTAGATAAACATGCTGTCACAGGTAATAAACTTTAGATGAAAGACTGCAAACAAAGGGTAATGATAAGACTGACAGTCTCCAATTGGGAAGAGCTCTCTAATGATAAGTCCAATAGCATTCTCAGGCCAGATGAATGTGGCCAAAGTGAAACAAAAGGTTGGACTACTATCTGTTGAATTCAAGCAACTACTTTATGGATAGAAAGGGATTTGTACAAATTTGTAATTGAAAATATTCTAAGTTTCCACAATTTAGATAGCTAATAGCAGATTTTACTTTTAGATCTAGAAGTGATTTTTAAGTAGATAACCAGGACTCCTTAGTTCTAAAGATTTTATCATCCTAATCTAACTCTTTTATTTTGCAGATGAAGAAACTGAGGCTCACTTCCATTATTTATATGTATAGTCATACAGGTTAGTAGTTGAGCTAATACTAAAACCCATATCTAGTTCATTTCTTGGCAGATAGGAAGTGCTTAATAAATACTTTTCATTCATTTGTATCAATGGACATTTATGATAATAAATAATATTATGTGGCAGAGACTCTCTTCTCTCTCCTAACCTATCAGTCTTTAAAAAAAAAAAAAGAAAAGAAAATTCCTTACCTTCTGTCTTGACATCAATACTAAGCATTGTTCCCAAGGAAGAAGAGCCATAAGGGCTAGACATTTGGGGTTAAGTGACTTGCCCAGGGCCAAGCAACTAGGAAAAGTCTGAGACTACCATTTGTACCAAACACCTTGCTTCTCTAGGCCTGGCTTTCTATTCACTAATCCACTTAGTTGCCCCCCACCCAATCTACTACTTCTTTCATTGTACCTCATAGTGTGCTGGTAAATGTTTAATCAGCTTTGAAGAAGGAAAATTAAATTATATGAATATGTGTATGTATATACATATGTAGGGTATACTTTTAGGTTTAATCTACATTGTTAACATTTTCTCCATCATTTAAGCCTAGAAAATAAACAAAATAATAAATCAAAACCTTATTTCTAGTTTTCTGATTCTCACGTTGAAAATGCTCAAACTGAAAATTTAACAATATACTCTGCTGAGCCTATACTAGCTAGTTTCACCATCTCATAAAAATTTATTCCACTACATTTTCACCTAAGAAATGCATATTGAGAATTTCCCTAAGTTAAATTTTAAAAAGAAGACATATAACTAGGGCTGGAAGAATTGGAACAAAAATTTAGAATTAGCAATCATCATTATCACACATGGACTTCCTCCTCCAGTAGCCTAAACTTTCATTTCATTGTATCCCATGACTTGCTTCCTCCATAACCTGGAATTACCTGATAGAAATCATGTTCAATTTGGAGGCAGAGGACCCAGTTCAAATTGTGTCTCAGCTATTTACTGCCTGTGTGACCTTGGACAAGTCTCTAGACCTCCGTTCCTCATCTATATCATGAGAGTAGGACTATATGACTTCTAAGTTCTCCAGGTGAACTCCCATTTATCACTTGCCTAGATGAAGAAATTAGTCAAATGAAATGGGGCCTCTTGTAATATTGATGGTCTCTGAAGTAGTTTCTTAATTCTTATTATTGTTTATCTTTTCATGTATCTTAATCTTCTCCAATAAGATGGTCAACTCTTGCATGCATATATATGTATGCATGAATGGATGGATGGATATATATTTGTAGAATGTCTGTATGATATACATATATACTAAAAAAAAAATTGGCAGCTGCAGGTGACCTGCTGCCTATGTACTGTCCTGCAAATCTCCACATGCAAGCACACTCTGTTGCCTTTGTTTTCAAGAACTTCATAGATTTTTTTGAGGATGCTTAATAAATGCACAGTTCCTGTTCTCAGAGCAAGGACTACTTTGCAAATAAATATAGCCTTATTTAGAGAGATTCTTCCTGGGCATTCGTCCTTTTCAGCTAAATTGACAGGAATGAATAATGACTAGGGAAAAGTATAGTCATATAAACCCTAGACACACTAATATGGTTTATTAAAGGTTTGGGGTTCAATTCCAGATTATGCAGTCTTTAACCAGGCAAAGCTCTCATTATCTGAAAGCTAGTAAATAGCCATCATAAAACTGTCCCCACTGCTATATCCTGTTTTTCTATTTATAATAATCTCTCTCCATTCTGGACTCAGGGTTCATCACCTGTGACTATTTATATCTTTTCCTCCTGAAATGCTAGAGGGGATGACTATACTAAACTTGGGCTCCTTCTCCTTGTGTTTCAGTGAAATTAAAGTTTTGTTTTCCTATTACCTTTTGCCCTAAATGGCATAAAAGAGAAAAAAAAGTGATTTTTACGGGAAACAAGGATATAACTAGGACAGTACTAAGAAGAAATCATTAGGAATGTTGATGGAATACAAAACACTCTGATGTTCAAGGACATTACTATTGGTGTACCTTTCTTATCAGTTAACTTTAAATGTGACTCACAAATGTTCAAGTTATAAAATTGTTATTAATCCCCCTGGAAACATATCAATGAAATAGATTAATAAAGGAATTAATGACATTTTGTATATGTAAACCAAACATAAGAAATATACCTCCAATTAATCACACAGGACCAAAGAGAGATCTCAAGGGCACACTAGCAGAGACCTCACCTCGAATTGACATCAAACATTAATATTCATTGTCTGTATGTAACTGGAAGGGACTCAGTCTATAGTTCATGTAATCCAATTCCTCATTTTTTTTGTTAAAGAAGTCACAGTTGGAAAGTTAAGTGAACCACCCAATTTGCACCATGTTCTTCATATCACTGTTATGCCAAGCTCATTTTTTTTTAAATAAGTCAGGCAATTGTGGGCAGCTAGGTGGTTCCTTGAAGTGAGAGGCAGTCCTAGAGAAGGGAGGCCAAATTTGGCCTCAGGCACTTCCTAGCTGTGTGATCCTAAGCAAGTCACTTACCCCCGCCCCATTGCCCAACTTAAAAAAAAATGTTTACTTCCAATCTTAGAATCAATATTGTGGGAAGCAATTTAAGTCGGGCGATTGGACTAATGGGTTAAGGAAATCAATCAATAAGCCTTTAATATTTATGTATACTCACTTTGTGATCAACATTGTGCTAGATACTAGGTATATAAAAGGAAAAGAAAACAGTTTCTGCCCTCAAGGAACTTACATTCTGTATAAGGAAATAATATGTACACATATGAGTGAATACAGCAGGCACATAGTATATATGAGGTAATTTTGAGGTGGAATAGATATTACTAGTTGGAAAAATGAGGAACATCTATTTTATCTCCCTAAGATAAAATACTAAGACAATGATGTTCCTGGGATGTAAAGCATTTAATAGGTGTTTCTTAGAATCCTGGTAGATGATAATACAGTGAATGTAGACCAGAAACTGAATGACTGGAACCAAAGAGCATATATTAATGTCTGATGTCAATTTGGAGTAAGGTCTCTACTGTGTGCTATTAACATTTTTATCAGGCACCAGCATTAAGATATAGAGGGTGAGGACAGCTGGGGACTTGGTGGATTGAGGCATTTCTAATGAAATACAGACACATATATTTTCTTTTCCCACCTGGGGAATTCCCTATATTTATTTTATATAAAAATGTATAGTTTATTATTTATTAATTTGTATTAAATATAAAAAATACAAAAGATTTGTATAAATTAAGTATAGGTAACTCCCAGAAAAGGAATTTCCCATTGAAAGTCAGCACTTTCTCTGCAACCTCTTAGCTGAGTTGTTACTCATGAAAGAGACAGTTGAACTTAGATCTTCCTGACTCCAGGTGTATTGATGATAAAACTGTTAGGATGAAGAGAGATCCCTTAAAGATGGTATAAATGGTTGACTAGGGTTTAGTTATACCCAGTCTGACAGGATGATTTCTTCAGGGCAGAGAGCAAAAATGGCTGCACTCTCTCTCTCTCACTCTCTCTCTCTCTCTCTCTCTCTCTCTCTCTCTCTCTCTCTCTCGGGCTTGTATTTAACTAATCTGACGGTTTCTTCAAAAGTAACAAGGCTTGGGGGCAGCTGGGTGGCTCAGTGGATTGAAAGCCAGGCTTAGAGATGGGAGGTCCTAGGTTCAAATCTGGCCTCAGATACTTCCTAGCTGTGTGACCCTGAGCAAGTCACTTAACCCCCATTGCGTAGCCCTTACCACTCTTCTGCCTTGGAACCAATATATAGTATTGTTTCTAAGAAGGAAGATAATTTTTTAATTATTTAAAATATTTAAAATAAAGTATAAAATAAAAAAATTTTGAATAACTTAGTTAATCACAATGTCTCTAGAAATGGGATTTTTCTTGTTCTGTACACATCTCATATTTCTTTAAGACATTAAACCTGGATGGGAAGATAGCAGATTAAGGCATGAAGCTTCTTCACCCCCCCAAACTGCCAAACAACCAAAAACAACTCCACAAAATTAATACTAAAAGTGACAAAAGCAGAAAGGAGTTTCTAGTGAAAGAGAATAACCAAGGACCACTAAGGACTTTCCTAGTCTCAGTCCTACAATCTCAGGCCCTGGGCAAGAACAGAGCAAACAGAGTGGAATTCACAAGGTAGGGAGGATGGGGGGAGGGAGGTATGAGGGGGAGAGCAGGATTAACAACCTCACTTTATTTGATAATCCTTGGAGCCTGTATTCTCAAGGATGCCACTGGAATCTGCAGGCTGAGGGCCCTAGGAACAACTATGTCCATTGCTGCCTTGGCTCCAGAGATCCTGTGTTGATTCACAACTGGGGACTGAAGGAGTGGACAACACAGATTCTATTGATACCAGGCCCTAAGGGCAGGAACTCAAGTCTCTTTGCTAACAAAGGACTTAGGGCTAAAGTGGATATAATTGGAAGGGACTAACAGGGTAATTATATTATATTAGGGGGAATGTTAATTTTTCCCTCTTAAAACTAGATAAATCTACCAAGAAATAAATAAGAAATTTAAGGAGATGAATAGAACTTTAGATGAATAAAATGATAGATATCTAGAGAGTCTCCACCCCACCTGCATGAGGCTAGTAACAGATTTAAGTCTAAGTATACACATAATCCAAACCTAATTTTTGGTGGGACAATAATGGTTGAGACAGTATAAATACTCTGCAAAAGTCTTATTTCATCTCTTATTATACTACAGAGGATGCGGCATTGGAACTAAAGTTATTTCTTTGTCTCTAGAGATTTTTAAGTGGACACTTGATAACCAATAATTGAGGAAGGTCCAAAATTAAATTCATGATTGAGAGTCATGTAGTAAAACTACATCAGGTAGTAAAACTAGAGATCTGAGATTCTTTTTAGCTCAGAAATCCTGTGATTTAGAAGATCCTTTTCACTCTCTTATCTCCAAAAATGGATATAATCCTTTTTCTTCTCTGAAAGCTACTAATATAGATGAAAATCAATTGATCAAACAGCAAGCATTTACTGTCTTCTAGAGGCCAAGCAAGCAGCATGCAGTTGGCCTTGCTTGTTATTTCTTATGGAATTATTACTTTTCTCACAAAATTAAGATATCTTTCTCTGCAAGAGAAAAATGAAAGGAAGTAGCATACCTACACTCCACTTAAATTAGAAGGAAGAGGCAAGGAAGCAGACTGAGTGGGAATAAGAATATGAGAGACCCTCTGTTTTGGTGACTGGGATAGTTAGAATTTCATCACATCTCTGAATATGTGTAAGTATGAGAGTCTACAACACAACTATGAGTATGTAAGACTGTGGATAGGTGGCATGAGCATAAAGAATCATGTATAAGTGATTTACAAATTTGTATGTTCCAATATTGCAAGAGTATATGATTTTTTGGTGTAATAATAACCCTTTCATGACTTAGCAAATTGAAAAAATATTTTGAAGTCCCAAAGAATCCATTTTCCTAAGACCAACTTTCTGTTCAAGAGTTTCTACAAAGCTGGTCCCCAGACATTTTACACATTCTAGTGCTGTGCCTTTTCTAGAAACCTTTTAATCTTGGGAGGGCATTCTTAAATTCCGAGTTTTCTGTCACTGGCCTCAAGAATCCAGATACATTTTCATATCATATTAAGTTATTAGGGAAAGACTTAAATGTAAAAAGAATAATGGAAATGAATAAAATATTTGGGCTTAAGAACTTTCTGAAACTTTTCATGAGCTGATGGTTAAACCATTGTCTAAGACAATGATGAGCAACTTTTTGAGCTTGGTGTGTCAAAATTAGCCAGAAAACCAAGCATAACTCAGGTGATGTGTCATTTTGAGAAAAAAAAAACATAATTTTGTGATATTTAGAGTTTAAATAACAAAAATGTATAATTATAATATATAACTATATTTAATAAACCAAAATATGTAATTTAATATAGGTAGAATTGTCATCTATAGTACACTACAGCAAATGTTTCATCCTTCGCATGTGGCCCCATTCTTCTCTGTATGCAACTGCGTGTCATCAGAAATGGCTACACGTGTCAATACTGACATGTGTGCCATACATTTGCCATCAAAGATCTAAGAAGAAGGAATGTTTGCAAGTCTGAATAACAAGTTGTTGATAGAGAGAGGATAGTCATCTGAAATATGAAGTCAAGTAAGACTAGAACAACATTCTAAAATTAAATGTTATTCTTTCTAGAAAAAACAAAAATCAGTCTTAATATGAGGAATAAATACAACCAAAATAAATGGCATAGACAAGTGGTCCATTTTGCTGATGACATTATCCAATATTTTATTAGTTTCACTGCCCTGTGGTTTTCCATTCTGAATTTCCTATAGCTTTATTCTGATGCTCAAAAATGTCAAGTTTTCATATTGACCCAGACTAGAACTATGTTATATTTTGGAATTTTGAAAAACAAAAATCATTCAGTTTAAAATGAGTTTTTTGGGCAGCTGGGTAGCTCAGTAGATTGAGAGTCAGGCCTAGAGACAGGAGATCCTAGCTTCAAATCTGGCCTCAGATACTTCCCAGGTGTGTGACCCTGGGCAAGTCACTTGACCCCTATTGCCCACCCTTACCACTCTTCCACCTATGAGCCAATACACAGAAGTTAAGTGTTTTAAAAAAATAAAAAAATAAAATGAGCTTTTCATTTCAGGGTTGTATTCAGTAATTCAATTGCTTATAAGTTTAGATGATTAAAAGTAAGAAAATTGTGGATAAAAATCTTTCTTCCCAATTATTAGATATAATAAAGAGGTTTTAGCTTTAATGTGGGGACAACTATAATGAATTGAATTGATAGACTCATTGATTTTCAGCTTGTTAAAACTGGAGTCTATTTTTGTTTGTTATTTCTTTTTTAAATCTTTCTATTTTAGAATTAATATTAAATATTGGTCCTAAGACAGAACTATAAAGACTAGGAAATTGGGATTAAGTGATTTATCCAGGGTCACACAGTCAGGAAGTATCTGAGACCAGATTTAAACCCAGGACCTCCTATCTCCAGGACTAGCTCTCTATCCACTGAGTCACAGAGGTGTCCCAGCTGTTTTGTTTTGTTTTCTTTTCTTTTCTTTTCTTTTCTTTTCTTTTCTTTTCTTTTCTTTTCTTTTCTTTTCCTTTCTTTGTAAACTGAACACAGCTCCTGGCACATAGTAAAAACTTAAATACTTGTTGATTGGTGCAAAATTATTGAGTCTTTACTAAATCCTCATTTGTTTTATTTAAAATTCTTTAAAATCCATTTGTAATAATTGTTTAAGAACATTTAAAATTTATGAAGCCATGACAGTTATTTCAATATAGCCTAAAAGAA
Organism: Gracilinanus agilis; assembly: GCF_016433145.1. Lineage (NCBI taxonomy): Eukaryota > Metazoa > Chordata > Mammalia > Didelphimorphia > Didelphidae > Gracilinanus > Gracilinanus agilis. The sequence continues at coordinate 577,658,655 of NC_058132.1, forward strand.
AACAATTTAATTCTCCATAATATTCATTCACCTTGTTTACTGTTTCTCTTAGATGAATTTAATTACTTGAGTTATTCACGTATTCACTCTTTTAAAAGCCTTCAGTAAGTATTTGCCATGCGCTTGACCCTAAGCTAGAAACAACATAAACAAATAAGATATGATCTTTGTTCTCAAAGAGTTTACAGTATAGAATATAAAAAAAAAAAAACAACTCTACAAATAGTACAAAATAGCACATCATAAATTTATAGGAGTATTAAAGTATTCAGAGGAAATAACTTCTAGCTCCATGGAAAATTTGATTAAGGAGGTGGTATTTGACCTAAACATTGAAGAATGAGTGAAATCCCCACAAGTGGTGGTGGGCAGGAGACTCAGATGAAGTTTTCTAAGATTAAGCAAAAGCACCAGTGAAGATACAGATGAAAGAATTTATGAGTAGACTTGGGGTTGGAGTCAATATCAGTCTACTTTGTCAGGAAGAGAAGTAATATGGTTCCATTGCTATTATCATCAACAATTTCATCAACATCATCCCTTTCATAATCAACAACAATCATTTAATAAGTGCCTACTAAGTGTCTGGCCCTGTGTTAGGCACTCAAAATATAGGAAAAGTGAAAACGTAGGCCCTGCCCTAAAGGATCTCACATTCTAATGAGGGAGACAACTTTCGAGCAATAGTGGATCCATATGACAAAAATATGAGGTAATCACAGGAAAAAAAAAGGTACTAGCAATAGGGTTAGGAGGAAGGGTGGTATGATCCAATTAAGACAACTTGCAACAGGTTGTATTAGAATTGGGTCTTGAAGGAAGGCAATTAAAATGTTCTGTTGAATCCATTTTCTGGAATATCAGATTTCAGTATTCAGAAATCTATAGGGAACTATTGAATAATTTGAAAAGAGAAAAGATTAGAGTTCCTATCTAACACTACTATATTGAACAAAATAAATTTGTGAATGATTAGGGCTTGAGAGACAAGTCATGAAAAAGGAACTTAGAAATATGAATAGAATATGTCAAGAAATAGCTAAGATATTTACATTTTCACTGAGAAAGTTAAATTTTTCTTAGAGTTCTTTTCTCTCTTTTAAAAAATTGGCAAATATAAATACATAAAATGCACATACCCTCATACAAAAGTTTCCTAGTATTTGATGGAAACCTGATCCTTTATGACCCTACCAACATTCATTTGAATTATCAGTAACTCTAGGTATTGGATCTTTGTCTCTGACTTATAGGAATGATTCATTTTGGGAAATTCACTCATATATTTTCACCCCTTTTTCTACTACTGTTACTGTACCTCAGGGAAAAATATTGTAGGCATTCTAACTTGTTATTGAGACTCCATAGCTAATATGAATAGGAAAAGAATTTTGTTCTAATATAAATTGCTAAAATATGTGACCGAAGAAAGATTTCAGATGGGATTCTGTACATTTTAAAGAGAAAATGATCTGTGATATAAATTTGAGGACTTACATTGCTTTGTCAACAGAGTGCAATGATAGTTTGCTTTTGTGATAACAGTTTGATGTTATATAGAAGCAGAGAAAGAGTTTTTGTTAAGTATAAAATAATGTAATTATAAAGAAATAAAGTTTTAAGGGAACCAAACAGCCATGGTACTTTATTGAAAACTAGAGGTAATGCATGTTTAGTACCTCTCATAACTTGGGTATATATCTTTTGTGAATCAAAAGGGTAAAAACTGAGAATACTAAAATTATTTTACAGAAGATATGATTAAGAAAATGTTTATCAATTTGTTAAAAGAAATTGGGGGAGCTGTAACTTTTTAATTAAGGTAAGTCGCTCAGTCAGAATTATCTCTTTTAAGTCACTGAGCAAGAGAAGCATTATACCAGACCTAAGAAACAACAGCAGGATTTAGATATAAATGGTGATACCATAAACAAATTAGGGGAACATAAAATTTACTTGTCAGACAGACCTATAGATAAGTTTATGCACAAAGAAAATCAATTAAACTAAGATTAAAAATAAAATAAAAAATTGAGAAAAATCTGTATAGCAAATCTGACAAAGGCTTCATTTCTCAAATATATAGAGGACTGATTCAAATTTATAAGAATAGAAAGCATTTTCCAACTTACAAATGTTCAAAGGATATGAAAAGGCAACTCTCAGATGAAGAATTTAAAACTATCTTTAGTCATATGAAAAAATTTTCCAAATCACTATTGATTAGAGAAATTCACATTAAAACACCTCTGAGGTGCCATCTGACACTCAGCAGACTGGCTAATATGGCAAAAAAAGGAAAATCATAAATGCTGGGGGGGGGTAACAATCAGAACACTAATAATGTTAGTGCCCCACTTAGAAAAGAAAAAAGTTTTTCATGAGGGCTGATTGCCTAGACTGAACAACACTCTTTAACCCAGAAGTTACTGATTTGATGAACTATCTATTTCTCTAGGATATTAAAAGAGAGTTGCTATTCTTACTTCTAAATGTCTAAATGTCCAAATACAATTAAGGCTAATTTAAAGGGCTTATAAAGGCTTTATTTGGTTTAAAAAGAAGATAATTTTCCCAGTTTAAGAATGGTGAGTATCAAAAAATCAGACAGTGAATGGACCACTAGCATGAAAGCCTATAGTCTCCAATTTTGAGACAGCCTAAGCACATGAATTTTCTCTTTAAGTGGGTTTATACTAGTCACAATTGTTACTGAGTGCATCTATGAGAAATGACAACCTGGAATTATATGAGTATGGTGAGGTATTTGTTTTAATAGATTGGTTTCTATGATATTATTTATTTTTTAATTAAGTAAATGGTACATTTAAGACCTAAAAGTTTCAGTATTGTTAATGGCTTAAAGGGTAAAGAGCATACTCTATGTGGCTATCTTGTAAATGTCTTGTTATATAGATAGAAAACACATTAATTGAAGGCTAAAGAGATAGAGTTTGAGTAGAGGAAGTGTATTCCCACTTAACAGTGTTACCCAAGGACAAAAACAATCATTTAACATGTTGGACACTGCACTAAGTGCTCGGGATACAAAGGAGTTTAAATAGGGGAGATAATGTGTAAGCAAATATACCAAGCATATTCTTTACATGATAAATAGAAAATAATTGTTAATTAGAAAAGGGACTGGAATTAAAAAGGAGTGGGGGTGGGGGGCAGCTGGGTAGCTCAGTGGATTGAGAGCCAGGCCTAGAGATGGGAGGTCCTAGGTTCAAATCTGGCCTCAGACACTTCCCAGCTGTGTGACCCTGGGCAAGTCACTTGACCCCCATTGCCTACCCTTACCACTCTTCCACCTATAAGTCAATACACAGAAGTTAAGGGTTTAAAATAAAAAAAAAAATTATAAAAAAAAAAAAGGAGTGGGGAAGGCTTCCTGTAAAGGATGGGATTTTAGTTGGAACTTAAAGGGACCCCAGAGGTTCTATAGTTAAAGAAGAGGAAGGAAAGCCTCTTAGGCATGAGGAAAAGCCAGAGAAAATACCTGGGTCTGAGAGATGGAGTGTTTGGTTTGTGAAACAACTAGGAGACCAGTATCTTTGGATCAAAGAGTACGTTTTTTTTCCCCTTTTTTCTTTCTTTCTTTCTTTTTTTTTTTTAAAGTGAGTAAAATGGAAGAGAACTGGAAAGGGAGGAGGGAACAAGGTTATGAAGCACTTCCAATGCCAAACAAAGCTCTTTATACTTTCTCCAGAAGGCAAGAGGAAGCCAATTAAGTTTATTGATTAGGGGTGACATGATCAACCCTGCCTTTGGGGAAATAATTTTAATGACTAAACGAAGAATGAATTTGAGAGGAGAAGCAGGCCAGCTCACCAGCAGGGCTATTACAATAGTTCATGCTTGAGGAGAGGAGGGCTTGCCCTCCAGTGGTGGTAGTATCAGCTAGTTTCAGTGCTTTCCAGAACACTCCTGACTTTTAGAAAAACGGTTGGTTCCAGAAAAGAATGAGGTGAGAAGAGACTTGAGGCTGGGAGATCCTTTAGAAGGCTCTGGCAATTGTTCAGAAGAGAGTTGATGAACATCTGAACGAGGGTGGTGTCTTTATGGACCAGCACAAAAGATGATGTGAAAGTAGAATTGTCAAGACATCATTTGACTAGCTTTCTAGAGTGAAAGAGTAATATCCGATGACTGAGGTTTTGAACCTAGGTATTTGGAAGGATGATGCTATACGTGGACAAAGGAAAGCTGCCAGAAACCTGACCTTTTTTTTATGTCATTGTCCTTACCACTTTTGGTAAAGATCTTCAAGAAGAATTTAAATCAGGTATTCAAGTCTTCCTTACAGTTCAATGGTAACCAGCTTTTATGCATAAAAATGCAGTGCTGTTAATAAGATTGATGGACTCTAAGTAAAAGTCCTTCTTTTAAATACTTTAAGTAAGTACCTCTTTCCGCTGTGCTAAAAAAAAAAATTAACTTATTGTAGGGACTTTATTTGTCAGAACTGTCAAACGAAATCCCTCTTGGACATGTAATTTGAGCTGTGGTACCAACAGGACAACAATAGCACCTAAAACTTGTAGATACTTGCACCTTTAAACTTTTAATTATAGTGCTTCGAGAATTTCTTTTCATCAAATACATTTCAGAAAAGTAAATCACTTTTGAAAGATAAAAGGACTGAACGGTAATGCCAGCAGTTTCCATATTAATAACAACCTCCCTTCAATCAGAGACATGAATCAGACACATGACAAAATACAGTGTGCTAAATGAATACAAAGTACCAGGACTGAACTGGTGGGCTGCAGCAATTACCAGACCAGTGAAATAAAATTGTGCTGCTAAACAATTTATAATCACCCTCATCAGTCCCCTTTCTAATAGGTATGGAGGGATGTCTTTGAACAAGTGCCTAATATTAACACCCAATTTCCTCATCTTACAAAATACATTTAAAATGCACCAAGAACACAGGCATAAGCTTTTCCTACTGAATTTCTAAAATGATCTTTCAGAGAGAAGAAAGAACAGCATCTATTCTGTCCTCCAACCTCCTGCATAAAGTTGACCACTATTCGGGCCCCTCGTGTGTTTTAGAATTTGGGAAAATGAATATCCAGTAAATGACTCCCAACCAACTTCATATGGTTATGTGGAAAAAATGATGTGTGATGTGACTGTCACATGTTGTGTCACTCTTCTTAGGCATAAACAAGATCTAATGTTCAGAAAGGGTGCATTGTCAAAGGAGCCTCCTAACAGCAAAAAAGGACAATGAAGAAAAAAGCTTTTAGGCAGAGAGTATTGAAATTATACTGGAGGAACATCAGCAAGGTAAGCATTTACATAGAGAAATATCAGAGCGTGTGCTCTTTATATTAAAATAAGACTTGTCCTATTTAGGAACATTATTCAGACTCACTTATTTGTGCAAGCAGTATAATATAATAGCAGAAACACTGGGCCTGGAGTCAAAAGAACTCATTTGAGTCCTAGCTCCATCATGTAGGTAGCGTGATACAATGTAAAGAGTGCCAGTCTTGGAGAACTAGGATATGAGTTCAAATTCCCACTTGGCCACGTAGCATTGGAGTGACTCAGTCTCTTCATTTGAAAAATTAGGAAGGTTGAAATAAAAGATTTCAGAAGTCCTTTCCAGCCTTAGGATTGATTCTATGAACATAGGTCCAAGGGATTTAACTAATCCAAGTCTTAGATTTTGTCCCTGTAAAACAGGAACCCAACTATCAGTACTACTGGATTGTTGTATTCACATTGCTTTGTAAGATTTAATGCCTATAGAAATGAAGATAGATAGCATTTGTCCTTAATTATAATTGAAAGGAATGGGGAATATTTAACAATTAGCCAAGAGCTAAATTTACAAGAATACTTGTTATTAAAGCAAAAATGTTATATGGGAAAAGATTTTTGGGGTTTGCCTCTTGTTCCCCTACAGTTGAATTTAACGAGTCTTTATTATACATTTCTTCAGTACAAGTAAAGTTGCATAGCACAAGAGATATGAAGACAGATGCAACAGAGACCCAATTCATTAGTAGCTTATAGTATATTTAAAAGGGGAAAAGCACACTCAAAAATACCTATGAAACTTTGGTCTTAGCCGCAACTTAGAATTTGTGGAGGTTTTATTTTGTTTTCAAAAGCAAAGTGCAAAAGTGGTATCATCCAAATGTTTGTACCCATCTAGCCTTTCCCATGAAAGTCCATAATTGCCTATATGGAACAGATCACTATAATTCCATTAGAAATTCTCTTTCTGGGGGCAGCTGGCTAGCTCAGTGGATTGAAAACAGGTCTAAAGAAAGGAGGTCCTGGGTTTAAATTTGACCTCAGACACTTCCTAGCTGTGTGACCCTGGGTAAGTCACTTACCCCCCATTTCTGAGCCCTTACCATTCTTCTGTCTTGGAACCAATATATAGTATTGATTCTAAGGTGGAAGGTAAGAGTTTAAAAATTCTCTTTCTGCCTCTCATCAGTGAGAGTATTGTCTCCTGGCCAATTAATGTTTAGCAAGTCCAGGTAAGCTACCTGATAGTGTCAGAGCTATTGTATAGCAGGTAAAGAAGGGCCTAATCATTTTGCCCTTGTTTTTTAAAAAAAAATGCCTGAGTTTGATCTCATGAGTAAGAAGGGAAGAACCTGGTTTAGACTCATATTCTTCCAGATTACTCAAGTATCAAGTTTCACATAAAAGAAAGATCCTAATTGGCTAACAGAGGAAAACGACAAAAGGGGAATCAGTTTTCCTCTTCTCATTTTAAGAATGGAGCCCCTGACTTCACAAACTTATTACAGACTACAGAATTTGGCATCTACTGAGGAGTTAAACATTGGCATCTCTAAGTATAAAACGTCAGCCTGGTCTGTTTGGTTACAAAGAGAGTGATAAATTGCCAGTTAGCACAAGTAATTCCTATAAGCAGATATAAATGAACTGTGGTTGAAAAATATTGTTTAGGGAATTTTATATTTGTGTATATTAATTGCCTTGGTTTTCAAGGATGGCTGGTGCATTATAATTCAAACTTCAGATGCCCTTCAAATTAGCCTCTTGTGGGTGAATTTAAATCCTTTTAGAGACATGTCCCTGAAAGCTCTAGCTTTCACTGTGAGACTCTCCAGGAATGCAAATTTTTGCTTAAGCAAAATGCTATTTTTTTCAAAGAAAATTTAAAACAAAATTACTGATCATTTTTATAAGAGGTTCAATATAATGCACTTCCTCAGAAAAACTTACTTTTGACACAGAGTAAATCTCAAGGCTTTTGGTTTTTGTTTGGTTTGGGGAGGGGGAGGATTGCAAATCCATTTTTTGAAAAATTATCCCTACCTTCAAAAAGTTCTTCCCTCCAAGAAATGGATGGACTAGTTTTAAAACATAGGAGATTGGCAGTTTCCTAATTTACTGGCATATAATGCAGTGAACAAATGGAATATATGACAGTAGATTGCAGCTGCTTTTTTTGAGGACTTGGAAATTTTTACAGGGGTCTAATATCATATTGTCTCAGACAAGAGAAGGAGAATATGGGAGGCAGGAGTTTGGAAGGAGATATAAAGCAATCAATCAACATGCATTTATTAAGTGCTTACAATAAGCCAGAGAATGTGCTAAGTACAAAGGATAAAAAAAATTAAAATGAAAGCAAAATGGGTACCTACTTTTATGGAGTTTAAATTCTAATATGAATAAAGAGGAGAGGACTAGAGAAATGAAGATGCAACAGAACTCTGCAGAGAAGAGGAAATACAGGATCCTGTCTTTAGGTCGTTGGCCTCAATGACCTCTAAGACCAACAGAAAGAGGAAGGTGATAAATAAACCAGATGCGGACCATGTTTGTTTAAGAACTAAGTTAGTTCAATTTCTCTGGTTATTACTTTTGTTCTCCCATAAGAGTTACCTTGATTGTCCCAAATGTTGGCATCATCCCTCTAAAGTGAAGAAAAGGGCTATGTTTTATAGGGAAAGGAAGACCCTTGTTCTAGAATATTGGATTGGTTTTCTATCTCTAATGGCAGGGGACCATCAATTATTAAGGTTTCATGGGAGATGGAAATTTCCATCATGGAAGATTTCTCATCAGGAGTTTTTAACTAAGGACTATAAACTTAGAATTTTTTTTTAAACCCTTACCTTCTATCTTGGAGTCAATACTGTGTATTGGCTCCAAGGCAGAAGAGTGGTAAGGGTGGGCAATGGGAGTCAAGTGACTTACCCAGGGTCACACATCTGGGAAGTGCCTGAGGCCAGATTTGAACTTAGGACCTCTCGTCTCTAGGCCTGGTTCTCAATGCACTGAGCTACCCAGCTGCCCCCTGAACTTAGAATTTTTAATATTTCAATAACTGTATTTCAGCATAATAGATTTCCTTTGTAATCCTATGTGTTTTGTTTTATGAATTTAAAAACATTTTTTGAGAAGCCCATAGTCTTTATTAGACTGCTCAAGTGAGTCATTATCCAAAAAGATTAGATGCCAGAATGAATATTCCAGAACAAGGTCATGGCAGAAGTAGAGGCAGCAAAAAGGGACATCTTCAGAAAACGGATATCTTTCAGGGAAAAAAAATAAGTCCTCTCCAAAATAGGGCTTAAAAAAATTCAGGCCATAGCAAAAGAGTACATAACTATGATAATAAATAAGAGTTTCTTGGTTGTTTGAGATAGCTCATTAGAATAAGATTAGATTTTATTTTGAATTAAGTCATAAAAGCAGCTTGATATACTGGGTAAGATGTGGGGTATAAGGAAGAACTAAATTCAAATCCTGCCTCTGATACTTACAACATATATATTCCTAGGTAAGTCACTTAACCTCTGCATGCCTCAAGTGTCTTCTTATTGGTTTGACCTATTGTTTAAAAGCGAATTATGTTCTGCCTTGGTGAGGGAACTCTCTATCCTGACAGCATCACAGAACCTGTTGTATGGACTTTACAGATCAATTAGTACAATTCCTTTGTTTTAAAAATGAGGACAGTGAGGTCAAAAGAGATAAGTGACCTTTTTAAGGTTACACAGTTAATTGAACCCCAAAGAAGTTTTACTGTAAGTTTTGAGAACTAGCATAATAAATTCTTCACAAATAATTTGGTTGAAAGCATTTCTTTCCCCATTTTAATACCTGGACTTTCAATTCCAGATAAAATCAGAGAGTGTTAGGAGAACACAAATGTATCTAATTCTCAAAGAATTTCAACAAAATGAAGTGGGAGAGTCTGTGAATGGGGATAAAACATATTTACTCTCGAAACCCGTCTATCATCTCTGATAATCTGATAAAGATGGCTTAGTTGATAAGGAAATAAGGAGACACGGGAGATGATTTTTTAGCTCATGCTTTCAGCTCTGTCTTCAGGAGCATGGAGTTTATTATATATATTTCAAGACTCATTTCACGCAAAAGAACCCCCCAAAACTTTGCAGATGTGCAGAAGTTACAAATTATGTCATATCAAAACACAAAAGGTCTCATTGGCTTCAGAATAGAATGAGGCCAAGGCTGAATTTTGACTGGATTCTTATCAGAAAGCCAAGCCAGGGAATATTTTTCTCAGGGTTGAATTGCCCCTGCTAAGGTTTTGGCCTTAGCTATATCAGGCAGCTGCATTCCTGGCCAAAGGGCAACAGTATTAACCCTTTTAACTGCTGGTTAGCTAGGAACTTAAAGCTTTTCAATAAGGCCACAATACTTTTCAACAAGAAATCACAAGGATCACAAAAGAGGGGTCTCAGATTTTTATTTATTCTCTTATTGGCTTCCCACATATTTCCCCCTTTTCTTTAAATTAAAATGATTTATTACACAGGAAAACTTTTAATAATGAAAGGAGTAATCAATTAGTTATAATCATCAGCTATAGCTGGATTTGATAGGATTTACAGATTTAATTATTTTTATATGGCTCTCTACAATTTACAGATACACCAATAATCTCACTTAGTTTTCCACTTCTACCAGAAGACTTTTAGCAAAGCTACTAATGCATTACAGACATATATTCAAATTTCATTTCATTTCTTTTTCTCTGACTATTGGACCTACTAACAAAATGGATGCATACTCAGACCTGTAAATATAAGAGAAAGGAAAAGTAGGAATAATTCATAAATCCACTCCCAAATCATCAAAGGCTACTGTAAGCTTTAAAATTAACATACAATAACTATTATATTTTATAAACTTTATTAATAACTAAAGTTAAAAAAAAAAACTAGCTAACCAAGCCACAGTCAAGGGAAAAAGAGAGAGCAGGAGGAGTTACAGAACTATATAAACAATAACATAAAGACCCACATTAACGAAAGGGGAAAAGAAATTTTCGGATGAGGAAAGAATTCTGGGAGATGGAGCCAAGGTACAAAATTCTCTATGTAGTTACTAAAATTTTAAGAGAAGTCATTTTCCACAGCCCTTTAAATGTTTTCAAGGTAAGGATCCCCAAAGTTTAACCTAAACAGTACAAATAGCCTCAGTGACCTAAGGCACTAAATTCAAACCTGAGATAGATTCCCCACTTACAATCACTTAGTTATTGTCAGTCCCAATGAGTCAGTCAGTCTCATTTTCTATTGGAAAATTACAGGAAATTTTAAATTATATTTAGTTTCGCAGATGTAGAATTGAGAGGGACTTCATTTTACTGGTGAAGAAACTGAGGCACAGAGTGTCTGTGGCTCCTCAAAGGCCATGCAGTATAAAGTAGCACAGTCAAAATTTGAACACTTCTGACACCAAACACCCAAGTTCTTTCCACTATATCATGTTATATTGTACTGCTATATTCACTTCAATGTACAAAAATACCTCTAATACATACATAACTCTGACAGCACATTTTTCATATGAATTCAGACTAATTAGTAAATTCTGTGCTTTTTCAGACATGCCTGCACACACACACACACACACACACACACACACACACACACAGAAGTAATAAGATCTAAAGTATCAACTTCGACTAGAAAGAATCATAAGAAAATGGTTAAATATTTGTGGAGGTGGCTGAGGAAACTGGGAGGTGAAGGATTATAAAATACATTATCTAGAAGGAAGAATCTTATATGTAAGCATTCAGAAAATGTAACACTGATCCCGAGGGCTAGGAGTTAAAGCCTCAGTCTACTCCCCACCTCCATACTGCAGACAGGCTCGGAATGACAGGATACAATAAGATCAGATTTCATTGTATGAATGTTTCTGATGTGATCTGAAGCCTGGAATGCTTAACTATTCAGGGAGTTTGCAAAACAAAGCTTGCCACTGTCTAAACTGAGAAATAACAACTATTAGACCTTTGGATATTTAATGAGAAACTCTCAGCAGTTCCAATTTCTCTTTTCTCTCTCTATCTCAGTGTATAAATTATATATCACCCTCTGAGGCTTCTCTACAGTTGAGGGAGCCCCCCTCCAAACGTTATTAGACTGTCGATGACGTACATGTTCTTTGCTATGGGGCTTTGCAGAGACAAACATGTTTAACCATCTGCCCCAGATATGTTCCCTTTACCAGGGTGATTCCAAACAGCTATGCACTCTCTTCCCATTCCCCAGCATAAAGTAGAAACAGGGAACCATTGTGAGATGACTGGCTCTTCAAGTTGTTTTATCCTTCCCTCTTTAACCAAAGGGCATGATAATTAGCAGACTAATTCTAAACTATCAACTAGAAACCCCAAATTATAATGTATCCTTAAAAAAAATCAAATATCTCTTTTTTACCTTCCATACTTAATAAAGAACCTTCAGGGGAATTTTTTTTAAGGGAGGGAGAATTGAGGGGGGTTGTTTTGGGGTTTTTTGCATATTGCTGTGAAGTCAGAAGGAAAGGTCCTGCCTTTCTCATTTAATCAGACAAGAAAAAGAGCCAATTTTATGTCTCCAGCTGTGCTGATGTTTTCCACTTAGATGCAGCTGCCTCTAGGGGCTTGTTTATGAGTAGTTCTCAGTCTTTAGAACTCGACAGCTACTCTTTCTGGACAAGAACATGGGCTCAGAGGCCAAGAGTCAGAGGATGAACAGTATAAATTGATCACTAATGATCTTTGCAGTAATATATAAATGGTAATAAGGGGAATCTAACTTCGTATTTCACTTCATCACAGGCTGATGTTTCATCTTTGGTAAGGGAATGGTTATAGAACAAGTCAAAACTATAGAAAAAAAATTGGCCAGTTGGGCTGTGGATGAGTGCCCAAAGGCCTAATAATACCAAAAGTCCTGAGCCTTGGAAAATTGCACCATGAAAACTGAGGTGATATTTTTAGTATTCTGTTTATTATTTTTCACTCATTCATGTATTTTTTTAGCATTCTTATTTTTAAATTATGAATTCCCTCTCTCTCTCAGCCCCTTCCCCATTCATTGAGAAGGCAAGCAACATGATTCCATAAATATTCTTAGCCATGGAAAACACATTTCCCCATAAGACATGTTGCAAATAAAAATAAGAAAAATAAAATAAAAGAGACTATGCTTAAATCTGTACTCAGAGTTCATTAATTCTTTCTGGATGTAGATAGCATTTTTCATCATGATGTTGTGGAGGGGCTTGAGACAAACACCCGGGGTTCAGGAAGGGTACCTTTTGCAAGGATGCAAGACTCTGAAACTTAGTTTAAAAATAAAAAGAGAAATTTATTAATTTAGAAGGTAACGTTGAATCTGGCTAAGAAGACTGCCTCCTAGGGGGGGAACAGCATGGAATTCTGGGTGAGGCTTGACCCTGTATCTTGCAGGAATTCCACTCTGCCATTTTCCATGTTGCAGTATAAAAGCTGTTCTCCCAGATGACACGATTTCTGGGGTCTTTATACTCTTTAAAACAGTGGAGATGTGACTGCACTATGCTGAAGACATGACTCTAGAGTGGTATGCACTGAGGCATGGGCAGGGGGGAGGTTTGCCTGAAGACATAGGGGTGACCCTCATAGTTCGAGGACATGACAAGTAGATGTCTTAGATACAACCTGATGGTATCGAGGAGGTGTATCTCTCTGTCTATCTAAAGGATGATCCAAAGAGGATCATCCTTTCAGGGTTTTATAGGAGTTATCAGATGTTTTGGGGGTTAGGAGTCACAAGGATAGAAGGGAGCAAAGGAATTTCCCTGCTTATAGTTTGCCTGAAATACTTCTACAGTTTTGGGGTTACAATGCGCATGCCAATGAGCCCTTCAGAATTGTCTTGGATCTCTGTATTGATCAGAGTAGCTAAGTCTTTCATAGTTGATTATCATTACAAAATTATCTGTGTGCTATCTGAAATAGGTGAATAATAAACATTATAGGTGGCATAATGGTTAGAGGGGTTTTCTAGGTTCTTGATGTAATAGTCTTTTGGGCCAGGTGTTCAGAAGTCTTTTAAATTAGGTAAGGATTCATCTCATGAGGTTATTTTAAAACTAGACTCCTATGAACCCTTTCCTACTCTATTTAATCCTTCTAATTGACCTTTAAAGAATAGGGGGACTTTTCTTTCATGAGCCCTTATTCTAAGAGGAACAGGAGGTATTAACTCCAATGCCAAAATGCCCTCTTCCCATTCTCAACAATTCAGTATTCTTCAAAAAATCATTAAATGCCTACTATGTGTAAGACAGATGACTAAGCTTTTAGAAATATTTAGGATTCAGAGCATTGACATCCATTTCCCTTAAGTGACATCAAGGAATAAGTTACTTCAGTGGAGGTGTCATGCCCAATGGCTCATCTGTGTGTCAATTAAGGATTAATAGATCAATGTGGACAAAATGTTCTCACACTCACATATCACTCAGCCCTGCAGATGATAATATCATGTTTTAATTGTTCTTCACACAAGCTCAGTGATGTGTTAGAAGAAGGCTAGTATTTCCATTTTCCAGTAAGGAAACAGGTAAAAGTTCAATAAGTGCCTGCTTAGCAGGGGGTGGGGTTCTGGATCTAATTTTAACATTTAGTATTTTCTGTAAAAATGCATTTGAAAAGTGATATTCTGATAACCTTGAATTCAGTGGAAGTTTGATTATCAGTAAAAGCTTCTTTTAATAGCAAAGTTTACTACATACATTTTCTCATTAAAAACTGTATTATTAGGAATAAGGGCTCTTGTTTCAGAAGACTTAGTAGCTAGCTAGCAGCAATGCTGGCAATTAAGGAAGGAAAAAGGGAGACACTGGTTTCTTTCTCTCATTTTTTTCCAGTAGTGAAGGGATGGCACAATGGGATCAGAAAAAAACCTGCCTTTTAGGTCGAAGATTCTCAAAACTGTTTTTGCTCACAGCAAGGTATTTTTTTTTTTTTTTTTTTGCCATGAGAAATAGTGGTACCCTGAACATTTAAACTGGCATCAAAGAGGGATTCGTGGGCAATCAGCCCTCTATACCTATTATCTTGGCCTGGTGATTCTTTTGTTTCTCCTTTTCCTCCCGTAACCCCTTATTGTCTTCTTTAATCTGCCAGGACTAATATTGAAGGAGAAGGCTTTCTCCTCCAGAAACATAGTGGTTAGTGTGATGTTCCTAATACCAAGCTGGGAAGATTAAGCAGCAAACTATAGCTTAGGGCAGGGAATGGGGAATATGGAACTATTGATGTGGGCAAGAGTTTTTGTAGCACACCCTTTGAGAGGCATTATTTGAGATGATAGAGGGGATGGCAAAATAAAGTCATTCTCACTAGCTAACAGATTAACTGAAGCAGAGCAATTTTTCGTTTCTGAGTGTGTAATGTGTATGATTGCCAAAAAGACAATATCTCATATATGGATGGAACAAAGAACTTGCCCAGATTTTTTTCCTTAAAAAAAAAGGTATAATCAGCTAACTAAATATTAAAGTAACACCTAGAGAAGAATGAACATGACTTATCATTGGATAGCGAGTAGTGCCTCAAAAATCCACTGTGGTAGGAGAACTTTAAGGTAAAACCCTGGTTTCCGGACAGGTTACTCTTGACAAAAAAATTAGCTTAAAAATAAAAAGAGAAATTTATTGATTTGGGGGTAAGGTTGAATGGCCAGAGGACAGTTTGCAGGTGGAACAGTGTCTCCTAAAGGAGTTGGGCTCTGGGGTTTTTATAATCCTTTGACAACTGGGGTTACAGGATAAGAAAGCTGGGATATCAGGAAGAGGGTAATTCATTGTTTGGTGTATATAAGGGATGATCTGTGGAATTCAGGGGCTGATTAGATTAGGTACCACTTGATGCTTATCAGGGTGGAACTGAGATCTGCATATCTATGTTAATTGAAGATCTAGGGCAACAGTGTGCAACCTTTTTTGGCCTTGAGAGCCATAAAGGCCTGTGAAAGGAGGAGGATGGAGGCAGAAGGCTCTGGAATATGGGGCAGGGACTGAAGGGCCCCCTGGGGCACATCCTGGGGCTCTTCCTGGACTGGCCAGGTCAGGAGGTGGAGCCAGGTATGGCTCAAGAGCCATACATTGCTGACCCCTGATCTAGGGGAAAGTCCAAGGGGGAATGTTTATCTCAGGAAGCAGAAAGGAATTTCCTATGTCTGTTTTGACCTGGAGTTCAGGTGACTAGGAGGGAACCTGTATTCCCATATCAATCCCAGCCAGATTCTTGAACTTCACGGGAAGTAACATTAACCAGCAAGCAGAAATAGGTACTGGTCATCTGCCAAATTGCTGGAAGAGTACATCACTCTCCCCTCTGCTTTCTACCTTTTGATCAGAGATTAATCAAATTAACATTACCTTTACAGTTATTAACTGCCCTTCATATTAAACATGTGTCCTTTCCCTTGAAATTATTTTGTATGCATTTTGTATTTCATTTTACATGTTATTTTTTTCAGAGTGAGTCTTTTATGTTTTTTGTAATACGATGAAAACTCCTTGAGACAGGGATTATTTGATTTGTTTTCCCCCACCTTTGGCTCTCCAATACCTAGCACATTGAATAACCCAAAGTAGGAACCTAATAAATGCTTGCTGGTTACATTTAAGCAATCTCAGAACATTTAGGATGTGGTAGATCTTTTGAAATTAAGGAGATGACTTAAAATCAGATTAATTCTGTTCTATTCAAACTTGAGGATAAAAAAAAATCAAGATTACATTAACAGTGATTGATTATGATATGAGTGAATAAAATGCCTACTTGAACCTCAGGGTGCATGTTTCTTTTCATTTTGCTCTACATTTTATATTCTATTTAAATATATTGTGATGTTATTTCTAATTAAATAATTAGGCTTATTTGCTTTAATAAGGAGCTTAATTTGTGTGAAAAAGGTATAATTGAGTGGAAAAGTATGCTATTACATTTTGATAAACTATGCTTATGGGGAAACAACTTTGGACAATGAGGTCCAAAACAACAATGACAAAATTCAACTATTGGGTACTTATTCTGGTAATCAGGATAAAATACCAAGTGGAAATCAGTAGTTTCTCATGTACTAACCATTCATATTCAAATCTACATTGTGATATTAAGAGTTAGGGAAACTGAGTCAGCCTTATATAGTATGTAAAGGATCTATCTTAGCGTCCTGCCTCTGACATGGACCATCTGCATGAGAAAGGTCAAGTTGCTAACATCTCAGGGCCTCTACACAAGGGTCTTTAAGATTTTGTTCCAATTAAATCAAGGAGAGCAATTTGATGGCTCAATGGAAGAAGAGCAAGGCCCAGAGACCAGAGGCCCTGGATTCAAATCTGACCTCAGATACTTCCTAGCTATGTGACCCTAGGCAAGTCTCAACTCTAATTGCCTAAATCTTCCCACTCTTATGTTTTGAACCTGATATTTAATATACTTAGATTTTAAGAGAGAAGTTAAGAGTTGAAATAAAAAGTCACAGGTCTATAAAGGTAGAGGACATTTTGAAAACTTGTATCCCTAATAGTTATGAAATCACAGATCTGGAATAAATGTAAAAAATAAATGAAAACCAGATATGTTACTACTATGAAATTAAATGTTTTACTCTATCAAAATCAAACAAAAAGACTCATGTTCAAAGACTGACTCTACTTTAAAAAGCTAGATGGCATAGAATAAAATTAAGTAGACTTTTAGAGTCTTGGTCCATTGAGTTTATAATATAAAAAAATTTCTGGAATGATTCAGTTCCTACAGATACTTATTTAAAATAAGTAAATGAATGAATAAATGAATGACTGGACAAGTGCACATTCCTTTTTTCAACAAAATCTCTTATTCAACATATTGATCAATTTATACCAGTATCAGTCTTTCACAAATACCAATTATTTTCAAAGTCTTCCTCAGATCATTTGAACTGATTAAGCTAACATTAAGCTAACCAGAAAATTATACTATTCCCTAATTCAATTCTTTAGGATTTCCAGGGAATAAAGAAAGTAATGTTGGAAGAGAATTTCTCTCTCCATTATGTCACTTTGTTAATATTACCAATCAGTGACCTAGAGGTCAAAAAACCTCTGAGGAATTTAGATAAATATAGGACCTCAGAGTAAGGAAGTTAGAGAAACAGAGAACCAAGGAGATAGAAAGCTGATCCCACAGGCGCTACCCCGTCCTGGGTGACCCAGGAAAATTAAGAAACTATGATTGGTTCCTGAGATGTGAAGTGTAAGAATTAGTGAATGGAGAAAAGAGCTTATGAGGTCCAACTAGGGACCTTTTCAGGGTCTTAAGGCTGGAAAGTGGAACCTTGTTGGTGGTGAGCTCCAATTCATCATGGTGGTCAATAGAGCAGTGAACTAAGTAACTCTTATCTGTTTCCTACTTTTCCCTCTCTTTATTATTACTACTTTGATGTAATAAAGTTATTAAAGCTACTAGCAGCCTCATGATCTTAATTTTAACTATAACAGTTGTAATGGGGGATTATTAAAAATGTAATCTAAATGGTTTTGTGGGTTCACACTGGGTTGAAGGAGAGACAGGAATGTCTGAAGGTCTGGACCAAACAGGATAGGAAGACCAGGATTTACTGCCAAGCTGTTAACTGTCACAAGAATGGCAGTTTGGCCAACAGTCACTTAGCTCACCTAGGTTAGGGCCTATGTAATCAGCAGGCAACAGGTAAAAGTTGTAACAGTTTTAATTGAATAAACAAATAAACAAGGATGGGTATTAGGGATTCTACTTTTAACAACTAAGGGCAAACCACAAAGTCAAGGGAGGGACTTAACTACACTATTCTATCGACCTAAGCCAGGCATGTTAAGTTTTCTAAAAAATAAAAATTATTAAATAAAAAAAAATTAAAGCTGTATGAAGGTAGAATGGGCTGCCTCAAGAGGTGGTGAATTTTTCTCCTCAGTAGGGGTGAAACAACGACTGGTAAAGTATGTTTTAGTTTGGATTTCTTTGACATATGTCAGACTAAATGGACTAAACTTCCAGCTCTGAAGTTCTGGGACTCTCAGATAATATTACATGTAATAGAGGAATGATAGAAATCTTTTTTTTAAGAACAGAGTAAAGCAAAGATATTTATTATCACCAAAAAAACAAAAACAACAAAAAACTAGATGGACAAATGGAAATGCTGAAGGTGGGGGCATGAAATAAAAGAGCGATGCAGAGACAGAGAGATGAAGAGAGAAAAGGAGGGAGAAAGGGAGAGAGAGAAAGAGAGAATTTTTGTGTTTCATTATAGTTTTGTTGAGAGATCATTATTTCTACTTCATTGAGTCTACTCAGAAACTTATCGCCATGTTTATTCTCCAGAAAATATTATGCATAACATTTCCTATAATCTACTAGATTGTAAACTCCATCAAGGAAATGATGGTGTCTTAATTTTATTTTCACCTCCCCCTGCACCAAGCTTAACATTTTGATTAGAGTAAAAGTTTGATGAATAGTTGGTGAATGAATGAAAACTCATGAAAAAATATGTCACATGCTTGTGTTATCCTTAAAGCAGTTATCTCTTTTCCTCTTTTTCTAGGCCTTGCCTATGTGAAAATCATATCCATTTGTGAAGGGTAAAGGGTGAGAAGAAGAAAGACTGGAAAATATTAGAAAACAAATATTTAAAAATTGTATTGACATATAATCTTGAAAAATTAGAAAAAAATTCTTATAATAAAAAAGTCATATCCATTTATTCCAAAGTCACTTTGTTTCATTTTTTTAAAAAATCTTGACTAGGGACTCTCTGTACTTTCTTTCTAATGTGTTTTGTGCTAGACTTCATGAAAGTGTTCTAAAATCAAACAATGAGGTTCTTGGCTGCTAAGTCACAGTAGAATGACAAAGCCTGAAGTCAGAAAGATTCATCTTCCTGAATTCAAATCTGGCCTCAGATACTTGCTGGCTGTGTGACCTTGGGCAAGTCCTTTACTCCTGTGTGCCTCAGCTCCTCATCTATAAAATGTTCTGTAGAAGAAAATGGGAAACCAATCTACTATTTTTGCCAGGAAAACCCCAAATGACTTCATAAAGTGTCAAACATTTAGACTAAAATAACCAAATAACAACAATATCAAAGAAACATCATGATAATTTAATTTCTTCTTTGTAGATTTCCAGACACTTAGAAATATGCTAATCCACTATTCTTGTTTTACTAATGCAAATCAGAAAAAGCAAAATTAAGCAGTTTGTCCAAGACTATCCAACCAGGCAGTGGTACAGCCTGAAGTCAAGATAAGAGTTCAAAATCAAATACCAAATCCTTTGTAAGATGGTGTAAATCTTATACTTCCTCCATGAAAGCTAGAGCTATAGAACTGAAAGCACTTTCTTCCTGGTTCTAGATTTACTCCAAATATTTTTTTAATTGAAGCAAAAAACCCAATAAGTAAAAAAGTCAAAGGAGAATCACATGAACACAATGAATTTTGTTTCATTTAGAAAACCAGAAAAAAGCAAGCAAACTTATCATGAGTATTGTTCAGGTCCTAAGATCTCAAGAAACAAAGACTTTTATTTTATTTTATTTTATTATTTTATTTTTTTGCTTTGAGCATCTTTCTATTGTGATCCTTGCTCAGTCGTACACTGCCTTTAGTAGTGAATGCTTCAGAATTCACCTAGGAAAATTAATACGAGAAAAACTTCACCGTATTTCTTGCCCAAACAGCAAGAAAACTTTTATGACAGGCCCATCCCTATTTGCCCTCTCCCCAGCACAAATAGAGATAGAAACAATAAATGCTTTCTAAAACAAAACAAGTAGAAAAAGACTGAAAAATTAACTGGCAGGGCTATTAAACTATTGGCTAGATCTTGCCGGAGGCAGAGGCCAAGAAATGGGAATAATAAACTACAGTGTGGCAGCCCAGGGCGCCAGGCTAAGGCCTGATGAATAAGATGAGAATACAAGGCTGTAGGGAGCTGAGTTTTGCTATCACTGATGTAAGCGTTAGAGATGGAACTTGGAATGGCAAGACTTTCCCTGAGGCAGGGAAATAGCTGCATGAGCACTGCTTCTCCAGAGGACAGGCAGCTGCCAGTCTAGAAAACAAGTTAACCAGTGTCCCCATCACAGCCAAGAGAGCCAGAATGTTGTGCCAGGCAGCCAAGGATGATTAGCATTCAGCATCCATCCACCCACCAGGACACATTCACATTTCAAACAGCAAAGGTTGAACACAGAAAGCTATTTTTTTTTTTATTTTTGCCTTATAGGCTTTTGTGTCTTCGGGATGGCTGACTGGTTTGGTGATCCCTTTGGTTTGATTGTCCATGTTGCCTTCATATCCTGAACTCTAGAATGACGCACTAGAATAATACGGTTAAATCAATGGTGATCCCTCTCCTGCTTTGAAAACCAGAATGAGGTAGTTAAAATTTCTGAGTCTTGTGGCACCTTCAAACACCATCCATCTCCAAATGCATCATGGAAAATTACTGGGAAGTAAGTTGTTTTAGTAGCACTGAGAAAATGCCTTTTGAATTTCCCGGAAACTAACGTTAAGAGGGGTCCAAATTTAGGAACTCAGTTGAAGACGTTTCTAGATCCTTGCCTACAGTTGTTATGATCTCCTTTCTGTGTACTATTTACTTACTGTTTCCCTGTTGCTAGTGTGGGTCCTGTTGTTAGGATAAAAAAAAATAGTACATAATTATTGTTAATAGGTAACCTTTGGGTAAAAGAATAAATATATGAGTCAGGCACAGATTAAGTATTCTGGGAGAGTCTAATTAGAGCTTTGTTGTTTTGTTTTTTTCTCTTGCTATTACTTGTCAATTGCTCAACATATACTTTGATCACTGGCTTCTGCCAAAATCTCAAGAAAGTTTATTTCTGATGTATAATTAAGAATGGCCGGATGGTGAGCCGTATAGCTGTTTTGCTTAAAAAGAGAGAGTAAAGACTCTTTTGGATAGGCAAAGTCCTTCTACATTTTTTAAAAGAGAGAATCAATTATTTTCAGTCATTGACTGCTTAGATAGTGTGATGATATCTATGAATCTTTCTCAGTATCATGTTCTAAAATAATTGAAGGAAAAACTAAATTTCATTTATGGATTAATAAAAATAAAGACAAAATTGTTTTCCATCTAAATACACTGACCAGTTAGTGGACTCAAGACTGGTTATTTTCGCTGGCTGTCCCCCATGCCTAGAATTCTCTCTTCACCTCATTTGTACCTCCTGGTTTCTCTGGTTGCCTTCAAGTTCATTCTAAATCTCCTCTTCTATGGGAAGTTTTTTCAGATTCCCCTTTAATCCTAATACCATCCCTTTATTGATTGTCTCTCATTTATCCTATATATACCTCATTTATACTGCTATGGGAAAAAATATCTCCTCTTTGAGTTCATGTGATAAGTTTCTGGTGCCAAAAGAAGTTTACTCTAACACAGATGTCACAGACCTGAAAACCGAGGTTTTATTCTGCTTAAGCACAAGTTCAGGTGGATGGTCATGCAGGCTGGTGAGGGTAAGAGGTGGGGAAGTGTGGGGAAAAAAACCTCTGAACCCAGATTCATATTCTAACAAGAATTCTTAAGAAATAACAAATTATATCAGAAACACAGACAACTAATTCCTTTATATTTTACAATCACATCCATCCTCTTAGTCCATAAAAGTTTTTTTAATTCATAACAGATTCATAATTCCATGCTTCAATATTATATAAATTGAACAAACTTAGTTAAGCAGAACCATAATTTCATACATCCCCTTAGGAAACAAACCTAATTAAATAAACTCTTTAGGTAAACTAAGTCAGGCTACAGATTAAACTGCATTTAGAGGATTTAAAGTGGCCTGATTGAGAGGAGAAATTTACATGCTTGCAGAATAGGATCCTTTCCTCAAATAAGGTAACTCAAATTATTTGAAGAAGTCTTGACTCTTTTTCTTTTTTTGGCTATCTGAAGAATTTGAGGTCTAATATAAAATTTTACATCCCACAAGACAGATTTCAGTCAGTTAAGTATCATCCCAACTAGGAGAAATAGCCTTGACTTCTCTCAAAAAAAAAAAAAATCGAATAAAGGGAAATCAAAGATGAAAATTATTATCATAGCATATAAATGTCCACATGTTATCTTTCCATTAGACTATAAGCTTCTTGAAAGTGATATGGGGTTATGGGCTTCCCCTAGACATCCCCAAACCCCAAAGTTGTCCCAGGTCAGAGAGCAAATAAAGATTTTATTTTCCCTTGCATTCCTGCAGTATGAAGGGAAAGTTACTGAGCTAAAGGGAATACCCCTTCTGCCATCCCCCTCATTCTTGATGAACACAGATAGGCACCTCCCAGATTGCTTTAGATAAGCATTTATTTTGAATTCAAATATCTAACCATCCCCTAAACTGGAAAAGTTCACCCCCTTTTGACTTTGAGACATTTGACATAACCACATGACCTCCAGTTCCAGTTCTCCAGTTCCAGAGTCCCAAAAGATTTGACTTCTTCTTCCAATCATTACCCATTTCCCCTCTGTCTCATAAGACATCACCCCACCATCATTCCAACTCTTGTCACATAGGCTCTGTTGTCAAGAAAGTATGAGTATCCCAAACTCCATCTCCTCCAGGAGATGGTATTCCATCTGCTCCTGCCTCTCTGCCACTCAATTCAATAACTCAATAATTCAACTTGTCATCAGTTTAATAAATTTCTTTTATTTCTAAGCTAATTACTGGAACCTTGTTGTTCATGAAGAAGGTGTCCTTTCTGGCTAGGGTTTCCTAGTCAGCTCTCTCACATCAAAAGCAGGATCTGTTTTTGTCATTGTTGTCCTTTGTATCCCCAGAACTTATCATAGTGCTTGGCAAATAGTAGACACTTTATAAATATTTATAGGTGGACTAACTTTATTTCTTATGGATTATTTTTTCATTTCATTTTTTATTCTTTCATATTCTTCATCATATTAGGTCTGACAAAACTGGAGACGGCTCCAAACTGAATGGAAATTATGTCTTTTGAAGACCAGTCAAGAGTAATAGCATGACTGGCAAGTAGGTAAATATTTTCTGGTGTGAAATTCTGAATCTTTTCTGTAAAGAAGCAAAATATTCATAAGTTAGAGTTGAGAAAGGGGGAACAACTTGCAAAATGAAAGAAGGGTCCCAGAAATGAGGACATCACAAACTAAGGGAAACAAACTATGACCAACCTCTGTCCTAAGACCCACAAGAATCCCTGAAATAAAAATCCCTTTTGAAATCTCAGTCTCTTCGCACTTCATATATGACCTCTTTTTCCCTTATAGGATCACAATATTTTCACAAATAAGGAATCAAGAATTAATGAAAAAGTATTTAGTAAATAAGCCAAACACTGTTCTAAGTGCTGGGTATACTAAGAAACACTTAGTGCAAAGAATATTGGATACAGAATTTTAAAGAACCATTCTTGTCTGACACTACTTTATGACTTTGAGCAATTTAGTTAATCTCTCTAATTCTATTTTCATATGTATGAAATCTATACATTTTAAAGTACATCTATATAATTTAAAGGAGGAATAATGTCTACCTGCCTGTCTTTCAACTTGTTATGAAGATCAAATGAAATGATGCATATAAAACATTCTTTAAATTGTAAGGCACTCTGCAAATGTAAGGAATTTGGAGATCTAAAGAAAACCTCTACTGGCCACTTTGAAATGAGGGAGATTATTCCAAAATAGTCTGAATCCTTCCTACCTAGGTACATACATACAATTGTGCTAAAGAATATTTGTACAAAGGATGCTTCTCTAGCTTAAGACGTTTAGAATGCTATAGGAGACACACTTCCTTTCTTCAAATTCTCCATTTTCTTGTTTTCTTACCTACATTTTCTTTTCCAGTTATTCCTCACCACCTCCCCCCACCCCAACTGTATCTGGCTTCTTTTCCAATTCTTGCTTTTATTTTTATTTTGTTGCTTGTTACTGTTTTACTCATTTAACTCTACCTCACCCCCATATCTTTCTTCCTGATGCCCATTTTTTCCTAAAATTTCTTTCCAAAAGAATACTAGCAATCCTTAGTCAGGAATGCATTATATATATATGTGCACAAACAGGAGAAGAAAGTAAATTTTAGTATCTCTAAAGATGTAGGGGCATCTAGATGATGCAGCAGATAGATCCAGAGCCTGAAAGACTCATCTTCTTGAACTCAAATCTAGTCTTAGATACTGACCAGCTATATGATACCAGGTAAGTCTCTCAACCCTATTTGCCTCAATTTCCTCAGTGATCTGAAGAAGGAAATGACAAACTATTCCAGTATCTGCCAAGAAAACCTTAAATGGATTCACAAAAGTTAGACGTAAGTGAAAAACAACTGATCAGTAATAAAGGTATAATCCTTACTATGGAAGTAATACAAGCATCAGTTGTGAGGTAATTTCAAACACTCATACAAACATCAATCATATTGGTTTAGAACAGTTTTTTTTAACAAATGCTAATAAATAATTTGTGAATCTCTTTGGCTTCTGAAAGCAGTCAAACAAGAGCCTTCAGGTGCCTAGTAGGTAGAGACATCTTTGTAGTATTCAATAAGTTTTGTGTCATATTCACCAACATCCTTTTAGGAACTGAAAGCAGATTCACAGCAAAGAATGAAAGTATTCAGTTAGTCTTGCCAATCATAACTATTTTTAACAGTTAACTGACAATAACCAAGAATTTACGAGCATTAGCTGAATCCATGCAACCAGCAATAAAAATTCTATGAATATAGACTGAAAAGACATGAGGGATGGGCATGGTCACTTCAGAGCAGCCTGAACTTTCTATCAAAATTATTCAGAATCCCAGAATCATCCAGGAACAGAAGCTCAATTTTTAGAAACATTGATCATTTTTCAATCTTTCAGATAAAATTGCTTCCAATCTGTCCTGCAAAACCAGTGCTGAATTTCTTTTATTTATATAATGAGGGGAAAATACAGTCATGCTACTATTTCCACAAAAGTTTTAGAACTGAAAGGGATCTTAGAAATCATATATAGATTTTTAAAGATGAGAAAACTAAAACCATAAAGATTAAACTACTTTCCCAACATCATACATGTTGTAAGTTTCAGAGACATGTCAGACACCGGTACTAACAATCTAAATCTACTTGCCTTTTTATTACACCAGACTGGATGGCTAAGTGGAGCAGTGAGAGAGAGCTGGACCTAGAGTCAGGAAGTCCTAAGTTCAAATATTGCTTCAGATACTTGAAAGCAATACCTCAGGCTAACTACTGTGTAGGGACTATTTTGACATAATGTAACAGTAATTAACAGGAATGTTCTCCTGCTTCCTCTCCCCATCTAACACTTTCTTTGTAAAAAATGATGGTAATAAATTTTAAATAGCTGCAGGGATAAATAGGTCATATGTTGATCAAAGCCCACCTGATCTCTATAAATATTAGTTAATCCATTTTCAACTGGATTTGGATGAAGGAGGAGTAGGATTTCCACCCTGCACTTAACATGATGTATTCTGAATGTTTTGGTATCAGGGCTAAGAGGCAACTTTAAAAGGAGTTACTAATTAGTATACTCTCTTTCTCTTTTTTTAATTTAAATACAGGAAAGAGTCTTTGGAATTCCAATTGGAACAAACTTGGTATATCTTTAATGATTAATCATAAACTTTTAATATCATATAATATATAAAAAATAAATCATTTTCTCAGATACTTGCAAGCTAGGTGACCTTGGACAAGGTATTTATTCTATATTCAGCCTTGTTTGGCTTAGCCGAAACCATAGGTATTTAGGTTTCAAAGGTATTTAGAAAGACCGAAAACCCTTTTTTCTATCTTTCTCTCTCTCTTTACCAATAAATGCCTATAGGTCTAGTAATAAGTCTTCAGATTAATTTTAATTTATAACAATATATAAAGTGTTTTTCAAATGTTTAAGTTCTGGTTACCCCTATTCAGTTTATAATTATAGGGGACTTAACTGATGAATCTCTAATTTATATGCCATTTATATTCTATATATGCATACATTCATAAACGAAGGCATCCTTATCCATATATCTGTTGGATTTTGGGTCAGATTGGCAATTGTAGGATTTAGGACAGAATAGCAATGGTTTCTCCAGGTCCCAGATCAGAGGAAAAGCAGGCAAGCTTAACTAGATGGGAGTGACAGGAGCGAGTAGAGTTCTCCTCCTCTTCCCCAACACTGGAAGCTGTTGGAAACAGTTAACAGAATATCCTCAGAGCTGGCTATCGAGGCTATTCAGGTTTGGCAAATTCTGGGCCAAGATGGTAAATGGATAGGGACTCAACCCTTTGAGATAATAACTTTTGTATAAATTATTCTCCCACAGGATAGGAATAAATGAGACTTGGTCTTCTTCAGGTCAGACCATAGGCTCCTAGGACAGAAACAGCTTCAGCTCCAGCCTGAATGGAGAACTTGGCTTAGTGAAGTGAAAGATGGTGAGTATGGCCCAAGTTAACTTAATATAGGCTAAATATCCAAAGAACAAAGGATTTAATGGTTTCAGGGAACAGGGATAAGGAATAAGGAATAAGGGAAGGTAAACTGGCTAAAACTGCTAAATACAGGCAATAGCACATTCCCCAACTGGGTGAGGGGCGATGTGTATTGAATAGCTGGACTCCTATCTAAACCCCTAAATAATCTTCTTCTAATTCTAAGCAGCTAAACTGACGGTAGACAGTGATCTTGCTTGAAGATCTATCTTGAAGATAGCTATCAAAGTAAAGGGGTCCCTGGCTGTCAGAGACTGAATGCCTCAGCCCCTGAAGCTACACAGAGTGTGTGTGCCAAGAGCCAAGAGCCAAGAGTCCCTGCAAGAGGGGTGACCTGGTTTTATACTAGGTCTCCAACTGCCCTCAACTGCTCCCTCCCTTGGAGTTCTGGAGGGCAGTATGGAATTCTGTGATGCAGCTTTAATCCCTCTCAGGATCATGGATGTTACACATCCTTGACATAATGAAATATAAATTATCTATACTTCAAAGTTGAGATAATTTCACTTTTATCTTTTAATGACCTTATTTATGGAACCCCCAAATTTATCTTTGCCCCTTAGGAACTTGCCTTTGGGGGAATCTCGAATTGACCTTTGTCTGAGACTGAACAATAAATGCTAAAGTACCCAAAGATCTTGGCTTAGATAGAATTAGTAAATATAATCAAATCTTAAGTATCCTTTTGCCTTAGGAGTTTCTCCATTGTATCTAGGGCTCTCCCAGGTAGTCCAGCCACACCTGGTTGTAATGTTCCTTCCTTTGTCTCCATTGTAAACCAATCAATTGTCCTTCCTATCCTTTATTCTCCAGAAGGTATATAAGACCCCAGGTTATTTAGCTCATTAGAAAATCTCCTTTCAAGGTATCTTCTCCTAAGACAGTATTCCCAGAGTCCCAGAGCTTGTCTCTGTGTGGTATCTTGTGCTTGACTCTGTGTAGTGGGGGATGCTGCATTGTCTTCCTTGTCCTGATTAAAGACTTGTTCTTTCTAACTACTTTGATGGTTCTGTGTTTTACACTCTTGACAATCTTTACATTCTCAGAGCCTAGCAATGCCTAGCACATAGTACCTACTCAACAAATACATCTTAATGGATTGTTACAATCCAACCTTCTCATTTTAAAATGAGAAAACTGAAGCTCATAGGTGATAAGGAGCACACCAGGACTGAAATCCAGTGGGCCATATCTAGAATGTTCAATCTCTTCATTCTCCATTACCTGGTCTCCCTGAAATGGGGTCGGGGGAAAATCATTTATAAAACACCTTCGAAGTCCAAGGAACTGTGTGATAAGTGCTTTACAAATAAAAGCTGTGAAGACTAATCTTCAAGAGATCTAAAAGTGCTCATCCTTCTCATCTCCATTATTCATGATTAAGGTCTTCCTGTGCTCTGAGATTACTTCTTTTTATATCACCAGTGATTCTGAAACTGACTGGTTTTCTGTCTGCCTGTGAGCTGTCTCTAAATAAGTCATGTTAAGTACTCACCAACTTCTCATTTAGGAAATTTAAGCAAATTCACAGAAAACAATGGGAACAGCCAATTAGCCTTATTGCTCTCTAACTTTTCCTAAAAGTCCATATGAAATCTGTTGTGCTATCTATTGTGTGGTACCTAAAACTCATAATAGGATGAGATCATAAATTTAGAGCTGGAAGAAACATCAGAGGTTGTCTAATTCAATCTATTGAAGCTCAAAAAGGTTGGGACTTACCCAAGGTCACACAGATATTAAGTGGCAGTCTCAATCTCTAATTTCAAATTCATTTGCTCTCTTCATTTAAATTAGATAAATAAGATCTGAGGAGCAAGTACAGAATGGGATTAGGGTAATGGAGGACAGAATGTAAAAGAAAAATGAATTATTGAGCCTGAGGAGATATAAAGCCCCATGAAAATTCATTCTATTTAGTTCATTTTTCTTAAGTGTCTTTTTTTGATCCTCAAGATAATGTCAAAATATTTACTTAGGGGAAAAAAATTCCGTGATCTAAAAGTCTTAAGACAAGAATTCGTCACAGAGCAAGATTAAAGGACACATTTTGAGCTATTGTTTTATGCCATTTTGCAATTGTTATCAAGTGAAATTTTGGATTTTACCAATTATTTGGATTTAAGTGACAGAATTGTGCAACATTGTCAGACTCATTCTCTTTTCCAGAGTATTTGA
Source organism: Gracilinanus agilis (assembly GCF_016433145.1). Taxonomy (NCBI): domain Eukaryota; kingdom Metazoa; phylum Chordata; class Mammalia; order Didelphimorphia; family Didelphidae; genus Gracilinanus; species Gracilinanus agilis. The sequence goes on from NC_058132.1 coordinate 577,687,694, forward strand.
AGTCTGGTGGCAGGACAGAAGTCAAGACAACTGGTGGTGACCCAGGATGCAGTGGATGACCTTGATGTCTCCAAAGTCTGACTGAGCTCTATGTGCTTACTCCACATTGGGGCAGTTAGAACTGATTGTTCTTATCCACCCATTCTGCCTGGGGGAGCCTTCCCATGGTTACAATAGACATTCTATTTATCTTACAACACTAGTCACTGGTGAGTCCATTTCTTAACCTAGTTTAGCCAGTCTGTCAAGATAGTTTTACCACAGTGTGGCCACTGCACATGCTATAGCTTCTTGGATCTACAGGTAAGGGTTGTGTGAGAGATGGACACCAAAGGTGGATAAGCAGCCCTGAAAAGTGTTATGGGAAGAGCTGTCCTGATTCAGGAGGATTTTCTCATCTAAAGAATTACAAATGCCCCAATAAAGTTAAAGAGGTTTATCAACAGGTTAGTTGGCTGGGATGCAACTCTGAGTGGAAATCTACCTGCTGAAAGTAAAAAAAAAAAAAAAAAATGATTTTTATTGGCTTTACTTGACAAACAAGAGGGTAGCAGACGTGATTTAGACGTGATTTACAGGTAACTATAGGGAGGGTAGAAGATCTGGAGATGGTGACTTTGGGAAGGGCATGGGGTCACTATGTGATCTCAAGGATGAGTAACTTTGTGGGATGGGAGGGGGAGCTAAGGTTGACATTGTAAAAGGCAAGTCAGGTGCCTGGAGGAAGGGCCTTGGGTTGAAGACATTGTATATCAGGAGATATGCAGATCTCTGAAGAGTGGAGTGTGACCTGCTAAATTGGTTTAGGTTTATGATTGGTGATCTAGGATAGTCTTCAGTTTAGGGCTGTACTGTCAAACCTCTAGTGCTCCCACAAAGGGGTTGCTCCCCTCCCCATCTCCACCATGCCTGAAGACATTTTTTACATCACTCATCCCTCTGTCCAGTAGTCCAGTAGTCCAGTGGAAGTGCTTCCTCCCTCCCCTCTCTAGGGTTAGGGATGTGGCATGAGATTTCATTTTGGGCACTTGATCTCTTAAAGGCTCACCATCACTGGTTTAGGGAAATCCTTTCATTTGTCCTCTGAAACTTCTGGGTATTCTGTTTCCCCCAACAAAAAGAACTTGGCAAGCCTTCAGAGCAGAGGTCCTAGTTCTCCCTGAACACCCCATACACATTTATTTTTATTTATATTTAAATAACTATTTCTGTCTTTTCCTCTTAAGATATTAATATAATTCATGGCAAGGTAGGCAGAGACCTGAGGTACAACACACAGGGACAGGGACATTCAACAAGGAAATTGTTTTAATTAATTTTCCAAAAATCACATTTTGAATGTCAGAAAATAACTGCTCTCTGTGGCACTTGGGCATTTATTTTGTTATGTCAAGTTACTCGTTTCACTGTCATGCTTTAAGGTTTCAGTAACACACAGGGGGTGTCATTTTCAAACCTTGCCCAGGGCATAATAATTTTCCCAGTTCTGGTGCTATATATGAAAGACCCCTCCAAAATGTATCTGGAGTTCTGTTAAATCCTGAGAGAAATGCTGATTCTAAGAGGTATAAAAATCTAAACTTAAAGAATCTTTAATTTTTCATTTTTAAAGAGAATATTTAGTTTTCAATAACAGTTCTAAATCTATATTTCTTTAGTCATTGTTTTACCAATTATTTCTGTCTTGCTTCATTAATAGGATACATCCCATTCAATCCCATTGTAAAGTACATTTCATTTGCCTCTCATTGGTAACATCTTCGATGTCAAAGATGTAAAAAGCTCAGGCACATCAACTATTTTCAAAATTATTTGTTAAGTTCTTCTATAAATAAATTACAAATCCTTTTCATTGTCCATAATCTAAATAGACATAGTGTTTTTCAAGTGAGATTTTGAAAAAGACCATTTTATTTTGTCTTGTTTAAAAAGGAAAAATCATACACATTCAATATTGTTCCCTCAGGCAGACTTGGGGGGGGGGGGACCAGCATATTGCTCTCTTCTTTTGGCTTGTTTCAGATCTCTCTTCTCCATAATGGTTGTTTTTCAAAGAAAGTGATTGGTTATATTATGTTATATCATAATCTGGATTCTAATTGCATTTTTCCCCTATTCCCTTAATCCCCATTTAAAATGTGCTTCACAATGATAATGATTTGTTATAATAAAAAGCTAAACAATATTGCTTAATTAGCACCTTGCAGGAGCTGTCAATTATTGATTCCACTGCTTTCCTGGAATTTTTCCATACAAGGTATTTCAAGTCCACAATTTGAAAACACACAAAATCCTGGAGTTTCCTCTAGGTAGATACCTTTCTGACTGAGTAAAGGAATCTATCTTGCTCTTCAATCTTGTTGGCACTTTATAATTGCCATGTGTCTTCTCTAGTGGCAGAATAGCAAAAGAGAAAGAACTCTCTGCCAAGTGCTAGAGAGAATTGCTCAAAGTTCTTTTGTAAAAGGCAATACAACATTCTAAGACTTCATCAACAAAACTCTGCTAGTTATGCTGTGGTACCACACATTTTCGACATTCTTTAATTAAAAAGGACACACTCATTCAGGAAGTCTTAATTTGTAACATTTACAAAATTTATGAATACATTTGTTCATGAGTCATTTAAGAATAACTGGTACCACCCCCTCAAATCCTGATTTTTAAAACCAGATATTTGCAAAATGACCTTTCCCCTAGTCTAGTTAGTTTTCAAATGGTTTGACTTTTTAAAGTTTAGCCATTTCTTTTCTCATTTCACTCTCTTTCCTTTGGGGGTAGGGATAGTCTGTGCTATCTGAGATAATTCAGCTGTTTATTAGTGCCGCATTAGTATTTCAGATAACACAGCAGGATCAGTGGAAAGTGGACCAAGCAGACCACAATGCATCTATCTTTTTAGTTTATTTGCATTTTCAAAGTAGTAACCAAATAAACACCAGGGTCAGATCTATTATTCCCCATTTCCCCTCTAGTTTCAACAAGAATTGTACCAAAACACCTTCATTTCATCTTGTCCAGCTTCATATAGGCTGCTAATGGCACAGTGAATATAGTCCTGGGTCTGGAGTCAGGAAGATTGAGTTCAAATCTCTTCTCAGACATGTAATAATTGTGTGACCCTGGTCAAGTCATTTAACCTCAGTTTCCTCTACTATAAAATGGAGATTATAATGCCACCTACCTTTAAGGATTGTGATGAGGACTAAGAAAGGTAATATTTGTAAAAATTGCTTAGTATAGTACCTGACATATTCAGTATCTGCATTATTTGCTTATTCCTTTCCCCATCTACTGATTCCTAGTTGCCTTTGTTCCCCTTCTTTCCTTTTTATGAATCCTTATTTCATGACTGAAGCCATGACTAAATTCTGTACAGTCATCCTAAAGGAATAAAAAACATGCTATTTGACACTGAATATCCTCTTTTTCTCTCTTTCCATTTATGTTCCAGAATAAGTGTTCTTTGTTCAACTTATCCAAATTTTGCTTTATTTTAGGATTGCTTTAAAAAGAGAAATTCTTGGCTAAAAAGTCATCATCGTAAGGGGTATGGTTTCATCTACATGAGTGAGGATTTCTATATTTAGTTTCCTCTCCCTTCCAATTCCTTAAGATGAGGTCACTAAATTTCCATATTAATGTGTCTTCTAACTAATCAAGAAACTGAACTCCTAAACTGACTAATTATAGAAGCTGCCAAGGAAGATGAAGGTGGTCATATGACCGGGCTCAGCAGTCACATCCCAGGAAGAAACTCACTTCTGCAAGACAACAGCTCATTTCTGAAAAGCCCACAGTTTGATCATCCTCATTCTTATCTTTGCTTCCATAGCTGTAAATATCATTAATAGTCTACCACAGGCATCTTCCACTGGCGCAAGGTCAGCATGTAATATGAAGGTTCTTTCTGGAGGATTTTAACATTGATTTCTACATTCTGGCTGACTATATTAGAAGTGTCTTGGGGTTATTAGACCAGCTTGGAAACTTTATCTCATGTATTTAATTATAAGGGAGGTGCAGTTTTTGGAAATTATGCTCAAAATGATTTCAAAGGGGAAAATGTTCCATCCAAAGAAGAGTGATTCCCATCTAAATTAATATTGTTTCCCATTTTATTCTCTTGACTTTATGTGAAGCATTTTATCAGGGTTATGTAAAGAGGCTTTTTTCCTCACAACTACAATAAATTTTATATGAATAAGAAGTCAGGCTCAGAACTCCAGGTTATATGCAAAGGCAAAATAATCAAAGTCTTGCTAGAGAAAGCACCATAACTAAGAAGAGCTGGCCTCCAGCAAGTTTAGCTTGTTCAACTATAACTTAGTTGGCTTTGAGCATTTTCCGGTAATCATTCTGGTAATGTCTCGTTTCAAAGAAATGCTGTTCCAGACCTTCCTTCATTCCTTAAGCCCCTGTTAACGTTTTCTGTACCTCAACTGTAGGTACTGACAAACTTCTTTCTTGTCTCACTGAGATGACAGAGTTCCCTTTATTACTGTGTTTATTCAGTCACTAACCTCTGCTTTAAAATATTTAATATCTCCTTGTTGAAAAGTCTCGATGTTCTGGAACCTTTAGAACTGTTCCCACTTTTTTTCTCATCAAGGGGGACAAACACTGTTGGAGGAGCCTGCTAACCCCACAATTACCAAAACCAAAAGCACCCAACTGGTAGAGAAAAACCTGGCTCAAATGCAAGTGGTCCTGAGATAGTGACAGGAAATAACATTTGTCAGAGGTCCAACAAACACTACCATCTTGTTATCCACCTCCTCACTGAATTAAGGGGCGATAGCACAATACTTTGTACTCAAGAGCCGGTGAAGAGCAGAATCCCAGCCCAGATTATTGGCCAGGCTTGAGCCTGACACTTCCTATCCTCTCGACTCTCCCCATTTTTGAGTTGAACAACCCTTTGGAAAAGGAGCTGCATGTCGCTGTCACCAAGAACAATCTTCCAGGGTCCAGGGATAAATAGATAAACCTACGAATATGAGAAATAGCAAATCCTCCTTATATCACTGGCTTCTAGCTCAGGTCCCATTATATGGAGGAGTAACTCTTGTGAAGATGAATCTGGCAGCTGTGTCTGCGGGTGCTACAGCCTCTATCTCAGCAGCCATAGCTCCAAAGACCAATAAAAGAATGTCTCTATCACCAGCATCCTTTATGTTTATGACAAAATGGTTAAATAGCAGAAATGTTGGGGGTTTTTTCAATTGAAACTGTGGCGGGAGACCTTTGAGGTAAACTCTAAGTTTGAGACAGGTTGTCCTTTGCAAGAATGCAAGTCTCCAAAATTAGCTTTAAAATAAACTGAGAAATTGATAAAATTGGAAGCAATGTTGAATGGCTGGGAGACAGTGTGCAGGTGGAACACTGCATCTCTGAAGAGATTTGGTTTGGGGTTTTTATACCCTTTTAACAACAGGGGTTACAGGATTAGAGTGGAAGGGATAGGGTGAATAAAGAATGAGGTAATTCATTCTGGTTGGGGAGTATAAGGGATGATCTGTGGTATTCAAAGGATGTTTGGATTAGGTACCACCCAGTGCTTATCAAAGTGAAACTGGGAGGTGCATATATCCATGTTAATTGAAGATCTAGCAGTGGTTCCCAAACTTTTTTGGCCTAACACCCCCTTTCCAAAAAAGTATTATTTAGTGCCCCCTGGAAATTATGAAACTATTTATTGAACTCAGAATAGAATGTAATACAAAAAAAAGTGTGGCCATCACTGCTCCCCTGGATCGCTGCAGCACTCACCAGGGGGCGGTAGCACCCACTTTAGGAATCACTGATCTAGGGGAACGTCCAGGGAGAATATTATCAGAAAAAAATTTCCTGCATCCCTTTCAACCTGGAACACTTCTGGAGTTTGGAATGTCTAGGAGGAAACCTGTACTCTCATATCAAAACAACACTAAAAACACATATTTATATCTCTCTGCTTTAGTAGAGTAACTCAAGACGCCTTGTGCCCTTAGATCTAACTTGTAGCTGAAACTTCTGCTTATGATACGGCTCATTGCTAGACCCTTTGAGACCTGTCTTATTTTTGTTTGTATCCTCAGTGTTTAGCACAGTGCTTTGAATAGAATAAGTGCTTAATTAACATTTTATCATCATTCAGGCATTCAAAGAATATCTCTTGAATTTCTTCTCTCCACCCACATAGCCACTGTGGTAGTTCAGCCGCTCATCATCTCTTGTCTATACTATTGTAAGTCTATTTTCAGATTTCTTTCTACTCCAGTTTATCCTCCATGTTATTTTTCCTAAACTCAAGTACATTCACGTGATTCCAGTGATTCTCTGTTACATCTAGGAGTTGTCAACCTATAAAAAACACAGAGCCACCAAAGCAGTTGTGTGAGGAAAGTTCTTCCCTTCTCCCCTTCTGGGTAACACAGCTGGCAAGCATCTGTCTGAATCTACATGAGTCTGTGGGAGTTTGCATCACTGACACTACCAAGTGTGTCACAGCACTGTGATCTACACACTCGATCCCAGATATGATTCTGAAATTGAACCGGATGGGAAAGTGGCATGGGGCACTGAACCCCCAAATTATAGAAATGTTTCAGGCCAAACTGTAAGCAGGAGAATTCCTTTACTTCCTTGCATCTTTGTGACTATTAACCCTAAAACATCTGATAACTTCTGATGAGACTGATGAGACCCTGAGAGGGATTATCCTCCTTGGATGTCCCTTTAGGTTTGGAGATGGACATAGAGCTACATCTCCAGGATATGCCTTGATACCATTGGGTTGTATCTAAGATATCTATCTGTCCCCTAAACTATGAGGGTCACCCCTATGTCTTCAGGCTGACCCTGATACAGAAGATCAAATGTTGCCCCCCCCCAAGTGCATACTCCCCTGAAGTCATGTATCAAGTGACTTTAAAGACCCTAGAATTGATGTCATCTAGGAAGCAACTTTCCATCCATCAATGCTGTCCTCCTGGCCGGATTTAACATTACCTTCTAAATTAATAAATTCTTTTTATTTTTAAGCTAAGTTTTGGAGTCTTGCATTCTTGCAAAAGGGTACCTACCCTTCCTGATCTCAGTGGGTTCACCTCAAGCCCCCCACAACAAAAGGAGGGGTTAAAAAGACTCGGATGAGTCTCTCTATCTCAGGTGAAGGCACAGGGGGAGCTGCTGCTACAGTGGCCAGGTTGAGACCACCCACATGGCTAGATAGAACAGGCTTTTTCCTCTCTATCTCTATCTAAGAAACTAATAAACTTCATGAAAAATAAGGACCAGAGCCCTAATTTTATTTCTTACACAGTTACAAGATAATGTCTTAATCAGGACAAGAGAGACAAAACTCTTATGACCACCACAGAGCCATATGCACACCACTACCTCCCAGAGCCAAGTTCTGAGACTCTGGGAACAATGTCTCCAGGAAAAAAAAATACCAGGAATGGGAATTTCCATCAAACTGAAGAACTTGGGGTTCTATTTGTACCTTAGGAAATATAATCCAAAGAGAAAAGACTGAATGGTTATGCAAGAGCTTGGGAAAGAGGTTGTAACTTCAGGCAGGGGTACCCAGGAGAAGCCTAAATACAATAGGAGAAATTCAGAAGACAAAAAAAGGATAGGTAAGACTTGACTATCTCTACTACTCCTGGAACAGAGGAAGGCAGTTTCTTGAAGGCAAGTTCCCCTGGGACAAGGGTAAATTTGGGGTTTCATAAAACAAGGTAGTCTGGGTACATATAAATTTTGCTACTTGACATTTAAAGCCATTTGAAATTTGGTCCTAACTTTTCAGCCTTCCTACCCTCTATACTCCAATGTAGCACTACATTTAGAATATTGGATAGGGCATTGGCTCGGGACCAGGAATTTCTGGGTTCAAATCCTGACTCATACATTCACTAGCTGTATGATCTTGGGGAAATAATCTAGCCTTTCTGTTCTTCAATTCATTTGTCTTTAAAATGAGAGATTGGAATGATCATCTCTGATGTGACGGCAAGGTAAAGAAAATAGGATATAACATTTGTAGTAAGAGAGAATAGGTAGAAATAAAATAGAATATTCAACCAATTGCTGAGACTGGAATGTTTGACCTAAAGAAGAGAAGACTTAGAGGAACAGGATTATTGATTTTAAGTATTTGAAGAATTACTGTTTAAAAGAGGGATTTAATTCCTCTTTACCCCTAAAGGACAGAATTAAGTATAACTATAAGAGCTGCAAAGACTACTTCTATAAAGGTGGCCACCACAGTGTACTATAAAAGAATGTGGCCCAGATTTTGAAAGCAATGACACAAGAAGAGTCTAAAAATGTTTTAAAGAATAACATTCTTACTAGAAATAGATATTCTCCCTAAATAGGAATGGCCATTTTTCTGGATAAATTCTTGTGTTTGTTTGTCTGTTTGTTTTTAAAGATCAGCTTTGTGACCTGATAATCATACCTCATCTATCTTATACTTATTTAAAGAAAATTTCTTCAAGGGACCAATGTCTTCCCACACAGCAGTTATAAATGTGCTGAACACATAAAAAGGTCCTCCATTGATACTTGTTAGTTTAATAATGCTACTTCTCAGGAAAAACAGAAATGAAAATCAAATAAAATATGAAACTATGATTGACATTTTAAGGAATATATACACATATGCATATTAATAGATATATATTCTATATTAATGCATATTATTATATATACCTTAATATGTAGCTAATGTTACATAACTTGTTTAATTCCTTTTTCTAGTATTTCTAGCCATATTAATATATAACTATAAGAAAATAAATTTAGGGTTTGACTAAGTATAAAAATTCTAAGATAATGTGGTCGCCGATTTAAAATATTATAGCTCATATTGAAATGACTTTTAGTAGAGTTTATTTACAGAGGTAGAAAGAGTGAAAATAGATAAATGTAAGAAGAGGGTAGAGAAAATGTCTAGCCTATCACACTAAATGTTGCTCCAGTGTCTGGCTCAGTCCCAGCAGATCTCATCAACTCTTGACCAGAGGACACGGTGGTGTCTTATTCCATCTATGTAGTCTCCTCCAGGAAATCAGGTTTCCATCTATGTAGTCTCCTCCAGGAAATCAGATCTCTTCAGAAGTAATCTCTCTAGAAGCCTGAAAATGAAGGCCAGCTATTCACTCACCCAAGATGAAGTCCAAAAAAGAAGATCCAGGAGCAGTCCTCTAAGAAGCAGTCCAAGAGCCAAAGCCAAGGTCCAAGCCAAGAGTTCAGTCCAAAGCCACCTCCAAAAGCCAGGTCACCAGTTGAAGTCCCAAGTCATAGCTCCAAGCCTCAGTCCCAGTCAAAGATCCTCTAAGCCCAAAATTCAGGCTGAAGACTCCTTGGAAGTTCAGGATTTTTATAGTCCTTTTCCCGTCATTTCCTGTCCTTTCCTCCACTTTATGGGAACCAATGGCAGTGTTTAAATTTGCTTAGCATTGCCCAGGGGGTGGTCACTTCTGGAGTTGACACCCACTTTTAGCAAGTGGCTTGTGGACCTCCCCTACTTAGTGTTAAGTAGGGGTGTTTTCAGTTTTTGTTGATTAATTTAAAAATAGGCAAGGGGAGAGTTTATCCTCTCTTCACATAACTTATAAATATACATCTATAAGTATTTATATATTGTATATTAATATATACCAATTATATATGTTTATTACAGATAAATATATATTACAATATAGCTAATATTATATAACTTTTAGTTTATTCCCTTTTTTCTAGTAATTTCTTTCTAGATATCTTTTTACTTTTTGTTGTTGTTCTTTTCCCCCTTTAACATGTTAGTTTCTGAAACTGTCGTATCAAAATATACCCACAGGTGAATTAGAGTAACATTTAGTCAAGACCACAATTTCATCTTATAGTTAGCCTGAGCTAAAAGTGTTTCCTTCTCTATCATGCTTTGATATCTTATTTTTCTGTGTCCTCATCAATGTGGGCACTCTCTCCCACCAATACTGTTAATCAGTTCCTCTGACATGCCAGGCACTGGGCTAGCCTGTAGAGAAACAAATGACAAAAATAAAACAGTCCCTGCTCTCAAGAAAATAACCTCTTAATGGGGCAAGAACCTACAAATGTATGAGTGTATACACAGTACATACAGAGCAGATATAAGGTAACTTGGAGATAAGAAGAACAGATTCTAACAATTGAAGAGATTTGGAGAGGCATTGTTGAGGGAGATTGATATTATCTAGTTTGGAGGGTACCCTCTTAAAGAATTACCAGACTCCAACGAATCTTTAAAAATAGAGGAATTTATTGAGTTAATAGCTGAGAGGCACATGCATGTGAATTCTGCCTCCCTGAAGAGGAGTATACAATTTTTATAACTTAAAGGAATAGTCTCTGTGACTAGGGAAGAAATGTGGGGAAGGGGACAAACAAGGGGGATTAGGGGCATTCCCATGTGAGGTGCCTTGGTGTCTGGACTAGAAGCATAGGTATAAATTGTTTATGACATATGGTAAGCCCTAATCATAAAGGAGGGTGAGTTACATATCTCAGAGAATCTAGTGATGTTTGAGATGCAAACATAAGGTACACCTCCTATGTTGAAACCCTTATGAGAAGACTAAGGGAAATGTACTTAAAATAGAAGGAAATATTTCTTTCAGAGGATCCTTTGTTTATGTGGTTGTCACTTTAGTGGCATCAGGGGCAGCTTTCTCTAGCACCAGCACTTCTAGGGTCCAGAATTAAGGAATTCTTCACATATTCTTTCAATGTGGTATTCCTCTAGAGACTTGGGGTGTCCAGAGGATCTTGTACTCCTATACCAGCATCATGAAGAATGGGACCCCCTGAGCCAAGTCTATCAGGAAAGCATGGATTCCAAGAGGAAAAAATGAGAAGTCAGTATCTTCCATGTATAAGGGACAACTGATACAAAGACATGGAAATGGGAGATAGTATCTACGGAAAATATCTAAAGGCCAGTGTGTGTGAGTGGTGCAAGTGAGTGGATAGGTTTAACGTGTATTGAAAATGGAAAGGAAGACTGACACTTGGTTCTGAAGAACATTAAATATCTAAGAGAAGAGCTGATCAGAAGTCAAGTAGCTAACAGACAATGAGTTGATATTCTATTAAAGTTTGTGTGATGCCTTTTAAAGTTGTGCTACAGACTCCTATGAAAATGAAATAACATTCTATTTTTCTAGTAAGGAAAGAAAATTTTTACCAAATCATTATCAATTTCTCATCATATAGACTAGATGACCACAACATAGGTTGCTGAAGATAAACAGCCTGAAACTTAAGCTTGCTGTCATAAAGCCTATAGTCATGATCTTGGCTAACAACTGTGTGCCCTGGTATTAGAAAGAATAAAGATCCAGTGAAAAGGATAAACCTTTTCATCTCTCAATAACTGGAGATCTTGGATATGATTTAGAAAGGAGAACACACTAGTTCATTCCAGGGACAGATTCTTCCATCAGATAAAAACAGCATTAATATCATTTCACCTAATTGCTCTGATTCACTCACAAGAAGACACAAACCACATCCCTTCAAAAATTAAGTGAGTCATGCCAAACATGCAGGCTGATAGAAAGGGCTAATTATTATTTTTAAGGCAGCCTTCTATATTGGCGACACTATGAACATTTTGGTAGTGATTAAAATATGGGTGTGAAAAAGCCCAAGACGTACATTTTTATTCTATTATTATTTTGTCATCTGTCCTGTTAGCCTGACAATAAAGCATGTTTGATAGGCTAATTAGATGAATTGAAATAAAAGTCTAAGTATGATCTTGAATAAAAATGTTCAAAAAGCTTTTTAAGCTTCCAAAAAGCAAATCAAAATTCAGCCAGATTCAGCCAGCTGAAAATAACCCAATGTCAACTAGCCAATAGCTGTTGCCAAATATTCATAATTCCAAATCCTTGGTCTTTTAATAACATGCTTTGGTCTGCTATTACTACATAGCTCTGAAACAAGTAGTCATTAATATTCTCCTAACCTTGAGAGGGAGAGTTAATGGAGGAATGATTGTGAACTCTCATTTCATCATGGCCATCTAGTCATTAGTAATAAATGAATTTCCATAAATTGATGTCTTTGCACAATAAAACATTGCTTTGGTAGTTATAGCCCCCATTAAATTTTCACATTCTATGTTACTTCATTCTCACTACAATGATGGTGGGTCAAAGGGGCATATATTTTAGCCCTTTTAAATAGATATAGAAACTGAGGCATAGGGAGCTTAAGTAACATCTAAATTAAGAGCTTGTTAACAGGTCAATACTAGAACCTAAATCAGATTTCATTAGAAGCCCTTGACTCTTTCCACTTGTCGATCCCATCTGAAAGAAAGGGAGATATATTCTTGGCATAGAGCATATCAGCATCATATATATCAATCCTTAATATTTGGCAAATATTTATGTGTTCTACTTACCACCTCTTCATCGCTGATTATATTGTTACCATTTTCTTTACATGTCATTTTCTCAATGGGTATCAGCCAGCCCATCTTTCCAATACAACTCCTACCCTGCTGCTGTTGGCAATTCTTCCAATAACAACCCCTGTTCTCTCTTCCCCATATGCCTAAGAATAGACCCTGGGGCTTTCCTCCCACCTTCCCATCAAAGAAATTATTACTTTTCTGCAGGAGATATCTTTATTTCATATCTTTCCCGATGAAGTAGTCTCTGTGCTCTAATCTCCCTGTGCCTTGGGAAAACCTAGATTGGCTTGGATATAGTTGTTTCCTGGCTAAGTTAGATTGAAATGGGTGCCTCCTACCTTGGACATCACAGAAATGGTGATACAGGGAATAGATGCTTTTCTTTAGGACATAGTCTTCTCTGACTTCTAGAGTACACACCATATACTGAGAAAATGACAAAAAAATTCTATGAATTTGGAAATACTTTTAAATAAATTTGTATTTTATTCATCACAATATGTATATGTGTAAAATTGTAATATACATAGATTTCAAACTATTTCAGTCTAAAGAAGGTGCGATTGCTTTGTTTTTCTGAGTCATCTAATAAGATGAGCCCATTGCAATAATTCCATTCTTTTCCTTTCCCCAGCCCTCCACTATCCATAAATTAACAATATGATGGCAATGGACTACTATTGTGATATAAGAAATGATGAACAGGATGATTTCAGAAAGAACTGGAAAGACCTATATGAACTGATGCCAAGTGAAAAAGCAACACAGGAGAATATTGTACATAGTATGAACAAAATTATAGAATGATCAACTGTGATAGACTTAGCTGCTCTCAGCAATACAGTGGACAATCCTGAGGACTTACTACAAAGAATGCAATTAACCTCCAGAGAAAGAACTGTTGAAGTCAAAATGCAGATCAAAGCATGTGATTTCACTTAAGTTTATTTGTTTTTTTTGTTTTGGGGTTTTGTTTTCATACTGTTATAAAAATGAACAACATGGAAATATGTTTGGCATAATAATAAACGTATAACTCAGATAAAATTTTTTGCCAGCTCTGGGAGATAGGAGGTGAGGGAGGTAGGGAGACAATTTGGACCATATTAACTCCAGAAAACTTATGTGGAAATTTGTTATATGTAATTGGTAAAAAGAAGATATCTTTATAAAAATAAATAAATTTAATTCTAATATTCTATCTTTATTCCAGAATGACTTAGAGATCTTGTATAACAATGACTAATTTAGTGGTATTAATAGAAGTGAAAAATATACAGTTCTCAGAAATTCCTTACTTGGATGTGGAGAGGGATTGGGAGAGGGAGGAAAAGAGTAAAAGAAGAAAGACAGGGAAGTCAGAAAGTGAGGGAAGAGAAAAAGTGAAATGATTTGCAGAATATTTCAGGAATGAGTATAATCAGAAGAAAAGTAAACAATTATGCTTTTTGCCATAAAGAAAAGGTATCATGTTTATTTATTTTTCAATTTTCTAATACCAGATGAAATATTCTGATAAAAAGGAAAATAACCTAGAACACTGAGAGGGTTTCATGAATTATTATTATTCAGCAAATATTTCACAGAAATCTTTTGAAAAAAAAAAAGCCAGCATTTAACAGATGAAGTAAATAAAGCATGGGACCTGTTAAGGGGGAAAATGGGAAGACTATGGTTGGACTGGATATTTAAAGTTTGGTCGCCAGGGATAGATTACTCAATTCCAAAATAAGAGGCCCAAGTCAGGATGACTTTTATGGTGGTTTATTTACATTCAGGAAGGTTGAAAGTAGGGAAAATGAGAAAGAGAAACTCTGGCCTGGACCCAAAGCCTACACCAGGTAGACTTAGAGGTCACAGCAGAGGGGCACAGAGGTTAATTAAATAAGGCTTCTAGTCACAAAGCCTCCTCCAATAAGAGAGGTGTCCTTGAGGCTAGAGGCTCCAGAAATGCCAAGGGAAGAGAAAGAAAGTCAGCCTAACTTACCCACATGACAATTCAAAGGGAAGCAGTCTGAGGTCTCACCAGAGCTTCTTCAATGCCAAGTTCAAAGCTCCAAAAGCCCCCCAACAGGAAGTTACCATCATATTTAAAAGATAGCAATTTTCATCACTTCCTGCGTCCACCTCCAGTTTCACGTGGACAAATGGTAGCCTCAACCCTGTTTTGGACTATCCAAGGGGCAGTTGCTTGTTTTTGATCTGTCACTTACTATCATATGTGGGTCACAGTCCTCCCCCTCCTCACTTAATTCTAAGTTGGGTGGGGTAACATTATTCCTGGTAGCTAAAGTCTAAAGAATGAATGAGGGTGAGCTAATTCCATTTACACAGACCTGTAGTCAAAAAGTTGATATTTGATTCTAAAATGATCTCAGATTACTCACTAGGTATGTGACCCTGGGCAAGTCACTTAACTTCTAACTAAATCAATTTCTGGGTCTATAAAAAAGGGATAATACAAATATTTACTTCCTAGGGCTTTATGAGGACAAATGAGACAATATTTATGAAGTATTTTACAAACCACAAAGCTCTAATATAATTGCTAGTTGTTATTGTTATTACTTTTATAATTAAAATTTATTTTTTCATGCCAAAAGTAATTGTTACACAACTCTTAACAATAATTCTAAACCCTCCTGGTGAATATGATTCACAAAATTTGCTGTGCACATAACTTCATTGTCAAGTAGCTATTATGCAATAAGGGGTGTACATGTATTCAACACAACTTGATATTGTTACTAACAAGAGTAAGGGGTATATTCTGTTCGTCTTTAAAGTTTGTAGGTATACACATTTACAAACACACATAAGCTTTTATTTTATTGAAAATACAATAGGAAAAAAGAGGAAAAAGCAAGGATACTATAAGCCATATTAAAATAAAATAGAAATATGTTACCTGAAACCTAAAATTCTGTCAGTGTATTCAATGGATACCTTTCATTTCTCTTGCATCAGACATATTTTTTAGATTTAGCCAAGAAAATTCTTCTATTTATTATTTTAAGAGCATGTCACTCTCCTATGAAAAGGAATTCAGGAGTAAAGTACTAAATGAGAAGAAATTGCTGTGCAAAATGAAATATTTCCAATTATGCTTTCCTTCTAGTGGGTTAGAAAGTATCTAAAATGTTCTATTCTTTTTGTTCATTTTAAGCATTTTCATTACTTTGTATATCACTGAAAAGTACCAGCTTATGTTCCTTGGAGGGAAGAATATGTGCTCCAACTTTCCACCAACATAAGGGAAATCAGGAAATTGAAAATAAAGTTGATCACTTAACTTGAGTGTAATTCTTTGCTATTTCTTTCTTGCTATCACCTTTCTCTTCTAAAATACCATAGTTCAAATATGCCTGTATCCATGTGTACTTATCTATCTGTATTATGGTGTATATTATTTCTGTAAAACAAGTTATACAAAAGCTGACTTCATTCTGTATTTTATATTTCAATTCAATTCAATTCCACTAATATCTATTAGGCACCTATAATGTGAAAAGGATATACCTTTGTCTATTCCCTCTAAAATTGCCAATGAACTCTCAGTTCCCAGTTTTGATGGTCTTTTTTCAGTCATCCTTCTTGATTAATCTGAAGCATCTGACACTTTTGCCTACCCTATCCCTCTGACTACTCTCTATTCTGAATTTACATGACACTAAACTCTCCTGTCTCTCCTATCTAACTACTTCTTCTCCCCAATTTTTTTTATTTTTCATCTAGATTTTGCATCTTAACTACAGGTGTTATCCCAAGTCTCTATCCCAGACCCCTTATTCTTCTCTCCCAGCCATCTCTCTTAGTGAGCTCATTCATCAGTTCTCATGGGTTCGATTATCATTCAGTGGTTTCCAGTTCTATATATGTAGGTCTAGCTTCTCCCTAAGCTTCAATCTTCATAACCAATTGCCTTTTGGGTATTTCAAGCTGCATGACTTAGAAAAAATGTGAAGTTTAATATGTACTAAAGGGAATTTATTTTTTTTTCTGAAAGCTCCCTTAGGAAGAATTCCTTGCTATTCAAGATATTTCTCATTGACTATTTTTTAAAAATCCAATTAAATTTTTAAAGGTATTTTCCCCCATGGTTACATGATTCTTGTTGTCTCCCTCTTCTTTTCCTTCCCCCTCCCAGAATTGACAAGAGATTCCGCTCAGTTATACATATAGTATCATTCAAAACCTATTTCCATATTATTCATTTTTGTAATAGAGTAATCTTTTAAAACCAAAACCCCAAATCATATACCCATATAAACAAGTGATCAGTCCTATGTTTTCTTCTGGATTTCTACTCCCACAGTTCTTTATCTAGATGTGGATAGCATTACTTTTCATGAGTCCCGCAGAATTGTACTGGATCATTGCATTTATATTAGTAGCAAAGTCACTGACCATTTTCTAGATAAAGCTTTGCCTGACTTCTTCAATATCTAGTGACATCCCTTTCAAACAAACTACCTTCTATTTAACTACTTTATATATATATGTAAATATATAACAATATATACACATAAACACATATTCATATATATAATTTTCATATACTATATTCTTTAAATTTATTCTTATACATACATCCTTATATATGTCTTCTATACAAGAGTAATAATGCCTTACTTCTGAGATTATTTCCATATTACTCTGGCTGTGTCATGCTTATACATAATTTTTTCTCCACATTAGATTGTGAGCTCCTTGAAAGGAGAGACTGTTTTGACCTCTCTTTTATTCCCTGTTTTGAACACAGTGCCTGGTACTTTGCAAGTTCTTAACAAATACTTGTTGGCTTTACTTACCTACAACTGTGAACATTTCTAGATAGTACTTTTTCATAAATAAAGTAAACATGCTTGAAAAACACCTATAATACCACTATGTCCTAAACTGGAGAAATGTGCAGACAAGATTATGACTTCTCAGTCCTTTAGAGTATTTGGTTGGTTTGTCCTCTGGGTGTTGTAGGTGGATTTTTCACTCTGTACTTCATGCCATCCCTAATTAAATTGCAAGAGCTTTTTCTCATCTCTGACTCTCTGAAGAAGAGGTATAGATCTATTTGACCTAGATGAACTTGAGGTTAAATACCTGGTATATTCAGTGCAAGTTTTTCTACCTTTAAGCTTCTATATAACTAGTGAATAACTTTGAGTAGGACTGAGAACTACTAGAAATAATCCTTTGTCATCTTGGGATTTTTTGTTGTTGATGCTATTTATTGTAGAGAAATGTAACATTCCATAGAAGTACATCTCCAAATTCTTATCATCATATGGAGACAACTTCAAAGCCTTCCAAACTAGTCAAAGACAGTTTAGATTCTTACAATTTCTAACAAATTCAAAAGACATAAGATACAGCGCAGGCAGTAGAGTGCATCTATTATCTGAGGAGCTGG
This sequence comes from Gracilinanus agilis, assembly GCF_016433145.1. Classification (NCBI taxonomy): domain Eukaryota; kingdom Metazoa; phylum Chordata; class Mammalia; order Didelphimorphia; family Didelphidae; genus Gracilinanus; species Gracilinanus agilis. The sequence goes on from NC_058132.1 coordinate 577,705,549, forward strand.
ATCCATGTGACTAAAAATAGAAAGGCTCATCAACATTAGCCTGACCATACAGTGATGAATTCTTTGGCTGTGGTAACTTATTTATGTCCAGAATAAAGGAAGTGTTGGATCTGCTAGAGCCTTCCCAAAGCAGAGAGTATCTGGAGCATTGTATTCATTTTTAGACTCCATATTTTAGAAAGGTCACTAATAAGGTGAGACAGAATTATAGAGGGCTTTAAGATTATATCAAGATTAAAGAACAGAAGTAGGAATATTTAAGTCAGAGAACAACAAAAAATAATGAAATGATGTGAGAAGGCATGATAAGTATCTTCAAGTATTCAAAAGTCTGTTTAGTAGGCTTTGACCAGGCCCTGCTTCAAACTCTACAAAGAACTCATTGTTTCATATAAATGTTGAATGAAAAAGTAGCCCAAGGGCAGGAGCAAGAGTAAGAATTTAACTAAGTAGGGAGAGGAAAACAAGGCTCTATGATGAAGTTGTTAGGGAAAAATTGATCACAGAATAGAAGAGGGGAAAGAATCCAAAGACTAGCACTAGTTCATATACACCTTGTTTTGACAATTGCTGAGCAACTTCTAGTTTGAGGGAATAAATGTAACCAGGAAGGTGGGGCATGGTATGATTATTGCTCCTCTGAGTTGGCAAGATCCTTACTTTACATGATCTGCTTTAATTTGGTCAGGGGATAACTTGCTTGTTAGAGATAAAGAAAGACAGAGGAAATCTGTTCATTCACCCCAAAACTGTTAACGGAAACAATTTTGTATCATGTATCCTTTATTTCTGTATCCTCTGATGATTCTCAATTAAAGTCAAATTAGCATCTTTGTATCACAGAGTTCATTTTAAGCCAAAAACAAACATTAGGGACCCAACATTAATTCAGCCTATTTTGTGAAAAAGGAGGGTAATTTTGTCACAGTTGGGCCCTTCAGGGTCCCTAAAGAGCTAGAAGAATTGAGTAGAAGCTATAGAGAGGGCAATTTTGGTCCATTGTTGATATAATAGGGCAAATATGCTTAGCTCACATCCCTTCTGGAAGAGATGGGGCTTTATCCTCCCAGATAGTGCCTGTCTCACCATGAGTCTCAGTTTTGTGCATTACCATTCTTCTTATTGCACTGTTGTTCCCATCTCCATTACTGAGAGGACAGAGCTCTTTCCTAAAGTCACCATTGCTTTACTCTTTTATTCTCTCAATGTTATTCTTCCCTGCTCCCTTTTCCCTCCTATTTGAATCATGAGGCAAGAGCTAAGAAGTCATACAAGATATAAGTAGCCAAAAGTAAATGGAAAAAAAAAATTCAGGGCTCCTTTAAGTTTTATCTGTTGAGGGGCAGCTGGGTAGCACGGTTCCAGGACCGAAGTTGGGAAGATGTGGGTTCAAATCTGGTCTTGGACACTTCCTAGTTGTGTGACCCTGGGCAAATCCCTTTAACCCCAATTGCCTAGCCCTTGTCACTCTTCTGACTTATAATTGATACTAAGACCAAAAGTAAGGCTTAAAAAATAAAAATAAATAAACTTTGTCTTTTGAAAGGTTTAATGAGTTATTAGTAAAACAAGATAGCTTTCTGTTAGGGATACCTTAACTACTGACTATGATTTTAACTCTGATATAATTTCAATTAGGTGGCATTCCTTAAGTCAGGAAGACTCATCTTCCAGAGTTCAAATCCATCTTTAAACACTTACTAGCTATGTGGCCCTGGACAAATCACTTAACTATGTTTGTCTGAGTTTCCTCATTTGTAAAATGATCTAGAGAAGGAAATAAAAAAAACACTGCAGTATCTTTGCCAAGAAAACTGAAACGAAATTACAAATTACAAAGTCCAACTGGACTTGACTAGAAAATCAACTAAACTGAATAATTTTAGCTAACTACTAGAATCTTCCATTAACTCTCTTTGTACTACATCAATGGTCATTATATATACAACTTTCATGGTTGACCTTACATTTTATGTGAAAAAAATACAATGTGAATAAAGGAACAACATAGAAAGGAAACATCATAAATAGGCAAAAAATAACAAACATCATAAGGAAAGGAAAGTTGAAGGAGAAATTTTTGAGAACTTCCCAGCCACAGAGCTCAGCCTCTACCATCAGAATATAATCTATCTTTCTGATTATTATCACTGTCCTTCCTTCCTTCCTTCTTCTTAAGTCTCAGGGGACAGTGGGTAGACTGTGGCTTCTACTGTTTCTAATTATCTGCACCTAAGCTTTACCTCCTCACTCTCAGACCAGTTTAAAAAACAAAACAAAACTATCTGTGAACATCAGTTCACAGAACAACCTGCCCCATCCAGGCCCAAATGTGATATTCCACCTCCTCTCAGGCTAAGGAGATCACTTTTTGAAAAACTGGACTATAAAACTCAACATCTTTGACTAGACCTCTCTATATGCCCTTTCTTTAGTCTTCACTCCAGTGGATTAAACCATTTATTTTCCCTGTGCAAGGTTCTTATTTAGGATAGAGTCTCTGTACAATGCCTTTCAAGAGTCTGCTTCTCTTGATCTGGGTTTATGAAGAGGTTTAATGTTATTTCAGATTGCTAGTTTACCTACTGCTACATACAGAAAAAAAAAAACCAAACAAACCTATAACAATTAAGATAACTAAAAACAGAATAGATATATTAGAAGTTTCTGGGTTCTTCCTTAATAGAGCTAGTTGAGCAAATAATAGAAAAGCAATTCTTGGAGAAAGAGATGTTCATTTATGGGTATAAATTGGATTAGACAGCATTTGAGTTTACTTCCAGTTATAAGACTGTGAGCCAATTAATCCCCTTATAAGAAAAATGCAAAATAGTATTTATTCCTTTGTTTACTCCTTATGAAGGTGTCAAAATGGCTATTAAAGGAGAAGAGGGTATTGAGAATGGCAGTTTAATCAATATGGAGAATTTCCAGTGTGTTAACTCTCTCCAGCAACAAAGATCTCAGCTTATCTTTTATTTAGTAGGTAAATATTGGGATTTTACTGAGGAACATGAATGTAAAGCAATATATATCTATTAGATAGTAGTGTCATAGATAATAGTGACACAGATAGTAGTTGAATCGAGGTCTTCACTGTTCAAAGCCCAGCATTCTGTATAAGGCAGCCATGATTTCTCTCTTTAGCCATTTATATTGCATTAATTTTTTATTTTAATTTTTAAGGTTAATTTAATTAATTAATTTAGAATATTTTCCATGGTCACTATACTACATTAATTTTTATGATGATGTTCTGAAAAAACTGGACCAATCAAATATTAAAAAATTCATGAGGTGAGCATATGGAAACTACAGTAAAAAAAAAAAAAGTTGGCCAAAAATGGTTCAGCAGTGAGGAAAAATGCATCCAAATGAAGATGATTCAGAAATCTCACACCTCTATATCATGGACACTTTCTCAAGGAAAAAAAGTCAGAAAGCAGAGGAAATGGCAAGCCCCAAAAAAAACACAAATAAAAAAGGAAAGAGTAAGTCAGGAGAAAATAACTTGTAATTAATCTAAGCATCTTTTGCCAATCAACTATTTGTGTACTTTCAGACCCATAAAGAGTTATTATGAAGATCAGAATTTGGATGAGCAGCCCATTTAGGTGATCCATCTGCACATCTACCTTGAATTAGACATGCTCAATGAAATAAGTATTAAAAAGATTTAAAACAAAGTGTTACGTGAAGTCTGACCAGGAAAAGTTCCTTTCTAGCAGAACATAGGGATAGGGGAGGATCAGGGAAAATTTCTTTGGGAAAAGAGAACATTTTATATATAAGGGGTATCATCAACAAAATCATAGAAGAAAAATAGCCCATGTGCTTGTTCAGGGGACAGAGAGAAATCAAAGTTGTCTTAGTTGCATAGCACATGCTATGATAAGACTGAAAATTTTGATTGTGGAAGATCTTGATTGCCAAAGTAAAAAATCTGAGCTCTATTCAACAGTCCATAAGAGGTCACTGAAAATTCTAGAATAGCAGAAGAACACAGGTTTATGCATGAGGAAGAAGTTGAGCCAGTACTTTTAAAGATGGTTTGAATCAGGGAGATTGTAGAAGAAGGAAAACATATTAGAAAACTATTGTTATAATCTAGACATTGACCAATGAACTTCTCAAGTAGGATAGAATCAGAATAGAGAAAAGGTAACAGGTGGAAAAACACTATGTAGTTAGATTCAATAGGGAGGACTTGATAAGTTGGCAAATCTGACAGGTTGAAAAAGGATGAAGAATGAAAGATATTGCCAAGTCTGTCTCAGGAGAGTATGTGATACCAAATGAAATAGTGAAAATAGAAAGGAATTAAAGATTTCAAGAAAAAATTTACAGGCTATGTTTTGGAAATGATGAAATTGAGAAGTTATCAGAATTTGTCCCAGTGTCAGTGAGACCTTTGGATTTGGAGCTGGGAAGAGACTTGGTCAGACGTGTGAACAGGTTTGGGGTCATTTGTACAGATACAATAATTGAATCTGTGAGAATTAAAATATAAAGAGACAGTATAGAGGAAGAAGAGAAGAAAAGCAAGGGCAAAACCTCAGGGAAGACAAATCATCAAGAAGAGAATGAGTGAAGGGCACAGAAAAGTCTCAATTAAAGAGATAGGAGAACCAAGGAATCATTGAATGGTACAGAGTAGCAGCAGAGGAATAAAAAGAACCAGGGGAGAATGATATCTTTAAATTGAGTATAGGAAGAGCATGAAACAATAATGGGTGGTTTAACCTCAAATGTTACAGGAGGCAAAGGAACATGAAAACAGATTTTAAAAACACAGAGAGTTAATTTGGTAATCAGTTGTTCATAGAATTAACTTTTTTTTAAAACCCCTACCTTCCTTCCTGGAATAAATACTAAGTATTGGTTCAATGGGAGAAGAGCAGTAAGGGCTAAGCAAATGGTGTTAAGTGACTTGCCCAGGACCACACAGACAGGAAGTATGTGATACTAGATTTGAACCCAAGACCTTCTGTCTCAAGGCTTGGTTCTCTATCTACTGAGCCATCTAGCTGCCCTCATTAGTTAAATTTTAGAAGATAATTTCAGTGGAGTTATGAGGGTAGAAACTAGACTGCAGGTACATGAGGAGAGTATATACAGAAAATGTATAACTTTAACAAGGACTCTTAACCATTATCATTATCATAACAGATCCTTCAGTATAAGCACTGTTCTATCACTGGTTCTATGTAAATTAGAGGTTAATGATCCAGCATTTTTAGAGCCAAAGTATTATTTTCTAATAACATATGAAGGTTAAGAGGCTATGGGATCTCTTCTACCTAATCCACGACTGACCAGATTTATTGCTGTAATAGAATTATAGGAATTCTCTTATTTCAATTAATTCTTTGAAATAAAATAATAATAAAGTCCATAGGATTGTTTTCTCAGAAGCTTATATGGGGCTTCCATTGTCTATCACCATTCTATCTATTTCTAGTAGAAGCACAATAAAACTTCCTTTTTTTGGTTCTCTGCTCTTTTCTCTCTATCTTCTAATATGCTGGTTTCATATGATAATTTTGTTTTTTGACTTCTCTAATAGGATTATAGAGATTTGTGTATTGATATCTAGCTCAAAAGAACTCTACATATCTTAAGATATAGAGCTATATATCAATATTCAGCTAGATATGTAAATGATACATACATGCATACATATTGCTGGTAGGTAGGCATGTTGATAGTTAGGTAGATAAGAGATAATGGTAATCTTGATCTTTATAATGAGGTCAAGTCTAAATCTCCATCTGGTTTGGTGAAATAGCAACTGGTCACTCTGTCATTCCTTTGTCTCCATCTCCAATAAACCATTCATGTTGCTACAAAAGTAATTTGATTTTTTCACTTGAGAAGACTAGATTGATTCTGTATCATTTTTTTATTTATTCCATTTACAATTGTTTTTGTCCTGTAACTGCTAAAGTCATGGTTCTTTGTCTCTGAACTTAGAGCAGAAATCCAGCTATCCTACAATGAGTTAAGTTTAGAAAGTCATTCCCCTTGCTTATCCTTGTTCTAGTCTTGCCTCAAGTAATTCCTTTATCCTTGGAGGATGTAGGCGGACATTAGGGAGCCTGGTCAAGTACCTTATACCACCAAGCAATCCTTCAAGGATGTCTGGTTTGCTATTCAAAGAAGTCTGGCCCATTATCTTTTAACCAGACAGGTAGATACAAACAATGAGTACTTCTTGATCAGATGAGGGAAGAAGGAGGTGAACTCCTTTATTCCCAATTTCCAGTCAATCATATTTTTACCCTTACCTCAGCTATGTAACCAAATCATAATGTAACAGCCTTCTGATATCATCTACCCTGCTCTGCTCTTTCTTCTAACTTAACAAAAATGAATTAAGTCTGTATCTCATGGTCTTTGGCATAAATTGAGAAAAGTAATTGACCCTTTTATTAATAGATTCAGCATTCTATTAATAAATTGTTGTCTTTTTCAGAGGAAACATGTTTCAGTATACCTTTGTTTAATTGCATTCATGACATACTCTTTTGCTCAAAAACCTTTAGTGGCTACACATTATGAAATAAAAGGCATATTTCATTGCCATTCATAAATGAGGCTCCAACATAAGTTTCCAACTTTCTTTTATTATGGTACTCTCTTTTATTCAGTCTGTAATATATATTTTTAAGTGTTCTCTCCCAATTTTATACTACCCATTATCATCTCAGTGTCTTTTCACAAATTACCACATATGCTTAGAAAGAAGTCCTCCCCTCATCTCCACCTATCCACATTCTTTTCCTCTTTCATTGTTCCATATAGACATCTATTTACAGATTTCCTTAATGTACCCAAAGTTGGATGTGACCTCTTACTTCTTAATTCTCAGAAGACATTTTATTTCCTCTATCTCATTTATTTAATCATAATTTTGCATATTTTGCAGCTATTTGTGTAAGTGCTTCATTTTTCCCCAATACATCATTAGAAGTTGTACCTATTTTATATAAGCATGTGTGTATATATTCATATATGTACGTGTGCATGCATGTATGTGCACACATACACATATACACCCCGACTGTTTCCTCTGAATGAAAGAAATATTCATTTAGATTTGAATAAGCTAGATCTCTAAGCATTTAAAAAGCCCAGTCCATGTAAAATCAATGATTCAGAGAGTCTAGTCAAGTTGCTCTTACCCAATAGTACACCTTCCTGACCTAGTGCTGCTGATTACTGTCATGAACCCAGAGTCAGAAGGGAATACCTTTTTATTTTAATTCAATTAAGGAATCAGATCCTTTAAATCTTATCAAAATTCAAGTTTTTGTTGCATTTTATGGTCCATAAGTGCCTTAATACATTTTAACCCTAACACTGAATTACTGGCTGACCTTATTTAGGCCTGGTCCAGAATATACACATAACCATATATCTATACAAATGCACATATACATTCATATGTTCATGTACACAGACACTTATTTTGGCTCTTTGGGGATAGAGAATGTAGATCATTGTTGTTGCTGTTTTTTATCTCTTTAGTCCCTGTGACCAAAACATTGTGCACAATCTACACCAATTTTAGTTCTCTTACTGGACTATATGAGTTGTTTTTATAGTCTTGTATTTTCAGGATATGAAATAGACCAAAAGGTGAAATCCATTTGAAAGGGAAGAAAATCTTAGCATTAAAGTTTTCTGGTGCTAAATGGTGCATTGGATGAGACAGAGGTCATAGCAGACCAACCATGCTCTTTAAAAATAGTGGATTACCTGGCTATCCAAAATAAAATGGTAGAAGGGGAATGTTTAAGAATAAAACATAAGATGGTGCTCAGTATGGTAGACAATCTAAGTACAGAGCAATGTTTATTTTAAACTTTTTACATCCAAAATGGGCTTCGTCGTCTCTTTCTCTTCTTCCCCCACATTTTACACTGTGGTAAAATCGAATGTAATGGACATCTATACTAGCAGCAATGCAATGACCCAGGACAATTCTGAGGGATTTATGGCAAATTCTTTATGTCCACATAATTTCATATAAGCTATACATCAGCACTACAAAGTAGATAGCATAGTACCCTTATCCTCATTTTTAAAATGAGGAAATTGAGGCAAACAGAGATTAAATGATATGCCAGAATCACACAGTATAGTGCAGGGATTTTGCATGCAATATTGGCTTGGGCATACCTGTCAGTTATCAGAATGGAATGTTGGCATGGCATGTGCCATGTGCCAGGTGCCAACCAGCAGTTGGGCTGAGGCTATAAAAGCCCCTGCAAACCCAACCCTGGGTTCTGATTTCCCTTAATCTCACCCAGACAACTTGCTACCCCTGACCTTCCCCCTGGGGCCCCGGGTGGGGAAGGGAGAAGGGTGGTGTATCATGGGTAGGAACTTAGGATAAGATAGCCTAGTGGTTAGGACCATCTTCAAGATCAATCCAACAACATCTTTGGTGTAGCTAGTGGTTCAAATAATATCAGACCAGAGACTCTTTTACCTCTGGCTGAGGGCTCGCTGCCCTCAGCCTGCCAAGACCTTCTAGGACCTTTGCCAGCACCAGTCAGTTGCCCATAGCAACAGCTTAATAACACCTTAGCCCTCTTACCTTGGTTTCCCTTCCCCAGTTTCAAATAAATCCCTTAGCCTTAATCTGAGATTCCTATGATTATTCCAACACCATCAAGGCTAAGGAGACTAGGGAGAAGAGAGAATACTGAGGAGTTGGAGTTACTGTGGAGTTGAATCTGAGTCTCCATTGTTAGCCAGGAAGTTAAAGTCTCAACTTCCTGCTGGGTTCTGCTCTCATCCAATAGGAAGGCAGTTACCTCAGCAGGGCGGGGCCACCTCACCTAACATCTTAAAGGAGCCTACAGCTAGCAGCAAAGATACACTGGGCACCAAGCTATCAGGGTTTGAATTTATTCTTATACCAAATTTATTCCCAGCTGAGGCTGCCCACCTTAGTCATCAACTAACCCCAATCTCCTGCTAGACTGGTTACTGGCTCCCAGGCCCCTAGCGACTCCTTTACCTTTGTGTTATTTAGAATTTCTGGGACTCTATTTAAGAGCTATTTGGGGCTCATTTGAGCATTAAGATATGTAGATATATGACAAACTTCCTGTGGACATTTTAGGGGACTTTGGAAAACTACATTTCCCATGATTCCTCTTATAAAAAGGGAGGCAGACAGGAAGCGTGATGATGTAAGAGAGGGGATAAGACTCCTGGAGTCAGGAGAGGTGGTCTCTTTTGCTACCTGAGCACGTGAAGGTACAAAATGTAAAATGGCTGAGGCGGCAATTTGAATTCTTATAGGCGTGTGGTCTAATAATTTATCTCTATCAGCATGGCTTTTATTAAAATACTATTTTCCTTTTTAATATCAGCCTTCATCATTTTTAAAAATAACACCTTTCTTACTTCATCATCACAACAGCTAGTAAATGTCTGAGGCCAAATTTGAACTCAGGTTTTCCTGACTCCAGGTCCAGCACTCAATTTACTGAATCTTATAGCTGTCCTATATATATATACCTGCTCTTTAAGCAAAGTTAAGATTCCTGTTTTATTCAATAACAATTCTTCAGGTATTTTAAATAGTATTCATATATATTTCTCTTTTTTCTAGTGCTAGCAATAAAATCCATAGACAAATTGGTTTTACATGGCAAGTGGGTCCCCTGAGGTTCTCTGAAGACTGTAATAAGATCTAAGCATTTGTTGTATTTGAATCCCTTGTCAACTCTTATTATATTTTTCTCCACTCATCTTTCCTCCTATTGCTTTTGCATATTCACCTGTTGTGAAAGTGTCTCCTACTTTGGGCCATACAGAGATGCTCTTAATCTGCCTTTTCCTCTATTGAGGTTTTGCATCCAAATGCACATCTACTGCCATATGGCTGCCTACAGTTCTCCCAGTTTTCCCTGATGTGAGAGGGAACATGACTACTCCATTCCTGGAGGGAAGATCATCTGTATATTCAATCCAAGAATAGAACTGCCAGGTGGAATCCAATGGAGACTAACATTTTGCCCCGTCATTGGCCAAACTTTGTTTCCATCCATTTATTATTCTTTTTCATGGCAAAGTAGAAACCCAATGGACTATACAGAGCAGGGGTCAGCAACATTTTTGGCCATGAGAGCCATGAACGCCACATTTTTTAAAATGTAATTTCATGAGAGTAGTACAGTGCTCACAGTGCGCTCCTGTAACAGCGCCTGAAAAAAAAATTGACTTTATGGCTGTTGCAGAAAGAGCCATATCTGGCCCTCAAAAGAGCCCTATGTGGCTTGAGAGCCATACATTGCAGACCCCTGATATAGATGTACATTCAGAGCTCAAGTAACAAAAAGTATTGTCTATCTGTTTTTGTTTTTGTTTTTGTTTTTTTCCCACATGAACATTTACTTGCATGTTTCTAGTGATGAGGAAATAAAAGTCCTAAAAGCCTTTCCAAAAAGTTTTAATTCTATTCTACAAAATTTATTAATCACAAATTGTATACCACGAGGCTCAAGAGATAGAAAGATTAAAAAAGAAATAATCTTTAACCTCAAAGAATTTACATTTGACTTGGTAGACAAAATTTCAGCATTGAAGATCAACACCTTCTCTGAGGGCATTAAACACTTGAAGACAGATCAGAAAAGGCTTTATATAGGAGGTGGCATATGAGCTTTGGCTTAAAGGAAGCTGGGGATCCTAAGAGAGAAATAATATTTACACAATATCCATTAATCTATTATATACCAGGCACTATTAACTTTTTTTTTTTTACAAATATCTCTCTTGATTCTCATTATAACTCTGTAAGATAGGTCATATTATTATCTCCAATTTATAGTTGAGGAAACAAACAGGTTAAATGACTTGTTGAGGTCAAATTTGAACCCAGGTCAGCACTTCTATCCACTGTGACACCAGAAGCAGAGTTGAGGAGAGACATCATTCTAAGAATATACAAAAATATGGATGAAATATGATGCACAGAAAACTGCTAGCAGGGCCTGTTTGATAAGAAGAAATCTTTATTTATTGCACTGACAAAAAAAATTGGTCTTGCTTATTTGTAAGGGACAAATGGCCAGGGAAATGCTACCTGACATGAGAATACATTTTAGGCTATTTAAAACCAATAAGATCATGGACTAACTATGACATGGACTAAACCAGTTCCTCGGATGACATCTAGTTCAGCTGGTTTCTTTACCCTTCAGAATCTTTATAAGATAAGCTTACCACTAATATCTTCTAACCTGTTTATAATTTTTTTTTCTATTTAGCTAATTGGAAAAAACACATTTTTCTTCCTACAGGTAGCCTTTTAATTGTGTTGCTCTTTAGTTTGATTCAAAATGTTTTGAATTATTCTCTGAATTTAGGGAAATGTTTAATGGACTATTTACAAATACCTACACATAAATAATGCAAGATAATACAATGTAATGCAATGTAATACAATGTAATGTATATGTGCATGAGTATTTATACATACACATATATTAGGTACATTACAAATATGCAAATGCAGCATGAAAATAGGAATAAAACATAAAACAAGACAAGACATTAACATATGTAATAATGATGAACAAAATATATTTATTTTTGTATTTATCTTGCACTTAGTTATTTGTAAACAGATGACCATTGAGGTTTTATCTTCTCAGTAGAATGTGGGCTCTTTGAAGGCAGGGACTGTCTCACTTCTGTACTAGGCACAGGACCTAGCACATTTATTGGTGTTCAGTAGTTTTTCAGTTGTGTCTGACTCTTTGTGACCCCATTTCAGGTTTCTTGACGAAGATACTAGAATTGTTTGCCATTTCATTCTCTGGCTTATTTTATGGATGATGAAAGTGAGACAAGTAGGGTTGTGACTTCTCTAGAGTCATATAACTAGTAAGTGTCTAAGGCCCTATTTGAACTCAGGTTCTACTGATTCAAGATTAGCATTCTTTCCACTCTACCACCTGGCACTTAATAACATGCATTTAATAAATGTTTGAGGCTTCATTGACCTCTAATGTACTATCTCCAAAACAATATGGTTTCATTTTGGGATAAGTATAAATGAAAAAAACATCATTACACTGAACAAAAATCAGCCTCCATTCAACTTCCACTTATTTTTCCTAGTTCTGTCACTCTCAACCATATCTATAAAAATTCATTTATATAATTTTTTAAGTATTTAAAAATGGTTATAATCGTTATAATTTCCTCTAAAATTTTCTTTTCTTTGAGCTAAATATTCTCTTCTGTGGTATGGTCTTAAGTCCCCAAACTATCTGGTCACCCACCCTCTTATTTTTCTTTTGAAATTTCTTAGTGTATAAATTTCTTCCATAATATTAAATGTCCAGAATTGAACACATCACTCAGCTGACCAGAACAGAATATAGTAGAAGTGATAACTTCCTTCTTCTGGACATTATCCCTTTTTTAGTGTATTTTAAGATTGAATCTATTGTTAATTTGCTTTAACTTCTATGTCACACTTTTGACTTATGTTGAAATTACTCTTTGCCAGAAATTCCAGATTATTTTATCCTAAATTGTTATCAAGCCTTTCCTCTCCCAGTTTCAACATATAAAATTTGTTTGCTTTCTTCTTGAGCCAAAGTTTAGGACATCACACTTATCACTACTAAATTTCTTTTAATTAGATCCCATTTGTTGATACAGCTTGTTGAGATTATTTTTTGTGGATGCTGATATGGAAAATTACAAAGTTGTGAGGTTAAAAAAAATCAATTGCATAATTGTATAATAGAGGAGACATGGTTAGGTAGCTGCTTCAATGAAAGACGTGGAGTTTTTAGTTGGCTGTAAGTTCAATGTGTGTTAACAGTACAGTACAGATGCCAAAACCAGTTAATTTAATTTAATCTGCATTAGTAGTATTAGAACAAAGGAGGCAGTAATCCAATGATACTCTAGATCATTTAGACCATATTGCAATATTGGGTCCAGTTCTAGCTACTGAGAGAATTTGAAACAACAAACTATAATGGTAATTGAGTGAACTATACTGACTCCATTTTGTGACTCAATAATAGATTTAATTCAGTTCTCTTTCTGTTCAATTATGGGTTTATTCCAACTTCTGTCATATGAGAAAACTTCATTTGATTGTGGGAATTGGAAGAAAACCTTATTGCATTGTTTGAACCTATCCCTCCATGACTGCGAACCTCAACCACCTCTCGCTACTTAGAGATACTTAGAAACTCATTTTTTTTTTAAACCTCTACCTTCCATCTTGGAATCAATACTGTATATTGGTTCCAAGGTAGAAGAGTGGTAGGTGTAGGCAATGGGGGTCAAGTGACTTGCCCAGGGTCACATAGCTGGGAAATGTCTGAGGCCAGATTTGAACCTAGGACCTCCCATCTCTAGGTCTGGTTCTCAATCCACTGAGCTACCCAGCTGCGCCCCACTTAGAAACTCTTAATGTAGTGTCTGGGTTGTGCTTACCAGAAACCTAATCAGATCCAAGAATTGATGTAAAGAGTTTTCTCACAATCATACATCTTAAGCAACCCATAATTATTTGAAAAAAAAGTTCCTTTATTTGTTAATCAGTTATTATTTCAATGTTTCTTTGATACTTTAAAGACACTTGGAGGAAGTGAGATACCTCCTTTACTGAATTCAGGGAATTACATCTATTTCCTCTCTCCTTTCTTACTTGGAAAGTACCTAATCTTTCTTCCTTTTAGAAATCAAATTCCCTCATTTTGTATTTGGGTTAATTGTTTTTTAATTAATTCCTTTTGTTTGATTAATCATTTTTAATACATAAAAATCTGCTTCTCCCTGCATTCAGGGTCCAATGCCAAAGTTGAGGGAGTCTCATCCCAATTTATGCAATTGGCACAGCTCACTTAATTAATTGATATGCTCAGAAGCTCAAACCTTTGTTTGCTCAGTCATTTCATTTTTCACTCACATTTTAAAAAGGTCATTAACACATGAGTGGTTGACTAAAATGGTGAAGATAACCCTGAACCATCATAACATAAACTGAGGATGTTTACATAGAAGAGAAAATTTAGAAAATAATTTAAAATATTAAAACTTTGTTCTAATATCTGAAGATATGTGAAATATTCCACAATGGGCCTGGCAAACAAGTGCTTAATAAATGTTTGTTACAGCAACCAAGATGGCAGTGGAGTAGAAGAAAAATCCTAAAACTTCTCTGAATATCCAAACCAATCTTTATAAAGGATCTCAAAAGGACAGAAGTCAAAGCAGGACAAGTGAGCATGCTCTTCCACTAAACACAACATGAAAAGTAGGCAGAGAGAGTTTATTTCCATGATATAAGGGGACAAAACTACATAAGGAAAAGTGCAAGCTGACTAACTCCTCCACCCCAACCTCCCACATCAGATGCAGAGCCAGGACCTGGTTAACCTCAGAATTCTAGGACATGGGCTACACTAACAAAAAAACACTGCAGATCTACCCCTGGAGGTTATAGACCCCGGCAATGAGATTCAACATACAATAGCACTGGACTCACTTGGATGTCTGACAGGGCATAGAAGATAGCCTCAGGGCAAAATCCTATGGAAGCATGCTATTCCAACAAAAATATGTTAGACCTATCCCTGGAAATCCCAGGACCTAGAAGTGATGTTCAGAGCTCCATAGCACTGGGCTCACTCAGGCCTCTGATAGAGCAGCGAAGATAGCTCCAAGGTAAAATGCTGGGAGCCAGAAGCTAAGATAGAAATGATCAGCAGCTTGTAGGACTCCCAATCCTCAAGGGGGAAAATGAATAAACAATAGCAAAGAAAATGCTTTATCCTGGAAAAAGAGCAAAAAACAGAAGCAACAGGGAAAGGTGATGAATAAGCAAACACATGCAAAATCTCAAAAAAAAAAATGGAAACTGGTCACAAGAAAAATTGGAAGAAAATAGGAAAAAGAAAGTAATGGGACAAAAATAACAGCTTGAAAGGCAAAATTGCTCAAATGGAAAGAGAGACTCAGAAATTAAATGAAGCAATAAGTGTGTTACTGGAAATATTGGGGTCTTTGAACTATATTTCCCATAAGCCAACTGGCTTCCTGTCATTTTTCAATGATGTATATAGAGGGATAAAACTGGGGGGCTGGTGTTTCACTTGCTCTTTGCTTCCTATCCACCATGGTGGCAGCAGGCATTGGCAAGCCTTTTAAATTGACTAAGCTAGCATGGCACTTGGCTTTATTTTCTAGTGGCTACTAATAAACCTTAAAAACCCATAATACTTTTAAGTTATCCTTTTTTATATTCATTTTATTTTTTACATAAATAGTTTAAAAACCAGAATTGACCTGCTGGAAGAACAGGCAAAAAAGTCCAATGATGATAAGAATACCATGAAAAATAGAATAGGACAAATGGAAAATGAGAATCAAAAGATAATGGATGGAGGTTCCAGGTTAAGATGGCGGCAGAGGAAGAAGCAGCTCTTAACCTCTCCTGACCGAAACACACAAAACTCCTCAAGGGGACATAAAAACAAGTCCAGACGAACGGAGGAACCCCACAACAGGGCACAGCGTGGAAGGTAC
>NC_058132.1:577731020-577773823 GCF_016433145.1 Gracilinanus agilis
GCTACCCACATTCAGAGGAAGGACTGCAGGAGAGGAAACATATAAGAAAAACAACTGCTTGAACGCATGGGTCGGGGTGGACATGAATGAGGGTGTGGACTCGAAACTACCACACCAATGCAACTACCAACAATTTGGAAATTGGTCTTGTTCAAGGACACATGACAAAAGTAGTGGAAACGCGCATCGGCCAAGGGTGGGAGGGGGTGCGGGGGGGGGTCGAAGGGGAAAGGTGGAGCATGAATCATGTAACCATGTCAAAAATGAATATTAATAAATGTTAAAAAAAATGAAAAAAAAAAGTAAAAGTAAAAGAACTATTGACCTAATAAATAAGGCTAGGAGCTTGTATTTTAAAAAATCAAATAAAATATTGTTTAACCTAATTTAAAAAAGGAAAGAAGAGAATCAAGTGGTATCATGAATGAAAAGGGTGATTTCACCTCTAAGGAAGAGGAAATTAAGGCAATTATTAAAAACAATTTTGCCCAGTTATGTGGTAATAAATATGACAATCTAGGTGAAATGGACAAATATTTACAAAAATATAAATTGCTAAGATTAGCAAAAAAGAATATAGAATATTTAAATAATCCCATATCAGAAAAAGAAATTTAAAAATCCATCAAGAACTCCCTAAGAAAAAATCCCTAGGTCAAGATGTATTCTCAAGTGAATTCTTTCAAACATTTAAAGAATAATTAATCCTACTACTCTACAAACTCTTTGACAAAATAAGAAAAGAAGGAGTCTTACCAAGTTGTTTGTTTTTGTTTTTGTTTTTGTTTTTGTTTTTTTTTTTTTTTTTTTTTATGACACAAATATGGTGCTGGTTTCCAAGCCAGGAAGACTAAAAACAGAGAAAGAAAACTATAGATGAATCTCCTTAATGAACTTAGATACAAACCTCTTAAATAAAATACCAGCAAAAAGACTCTAGGAAGTTATCACAAGAATTATTCACTATGAATAGGTGGGATTCATACAGGGAATGTAAGGCTGGTTCAACATTAGGAAAACCATCTGCATAGTTGAACTTATCAACAACCAAACTAATAGAAATCACATGCTTATCTTAGTAGATGCAGAAAAAGCTTTTGACAAAATACATCACCAATTCCTAGTGAAAACACTAGAAAGTATAACAATAAAAGGGTTTTTCCTTAAAATAATAAGCGGTATTTATTTAAAACTATCAGCAAGGATCATCTGCAATGGAGAAAGATTAGAAACCTTGTCAATAAGATCAGTAAAGAAACAAAGATGTCTATTATCACCACTACTATTTAAAATTTTACTTGAAATGCTAGCTGTAGCAATTAGAGAAGAAAAAATAATTGAAGGGATTAAAGTAGGCAATGAGGAAACTAATCTATGACTCTTTATAGATGATATGATGGTATACTTAGATAATCTGAGAAAATCAACTAAAGATCTAGTAGAAATAATTAATAATGTTAGCAAAGTTGCAGGGTAGAAAATGCATTTCTATATATTTCCAACAAAACTCAGAAGTCAGAGTTTGAAAGAGAAACTCCATTTAAAATCACTCTAGGAAATATAAAGTATTTAGGAATCTATTTGCCAAGACAAACTCAGGTAGCATTTGAACACAATTATAAAATTCTTTTCACACAAACAAAACTAGATCTAAATAATTGGAAAAACATTAATTGCTCATAGGTAGGATGAACTAATATAATAAAAATGACATCAGTGCCATATCTATCCAACTATCAAAAAACTTTTTATAGAATTAGGAAAAAATTATAACAAAGTTCATCTGGAAGAACAAAAGATCAAGAATATCAAAGGAACAAATGGGAAAAAAATATGTGAAGGATGGTGGTCTAGCAGTACCAGATCTTAAACTGTACTACAAAGCAGTGGTCGTCAAAATATCATGGTACTGGCTAAGAGATAGTAGGATGGATCAATGTAATAGATTTTAAGTAAATGACTTCAGCAAACTAGTCAAAGATCCCAGCTTTGGGGACAAGAACTCACTATTTAATGAAAACTGCTGGGAAAATTGGAAAACAGTATGGGAGAGATTAGGTTTAGATCAACATCTCACACCCTACACTAAGATAAATTCAAAATGGGTAAATGACTTAAGTATAAAGAGGGAAATTATAAGTTAATTAGATGAACATAGAATAGTATAGGTATCAGATCTATGGGAAAGGAAAAATTTAAGTGCAAGCAAGAGATACAATATATAAAGTGAATAATTTAAATTAAATTTAAAAAGTTTTGCACAACACAAGCAAAATTAGAAGGAAAGCAACAAACTGGGGAAAAATTTATAACAAAAATCTCTGACAAAGGTCTAATTTCTCAAATTTATAAGGAACTAATGTAAAGAATATAAAGAAATCAAACTATTCCCCAATTGACAAATGGCTAAGGGATATGAATAGAAAGTTTTCAGATAAAGAAATCAAAACTAACAATAATAACATGAAAAAGTGTTCTAAATACCTCCCCATTAGTGAAATGCAATTCAAAACAACTCTGAAGTACCACCTTTCACCTATTAGATTGGCTAATAGGAGAGTAAAGGAAAATAATAAAGTTGGAGGGGATGTGGCAAAATTGAAACACATGCATTGCTGGTGGAGTTGTGAATTGATCCAACCATTCTGGAAGGCAATTTGGAATTATGCCTAAAAAACTTTAAAGGAATGCATGCCCTTTGATCCAGCAATACTTCTACTAGGTTTGTACCCCAAAGAGATAATAAAAAATGGTTGTATAAAAATATTCATAGATATGCTCTTTTTGGCGGCAAAAATTGGAAAATCGGGGGGCGGGGAGGTTCCTCAAATGAGGAGTGGATGAACAAATTGTGGTATGATGCCGGGAGCCACTTAGAGAAATAGGGTCTTTAATAGGATCTTTTATCTGGATCCCATCAAGGTCAACATAGTTTGGCAGCTGGCTCTCCATAATATATGATGGCGATGGAATACTATTGTGCTATAAGGAATGATGAACTGCTTAATTTCTATATGAACTGGAAAGACCTCAATGAACTGATGTAGAGTAAAATGAAAAGAACCAAGAGAACATTGTACACAGAAACTGAAACATCGTGGTATGATCAAATGTAACTGACTTTGCTACTCATAGCAATTCAATGATCAAGGACTAACCTGAGGGGCTTATGAGAAAGAATGCTATCCACATCAAGAGAAAGAACTATGGGAGTAGAAACAGAAGAAAAATATATGATTTATCACTTTTTTATATGGTTATAAGATTTGGGATTTGGGTTTTAAAAGATTACTCTATTAAAAAATGAATAATACAGAAATAGGTATCAAGTGATAACACATGTATAACCCAGTGGAATTTTTTGTCAACTCCAGGAATGTGGATGGAAGAGGGGAAGGAGAGAACATGAATAATGTAACCGTGGAAAAATATTTAAGGAGAAAAATTTAAAAAAGAAATATAAAAATGATAAAAGAAAAAGAAAAAATGTTTTTTACTTAATTGCTTGAATTGTTATTGGTGGATTCATAGAATAGAACTAAGATCAAAAGTGGAAAGTAAAATGATATATTACACTTAAGTATAAAGAGGAACTTTCTAACAATTAGAGTGGTGCAAAAGTAGAACTGGTTGCTTTGTTTTACAGTGAATTTCCCATCACTGGAAGTTTTCAGGCAAAGGTTATAAAACCATTTGTGGGGGATTACGGTTTTAGGCTCTAGGTAAATATTGGATAACTTTTCATTTTCTCCTCTAGCTCCAAGATCATATAATTTGGTTCTATAGCTGTTTGCAGCAAAAACTGCATTGTTTGTTACAAAGATTTTGTTTGTTCAGGGACTGATATATTAACTAAATCTAAGGAAAGGAAAATGTTTTCAGTGTTAAGAGAACCTGACTTAGGTCATGGGCTATAATTCTCAATTTATGCATGCAGTGTTTTTTTATTCAACTTTAGTTGGTACACAACAACAATTCAATGTTTGTATGTAGTCTAAAAAGAAGCTAAATTCGTTGCGTGACATTATTTTAAATATTTGTTGACAACAGGTTAACTGCAAGCCTTGTGATCATGATTATAAAGTCAGATGGTTCCTTAGAATGATGTAGCCTAGCCAATACTTAGTCCAACCCTCTCTTTTTCTACATGAGAAACTCATTTTAGAGAATGGTTAAATGATTTGTCTAAAATCAGACAGAGAGGTAAGTAGCAGAAACAGAATGTGAAGCCAGGGTTTCTTGACTCTAGACTTAGTATGATTTCCATTAAAGCATGATTCCATTTTTATCACATTGTTAATATTCTTAATAATTTTGAATCTCTTTAAAAAAAGAGGTTCTAAGATAATAGCCTTAAGTTTGATCTGGCTGCTAATTCTAAAAATCAATCCAATGAATCTCAATGATTAATCTTCTCTGACAAGAATAATTGCCCATTAATTGCATTTAGATTTCTGCTATAACCAAAAAAAATTGACTTTTACACTGAAACTGTGACTATAGTATGAAACGTGTCTAAATTGAGGAGAATGTTGATGTAAACCATAGAATATTCTCATGTCTTCCCACAAACATCTAACTGAGAAAAGGATGTGGTCTGTTAGAATTTTCTTGGCCTTTGGTTTCTTCTGGTAACACATAAAAGCAATATGTAGATTTTATGAAAAATATTATTTAGAAAAAAACCTCAGAAAGAATTTAGAAATTTAAAAATTATGATTATTTTTAATGAACAGTGTTTCTCACCCCAAATATATATTCTTCAGAAGCCTTCTTCAGACAACTTCAAAACTATTCTTTTCTACTTCTTGTAAATGAATTTGATTTTTAAAATTATCTTCATAACTAGAGAGAATTTGATTCTCTTATGTATGAAGAAAAAAGAGGGAGAGAGGAACAGAGAGAAAGAGAAAAGGAGAGGGGGAAAGAAGAAGAGAGGGAGAGATAGGGAAGAAAGAGCGAGTATGGGAGCGAAGGAGGGGGAAGAGAGAGAGACATGGAGGGGAGTGGATGGATGGAAAATGGCCCAGAAATTATAATTGCCAAAAGGAGTAAGAGCAAGATAAATTCCTCATTTATTGCCTTATGGTACATATCTAATAAATAAATCCAGCAGTTCTAAAATAAATGGGAAGGAAGGCATTTTTAAAACTGTATAGAGTTAATGGCATCATCATCTGTGCTCTGAATAGAAATGACAGGATAAACAATCAAGTATAAAAATACCTTTGGATTTGAAATTTAATGTGTAGAGACATTGCATGATGATTCTAAGAAAGTAATGAAATCGATCTTTTGGTGTTTGTCTTCAGATAAAGAAGGATGAGTAGTTTGACTACTTGCTACTATAGGTAAAGGCTTCAAGTTTTCCTTTGCTCCATGGCTTAAGTATATTTAGCTTATGGGTATTTTTGTGGATAAATCCACATAACTTAACTAAATTCATTCTATCATTTTCTGAGATGTACCTTATCTGAAAATTTAAGCTAAAATTATAAGTAAATAATCTTGATGCCTGCCAAATAGAATGATAGGTTTTGAACTGGATAAGAACTTAGAAGTCATTTAATGCCATCTCTTCATTTTACAAATGAAGAGTCTGAGGATCAGAGAGGTCAATGAGTTTACCCAAAGTCACACAAGTGAAAAGTAATAATCTAAAATTTGAATACAGGCCCCACAATTACAAGTTTTCAGCATTCAGTTAGCATCACCTTTTGAATTTCATGAAATATGCCTTCGAATTCATGACAACAGAATGGGAGACCATAGAACATCAGCAGCATAGGAATATACCCATGTAGGAAGAGGATAGGTCAAGTGGACTAGCTGAACTTCTAGAACATTGCTAAAAAAGAAGATTCAAAGATAAGAGGAAAGACTAGTAGAGAACAGTAAAAATCACTCTCCAAGTCTTGAGTTGCACTTACTCAGCTAGCAATGAGAATATACCAACTGTGTACAGAAATAGTAGGAAGACAAGATAAGAGGTCCTATTAAAAGAGAATAAGAAGGGAAGAAAAATGGTCAAAGGGGAAAAATTACTTTCAGGTCATAAACTTCCTTAAATAATTGGATACTGATTCTCCATCACTTCATCAGTAAGGTAGTCCTGGAATATTAGCTACAAAATCTTTTTAGGTCAAGAAAGAAGTGAATGACAATTTGTCAGATACCTTATAGATGAGATTCTTTTTTAGCTATGCAATGGAGTTCATGGTCTCTGAAATATCTATGACTATGGGAGCCTGTGAAAATGTACTGGTGATGATCACCAGACTTATAAAATATTTAATTTTGTGCCAATTGAGTTGCATAAACTTTTTTGAACTACTTTCATATTATTGTCTAAAATGTCATTTTAAACTAGTTAATGGGTTATCCTTTCATCAATTCAATATTATCATAGTTTGTGCACATAGGTTTTCTAATCAAGTAGTTAACAATTAAAAAAAACTGTATCTGACATGAAGCATTAATGCCTCCTGGGAGCAAGAAGTTTAAACGTTCACTTTTAAAACATAGTAAAAGTATACACTTACTAAATATTGATGGAATGAATCCCTATCAATTATTTAACAAGTTTTAGAGTTTGAGATAGGAAATATTCTGCTCAGACAGTGGGTCATATCTATAAGCACTCTGAAAAATTCCATCAGATTGCACTTTTGAAAAACTGGTTTTAGGGTTTACCATTCTACTTTAAACTTTATGTCAGGATAAATTATGAGATTTTTCAAACTTGCTTCCCAAGCTGTGTTAAAGATACATAAGATTAATTTATGGATGCAAGACAAAGACACACTCAGGGTACTCGCCTAATTAAAATTTATTGATATCAAAGCAAAGGATACAGCAAGGACATGTGCATTTCTGTGACATAGCTACCCTTGGTTCCAGGTTCTTTTCTTGATTTCAAGATATATAACTCCCTCCAGCCCACACCCTCTAGTACATCATAGAAAAGAGACTCAAACATGCTTTAGCACCATATCTATGATTAAAACGAAGAATAATGTACAATTATGTTGCTGTCATTTCTTTGGTTCTTTCTGTTTACAAATTATGAAGTCACTTTATGTAATTCAATATCGTGTTCTCTGTTAATTCTTTTTTTTTCTTTTGAAATACACTCAATGCCTTACCTCATTTTTCTTTTCCTTTCCTCCTCACTTTTTCTCTCTAAGCAAATCTAAGCATTCCACATCTAGATAATGACAGGGAAGTACCTTAGAGGCCAGTTTCCATGTTGATTCACAACTCATGAAATTTCCTTCAAAGAAAATGAAAGCTCTATACTCAGATTTTTTAACCCAGAATTTTTTACATAGATTGACTCCAAAGTAATTCCATCTTGATGATCTTGTTTATATTCATCTTATTCATAATATCAAAGACTCATTGGATTGGGCAGCAACTCAAAAGTCTAATCAATTTGTAACAATGGAAAACATGATCACTTATTTATTTCTCATATACTATGTTCAAAGATTAAAGATTTTGTGCAAGAAATAGGAAAACAAATACAAAAAAAGACTGTTATCAAAGAGTTTACATGATATTTTTATTCTAACTTAAAGAATTTACTTGCCAGATATAGAAACTAATGATAGCACTGTAAAACCTAGTGGAAAACCATGAATGCTGGCTAAGAAAGGAGACACTAATTCAAAGACTTTGCACATAGTCTAAAGTTTAAATTTTTGACTTAGCAGTTTTTTTTTAATTTTAAACCCTTAACTTCTGTGTATTGACTCATAGGTGGAAGAGTGGTAAGGGTAGGCAATGGGTGTCAAGTGACTTGTCCAGGGTCACATAGCTGGGAAGTGTCTGAGGCCGGATTTGAACCTAGGACCTCCCGTCTCTAGGCCTGGCTTTCAATCCACTGAGCTACCCAGCTGCCCCCTTGACTTAGCAGTTTTTACCCTGTTAAGATATCCCTTTCTTTAAATGGAATGGGGATGCATTGGTTAATTTATTCAATTGAGTTCTATCCTTACATGAGTATATCTAATTTTTTTAAATTAAATTTATTTATTTAATTTAAATAAATTTATTTAATTTAAGGGAAGAGAGGAAAGGTACTAGTAGTTGGGAGAACCAGGAAAGACCTCATATATCAGGTATCTCTTAAACTGAGATTTGAAGAAAGTTGGTAATTGTTAAGAAGTATAGATGACAAGAGGCATTCTCCCCTTGGCTTTATAGGAAAAAGAACATAAGTGGGAAAAAATTATGATATCACCAATTTTGATGATCTTGGGAAAAAGCAATAAGGAAGATATCTTTACCAGCATCAATGTCCAGTTTTCCCTACTATGAAACCTCTCTATCTGCCCTAAGGCTAAAGCTTCCTATAGACCAGTGATTCCTAAAGTGGGCACTACCGGCTCCTGGTGGGTGCTGCAGCAATCCAGGGGAGCTGTGATGGCCACAGGTGCATTTATCTTTCCTATTAATTGTTATTAAAATTAAAAAAAAATTTATTTCCAGGGGGCTAAGTAATATTTTTTTCTGGAAAGGGGGCAGTAGGCCAAAAAAGTTTGGGAACCACTGCTATAAATTTTGAGTTCCCCATTAGAATGGAGATTCCTTGATAAAAGAGTGTCTCAACATTTTTATTTGTGTCCTCAGCACTTAGATTTTAAAAGGATATGTGGGATCTGATCCAAAGAATACTGATTAATGGAGTGATGAAAACCCTGAAGGATGTTTTCTGGTGGCAAAAGTACACTTCATTGAAGTATGCTTTCAATAATCCCCCAAGTTAATAAAAATAACACACATTTACATAGAACAGTAAGGTTTATTATGTATTTCCTTCAAGGCAAATCTGTAAGGTGAGTAATGTAAACATTACTATAAGCATTTTATTGATTAAAAAACCAAAGCTCATCAAGATGGAGTGATTTGCCCAAAGTCACCCAACAAGTGTCAGAGCTATCTTTCTTAACTCTAAATCCAGTGCTTTTTCTACCATACCACACTGTTCATTAAATGCTTTAGTTTCTATTGACACAGTGGTGGTAAAGAGTCTTAAGGAATATATTTGTACTCTACAAATTTAAAGAGTACAACACTTCTACTCAAGACTTTTCTATTTTATTTCTTTTAAAAAGGAAGGAAATATTCTCTATACATGAATTTGGAGTTCAGAATTTCTTTGGTCTTATGCCAAATGTGTTTTCTGTTTTCTCAACCACCATTCCTTTCTCCCACAATGACTTCCTTCTGTTACTCTGCTAAGAATATAGTAACCTATGCACAAGGTCATTTCAACCACATACTCCTTCTCCGACCCAGTAAGCCTATTTAATTCCTCATAAGAGGATCAGGGCAGATATGTGGCTCAGTGTATAGAGTGACAGGGTAGGAGGGAGGAGTTCAAATCAGGCTTCAGATATTTATCAGTGTTGTGACTGAACAACTCACTTAACCCTGTTTGCCTCAGTTTCTTCATCTATAAAATGAGCTCTAGAAGGAAACAGCAAGTAGTGCTTTCACTCCAGTGTCTTTGCCAAGAAAATCTGAAATGGGTCTGACAAAAAAGTCAGATATGACTGAACAACAACAAAAAAGAGAATCACCCTGCATTTTAAAATCACCAGTAGAAGACAATGTTTATCTTTCCAAAAACTTAACTCAAGATGTAAGGGAAATGACTCACTTGAAGTTTAATGTGCCAAGAGATTGAGACAAATTTCTGACATTCAATCAGCACAATTATGAATCATCTAATAAATGTTAAATAATAAAAAGTCTATTTTTAAAATATGAGAACTAGTCAAAGTTTAACATTAAAGCAAATGGAAATGAACACATTGTCTAGAGTAGTTACTATGTTAAATAACACCCTAGAAGTAATCCAAAATACATCAGGTTTTTTTCCAGACAATTGTTATGTATTCTTAGGACAATTTTTAAAAGGTCACCTAGATTATCTAAAAAGATGTTAAAATAGTATTAAAACTTCACAACGGAAGCCCAAAACATGTTTATTAACACCTATCACTTGCATAAAACCTAGGACCAAATCCTTCTCCTGTAGATGGAAATGCAGTGTTATTAGAATAGTGTTTATCCATAAAGGTAAGGGAAAATGGTCATAAGATTCTTCATTCTTTGCAAGCCCTATTTACGTTCACTTTGTATCATGAATAATGTTATATGTAATTGCTGGTTTGAAATATCTCTCTAATTAAGGCATAAATAGCTTCTTGGCATTCTTTTTCTTTCCTTTGTAAGGTGTTTGAGAAGAATTTGGATTCATAGAGGCATGAAAAAAGCAATGCACTCTTTCCACCTTGTCCTAAAAATAAATGATTCTATTTTAAATTTTATTTTGTTTTGTTTTAGAGTTAAAGGCTAACAGGCAAGAGATTTTACTTGGCCTCCTATTCTTTAGGTAACAAGGTTGCCAAGAATGTTGGAATGTTTTTCTTTGTAATAGTCAGGGATATCAGGTGATGGTATAGAGGATGATAGCCAGAAATAATTAGGATATGACAAACAAAAAGCGATAATAAAACTTTTTTATAAAAAATGATGATAATGTATCATACAATGTCAAGAAGATTTCTATGGAATTCAAATAACTGATTCATTTCCTCTTCCTCTGCCAGAGAACATTTATTAGCATAGGCTCAAATTTAAGCAGAAAAATCCAAAGGAAAGCTTGATATGTAAGCAAAAGGAAGCAAATTTTCCATGTAAGATTAAAGTTTTATCTTTGTCGGACTTAGGAATCTATTGTCTTTTTAATTGAAGATTATTTCAAAGACTGTCTAATGAATACAAAATCAATCCATTTTTTCTATGATGAGTGATATATATTCATTTTTGAAATAGAGCCTGGACCATTTTCTCTTTTCATTTCAAGGACATTTTAGACATCTGTACAATTCAGTCTTTTATTATAATTTCATGCTGGTAAAGTACAAAGGATTGCCTGTGTCAATAACAGACCATTCAGGCGCAAAGACAAAACTTTAATAAGCCATTGATGATATATCTTATTTTTTAAAGACAAAATTAATGTGTGTTTAATATGCTACCCCTTTCCTTTGTGTCCTGATTCACTATGGGACTCTTCTTCCGTGAGTTCCATGAGAAATATTGTCCTTTTTTGCTATTAAACCATCTTCTTTTCAGACATTCACATTCAACTGATCATCCATGAGAAGTTGTCAGTGTTCAGCAGTGCTTTCTGGGGGGGAAAATTATCCTGGTATGATTTGTCTGCTAAGCAATAGTGCATATTTTATTGTTTTTCAAGTGGAAAAATCTAAGGAGGAGATGACCACATTGGCAAATTTACTTTGCTCTATAAATCTAGGTAATTAAACACTAATTGTTCATCCTAGTGATGTGACATAAAATCCTGATAGCCTTCCTGGCAAGTCCAGAATCTGCAGAATTCTACAATGTCATCAATGCTTCTGATTGGAATTCACCACCTCAGGATTTCATTAAAGCTTTTGAATAATTTCAAGTGACTTTTTAATTTTATTTTATTTTTAATTAATTAATTAATTGTTTTAATTTTGACTATTTTCCCATGATTACATGATTCATATTCTTTCCCTCCCCTCCTCATTCCCCTCTTCCTGAGCCAATGAGCAATTCCACTGGGTTTTACATATATCAATGTTCAAAACCTATTTCCATTATAATGAAAACCTATTCATTTTTGCAATAGAGTGATCTCAAAGTCAATATCCCTAATCATATCCCCATCTAACCATGTGATCAAGCAAATGTTTTTCTTCTTCATTTCTATTCCCACAATTCTTTCTTTAGGTGTGAATAGTGTTCTTTCTCATAAGTCCCTCAGAGTTGTCCTGGATCATTGCATTGCTGCTAAAAGAGAAGTCAATTATGTTCAATTGTGCCACAGTGTATCAGTCTCTGTGTACAATGCTCTCCTGGTTGTGCTCCTTTTGCTCTGCATAAAATCCTGGAGGCCTTTCCAGTTCACATGGAATTCCTCCAGTTCATTATTTCCTTCAGCACAATAGTATTCCATCACCATCAAATACCACAATTTGCTATGCCATTCCCTAATTGATGGACATCCCCTCATTTTCCAATTTTTTTCCACCACAAATAGTGCGGCGACTATAAATACTTTTGTACAAGAATTTTTCCTAATTATCTCTTTGGGCTACAAATCCAGCAGTGGTATGGCTGGATCAAAGGGGAGACAGTCTTTTAAAGTTTTGTCAGCATAGTTACAAACTGTCTTCCAGAATGGTTGGATCAATTCACAACTCCATCAGCAATGTATTAGTGTCCCAATTTTGCCACATCCTCTCCAACATTTATTACTTTCCTTTGCTATCATACTGGCCAATCTGCTAGGTGTAAGGTTGTACCTCAGATTTCTCTAATTATATGAGTTTTAGAACACATTTTCATATGCTTATTGATAGTTTTGATTTCTTTATCTGAAAACTGCCTATTCACATCCTCAAGTGACTTTTACCTTGAAAACGAAATAATGTTCATTTTCACTATACTTCTCCATAAACACCTATACAAATAAAAGAACAATTTAGTGGTTAAATTTTTTATCTACTGAGTAAAAAAAAATCTACCTAAAACTAAATATTTAATTAAAAAATCAACAATTCAGTTCAACATGTATCTATTAAAGGCCTAATATGGACAAGACACCAAAGGATATAAAAAAGACAAGTAAAATATAATTGTCATAGTAAAAAACCTTATAATGGAGGAGTTAGGGGGAAAAGGTATGTATGTTCTTGTCTACACTATAATATAAAATATAAAATTATTTTTATAATACTGTAATTTAAGGTGGGTTAAATCATGAATAATTTTGGGTTCTTGGGGTTCACAGAAACCAGATATTACCTTTGGTTACATAAATCATGAAGACTTGATAAAAGATATGGAGCTTGTATTAAACCTCATTTTTTATTATAATAATTTCCCCCCAAATTATACAACAATACAATTTTTAATGCTTATTTGCTGATATTTTGTGATTCATTTTCTCTCTCCCTCCAAGAACTCCCTCCTCTCCTAGAACATTATAAAAGTTGAACACTTTTTTAATATAACACATATTTCCACATTTAGCGTGTTGTGAAATGACACATAATGCTTACACTAGAAAAAGATTTATGGAAGGAATAAAGAGTTGTATATTTCAGTTTGCATTTTAAGTCCATCTTTTCCTTCCGTGGAGGTAAATATCCATTTTTTGTCATGTTTCTTAGAGTTATCCTAGATCCTAGCATTGCTTGTAATATTTAAGTCATTCACAGTTAAATCATCAAAATTATTGTTGTTACTGTGTACAACGTTCTCCTGGTTCTGCTCACTTCATTTTGCCTCATTTCATATAAGTTTTTAGAAGATTTTTTGTGATCTTGTTTTTCATTTCTTATGGTATAATAGTATTCTATTACAAGCATATTCTATATCTTGTTCAGCCATTCCCTTGATGGACATCTCTTCAATTTCTAGTTCTTTAACATCACAAAAAAAGAACAAAAGAACTGAAAATGAGCCACTTAGCAGTTGTTCAAGCTCCCAGGCCACACACTGCCCCCTCGCTGCCACCATGCCCTGAAAAACTGAGGAAATAAAATACTTTTTGCTCACAGCCAGGAGAAAGGATGCCAAATCTGTCAAAATCAAGAAAAACAAGGACAATGTGATGTTCAAGGTTTGCTGCAGCAGGTACCTATACACATTGGTCATCACAGACAAAGAAAAGGCAGAGAAACTTAAAACAGTCCCTGCCTCCTGGTTTGGCTGCGAAGGAGCTAAAGTGAAGGAATCATTCACTGTTCCCACATGTATTAAAGTTTTGAAAAAAAAAAGAAAAAAATAAGTTTAGGAGTTCAACGTCATTGATGCTTGTAGTCAATCATTTCTGACAGAAGCTACTTTTTTCACTTGAGAACAATGAATTCACAATGTCTTTTCTCCTATTTTGATCACAGTTGAGGTTGTTAACAGTAGTTGTAAAGGACCTTCCCAGGCTGGCTGAGTTGCTCCCGTACGCTGGAAGTTCTTTACATATATCATATCTCCTGGATTTAAATCATGTAGACAAAAGTCTATAAGTACAGCTTGAACCAGGGCTCCTGATTCCTGAAGTTCTCGTATCCTGATTTGCAGATCTCATATATATGAGGCAATAGAAGCATCTCCTCCTAGCAATGATGTATATACAGTTTACATGAATTGGTGGATGATGAAACAGCATCTCAAATGTCGAGATGTGTAGATCTCCCCTTGCCCTGCTTTGAAGGTAGAATAATGCTAAAGGTAGAGCTTCAGGCCATTTCAAATGAGTCTCAATGCATAGTTTTCCAATCATAGTTTTCAGTTCCCTGTTCATTTTTTCAACTTGCCCTGAGCTCTGGGGGCAGTATGGTACGTGAAACTGTGGTGTTATTCCTAAACATGAGTAATTTGTGACAAAACTGAATCCGTAAAATGAGTTCCCCATCTGAATCAATCCTTGCTGGAAAACCAAAACGAGGTATGATTTCTCTTAGAAACACTTTGGGAATAAACGCAGCTGTTGCTCTAGTGGTTGGGAATGCTTCCAGCCATCTGGTTAGCTAGTCTACTATCACTAAGCAAAATTTGTAATGTCCAGCCTTTGCCATGTAATGAAATCAATTTGAAGATGTTAGAAAGGTGTATAAGCTAAAGGATGTCAACCAAAAGCTTTTCCGTGAAAGATATGTTGGTTTTTATATGCTTGGCAGGTTTTATAGACTACACACACTTTAGAGGTGATGTTAGTTATGCCAGGTTTTTTCAGAGTCTACAATACCTTGGGTTCCAAATTGGCTGTTTTAATGGATAGATTGACAGATTTGTTGATAAAAAGTTCTAGGAAGTATTAGTTTCCCTTCAGATGCCACCCATATATGATTAATCTGCTTTGCCTCGAAGTTTTGTTTCCATTTTTAACCTCTTTTTCATTATATGAAAGGGACAAATCTGAGTCATTGATAATTGCCATATTTAAGATTAATTCAGGGCCTTCTATAGTAGCAAGTTTTGCAACAGCATCTGCCCGATGGTTTCCTCTTGAAACAGGGCCAGGTCCAACTGTATGGGCAGAGCAATGTACAACAGCCAGGATTTCAGGTAGTTAGAGAGCAGAAAGAACCTCACTGATGATTTTAGCACACTTGGAATAGTTTTGCCAGCTGATGTGAAAAATCCTCTTTGAAGCCAAAGGGAACCAACAGTGTGACAATATCTATACCTAGATATTGCTCTTTTCCCCTGTCTTTAATTTCTTTGGAGTACAGATCTAATAGTGACATTTCTGGGTCAAAAATTCTATACAGTTTGATTGCCCTTTGGGTATGATTTTAGATTGCTATCCAGAATAGTTGTATCAGTTCAGAGTTCTACCAATAGTGTATTAGTGTCCCAATTTTTCAGTTTCCTCTCCAACATTTATCATTTCCCATTTTGTCATGTTATCCAGTTTGATGGGTGTTATGTGGTATTTCAGAGTTATTTTATTTTGCATTCTTCGAATCAGTAGTGATTTGAATATTTTTTCTTATGACTAAAGATAGTTTAATTTCTTTGTCTGAGAATTTCCTGTTCATATCCTTTTGCCATTTGTCAATTCAGATATTCTTTGTATTCTTACAAATTTGCTTCAGTTCTCTATCCTTCTGAGAAATGTGGCCTTTGTCACAGACTTGCTACAGATTTTTTTTCTCAGCTTGATGTTTGCCTTTTAATCTTAGGTGCATTGCTTTGTTTTGCACAGAAATCTTTAATTTAATGTAGTCAAAATTATCTATTTTACATATCATAATATTCCAGATAGACTATCCAGACCTATCAGGGTGAAGGCAGGTTTGGGTGATTGACTCAGCCCAAAAAGTTATAGAGTATAACTGCACTACGTAAACATTTATTCTGTAGAAATATATTCCAGATTCCCAAAGTAGATGTTATAGGTTGATAACATAAATATTTCATGAATAAAAGAAGCTCATGATCTGAGTGTAAAAAAATGTTCCAGATATCTTTTTTTTACCTAAATTCTTCCCTTATCCATATATCTGACAGGCAAACTATTTTGTGCTCCTCTTATTTGTTTATGGTATCGGCCTTTATTTCTAAATCATGTATCTATTTTGTTGCCTTTTTTCTAGCTCTAATAGATAACCTTTGGGTAGTTTGATTGGTATGCCATTGAATAAGTGAACTTATTTAGGAAGAATTGTCATATTTGCTATATTGACTCAGGCTACCTATGAAAAAAATCTGTGTTATTCCAGTTGTTTAGATTTGACATTATTTGTGAGAAAAGTATTTTGTGGTTGTGATCAAATTGTTCCTGGGTTTGTTTTGGTGGGTATATTCCCACATATTTTATATAGTCTACAGTTATTATAAGTGGAATTTCTCTGTCTGTTTCTTGTGCTTTGTTGGGCTTTATAGGTAATATAAAGAAATGCTAATGATTTTATGAGTTTATTTTATATCATGCAACTTTGCTAAATTTATGAATTGTTTCAATTAGTTTTTTGGTTGGTTCTCTAGGATTTTCTAGGTATATTGAACTGAACCTTATAACAAGAACAAGAAGAATAACATCATTTATATAATGTTTATAGGTTTGCAAAATGCTTAAAATTTTTTATAAGTATCTTGGGAAGCAGGTGCTATTATTATCTTCATTTTATGAAGGAAAAAAAATGAGCCAGTGATTTGTCCCAGAATCTCACAACTAGTGTCTGAGACTGTATTTGTACTTGATTATTTCCTGAAGAATGAGTAAGATTTGAACCTGTTGAGAAGAGAAAAGAAATACATTCTGATTGGAGGAAATTGAATGAGCAAAAGCTTGCAAGTAAGAAGTCACAAGATATCTTAGAACGATAAACAAATTACTATAGAATGTTAAAGCTAGAAGGACTCTGGAGATCCAAATTAACTAGAATAGAATATATGAAAGAGTAGTGATAACAATTCATATTTATGCATCATTTTACAATTTACAATATATTTATTACTTCATTTCTGTTTCCCAATAACGCTATGATATAGGTATGGCAGGAATTATTATGCCCAATTTATAAATGAGGAAAAAGGGGTTAACTGATTTAACTAATATAATATAGTTAGTAAGTGGAGGGGGCAAGGCTCAAATGCTGTCTAGTGCTTTTTCAACTAATTTATATTGCTTCTCAGAGGAGTAAAAGAAGATAGGTGCCATATTTTGGAGGATCTTGAAAACAAATATTTTCATTCTTTAATTGTCTTGATATTCATCTTTCCATCACATTCCCTAAACACTGAGACAGAAAAATCTTTTCACTAACACTTCCTAACTCTGAACCTGCTACCATCATTCAGACTCATCCTTTCCTTAGAGGTTTCCATTTTTCTCTATTATAACCTGTTCCAGACATTGTTGCTAGCTTCCCTTTTTTAATTCTCTTTTCTATGTTGTCTCACCTTATTAGAATGTAAGCCCCATTATGGCAATGCCTCTCTTACTTGCTTGCATTTACTCCATTACAATAAATCAAATTGGTACCTTCAAAAGGATGCTGCTTTCATGATCTTGAAATCTAAAATCCCACTCTTATAATTATCTCCTGTCTTTCCATCTTCTGCCTCACAACTCATAAATTTATCTTCACCATATTGCAATCTCTCAACCTTTCCCTCTTCTCCTGGTCCACTTACTCCTGCTCTGGCTTCACAATTTTCATTCTACTGTCTTGAAATAGTAGTTGACTTGTCCAACTATATATTGCTTTCTAATCTAAAATATTCCCTGTTATCTGTTTTTTCTCTTTCTCTTTCCATGCTGCTAAACTCCAGTGGAGAAAAATCATACAATAATATTGACTGGGTCAACTAAGATCTTTTTTATTCTTCCCAAATTGACTCTATACTTCCCATAGAAAATTTCAATTTTTTCTTTTTTTCCTTTACCTTTTCTTCTCCCTTTTCATACTGAACTTGCACTCAGGACAACATAGATTCAAATCTAATATCGCCTATGCAAAAATCACTCATATCACAGCATGTCCTCTTCTCTTTAGTACCAGTCTCCAGAAAAGAGCTTTCTTAATTCCATTCCCCTCACCTCCTTCAAGAGCTGTCCCATCAATCATTATCTATCTCCTTTTCAATGTTTCCATATGTAAAGACTTCTTCATTATTCCCTATATACATGATCAGATCTCCTCATACTTAAAAAACCCCATCACTTAGTCCTGATCACTCCTTAAATTACTATTCTCTATATATTTTCTTTCACACAGCCACAGTACTAGAAAGGTGACCTATACACCATACTTCTTGAGCTCTCAATCATTTTTCAACTTCTTTCAGTCTGGTTTCTAACCCTACCATTTAATTTAAACTGATAAATGTTTTCTTAGATGCTTAAGTTAATGGCCTTTTATCTATTTGACTTGTCTGAGGTGTCTGAGCTATCAACCACTTGACTCCTTAAATATTTACTTCTTCCTTGGCAATAATGGCATTAGTCCCTTCTTCTTATTCTATCTGTTTGGCCTCTTTGTTAAAATAACTTCCATGTCCCACCAATTACATGTGTGGATACCACAAGACTCTGTACTGGGCCTTTTTGTCTCTTCTTTCTCTGTGTGTTCACTGTGATGCTTTGAGGCTGCTGTGATAGAGTGAATGGAGTACTATATTTGGAGTCTGGAAGCCTTGCATTAAAATCCTCCTCCAGATACTTCCTAGCTATATGACCCTAATCAAATAATTTAATCTCTCTGAGCCTCAGTTTCTACATCCATATAATGAGGGAATTGGATTCTATGACCTCTAAAGCCCCTTCTAGCTTGAAATTTATAATCCCATAATCCAAATACCAAAGTGAAAAGTGAAATTTGGATTATGTCACTCCTATACTCAATGAATTCTTAGTGGCTCCTTATTACCTCTAGAATCAAACATAAACTCCTATTTGCCATTTAAAGCCCTACACAACCTGGCCCCATCTGACATTATTGGCCGTATTACACATTACTCTACTCCTTGCACTATATGACTCTGTCAGACTGAATCAGCCACCTAAAGAATGGGCCCCTCCAGAGAACTCTGTGTATTAGGAAACATTTCTTTCTTTCCTACCCTCTCAGCTCCATTTCTTCCTGTTCCACCTAAATCCCAAATTCATAATTATATGCCATCTCCTACTTCCCTGCTTTTACAGCGGCTAGTCCCCATTCCTGTAAAACATTCTTTCATCATCTTTGCCTCTTAGAATCTCTAGCTTCCATCAAGACTCATCTATACAGAAGTTTTCTCTGATTTGCCCAGTTGGTATCTTCCTCTCAAAATTATGTTGTGCCTATTTTATATATATTGCAAACTTAATGCTTTTTGTGTTGAGCAATGCTGTCTCATTACAAGATTGCTTCTTATTGGAAAAATTAAGTTCAGGATCGTGTTGGAGCCAGATCATATCAGTTGTAAGCTGATTGTTAAAATTTCAGTCATCTATATTCACAAAATCAGCAAATGCTAAAAACCATGATTTGAATTATTGTTTTCTTGATCATCCAGACTTAAAGTAATGGAGTAAATGCTAACAGTGCATGTTAAATTTAAAATTTTGTTGTGTACACATTTTTTTTTCAAAGCTGGCTGTTAAGTGCTTACCAGCAAATGACTTGGTACAGGACTGAATATTATTATCTCCTTGCTCTTAATAAGCTTTCAGCTGTTCTTAAAGTGTAAGGGATAAAATACAAACTCCCAACCATGATTTTTAAACTCTTCACAATATGTCTCTGCCCTATCTCTCTAGACTTATTTGATACAATTCTGTATTTTAGCCAAAGTGGATTAGTAGTGGATTCCAGAATTGGCATTAGTTTTTATTCAGGCTGCCTCTTAATGATGGAATTTTATCCCTCCTCAACCTTTATGTCTTAGATTACCTTTTCCCAAGTCTCTTCTCTTGTGCTATATCTTCCAAGGCTTTAAAGTTTTTCTTTGCATTGTGTTTTGTAATGAATGTGTGAGATATCTAGTAGATTTCTATTGTCCCACTACTGAGAACTATGTTCTGGGTTGATGTTATTTTGTATATGGGGCATGAAATTCCCTCAAAAAGCTTAACTTTTTGATAAGGTATAAAGTCACTTCAACCAACACCTCTTTAACATTACATTGAGACATGAATATTTGACTGATTGATTGATTGATTGATTGATCATGGCATTGTCATGGCAATACATATGCCTTTGAGCGTGGACTTTAAATGGAACAAGAAGAAATAGAACTGAAAGGCTGGAAAAGAGAAACCTGTTTCCTGATTCACATGACTCCCTCAAAGGATAAATGCAGTTCCTTAGAGTGACTGCATAGACATTTCTCTGGTAAACTGTTATGTCCAATTGGCTTACCTCTGTCTCCTAGATTTGTTCCCATCTTGTCTTCCTTTAATGGCTAAGCTAAAATATTTCTCCATTGTAGGAACTAGTTTGGAACCATCAACAATTATCAATGAGGTGTCAAAAGAATAAGGAGAACATGACAATTACTGACTGTATCCAGGAGTTAACTTTGTCAAGGAAATTACAGAATTTATTAAAGAGAAATTATCAATCCTAGAACAGAATACTTGATAGTAAGGTAATTAATACATTATTTTTAAGGGGGACAAGATCCCAACAATTTCAGCATAAAGTCCTTATCAGTTAGACAACACAAATTCAGAAAAATCTCCAGGGGCAACCTCTATATTCTCCACTCAAAGAAAAAATTTGTAGTCCTTTTATAGTTTATAGGATATGTCTGTACAGCCTGACAAGAAGTAAAAATAAAAAATGAAAAAATCTAGAATGATTATTGAATAATCTTTCAATATTGAAAAGATAGATAACTATGAAAAAAGTCTCTAAGATTAACCAAACCCATATACATCTAGAGCTTTGGTTCTATGCCACAGAATATTTCACAGGGACCAGAATAATTTTGTTTTCTGTCAATTTCTGTACAATCTATAGCTAAGTTTAAGCAGATCAAACCCTTGCAAGCATCAGATGGTCAGGTGTGAGTCTAGAGAAGAGTTGTATGTGATGGAGATGAGCAAAAAGCAACAAGCTTTGGTATTCCAACCAGGAGGTCTTTTTTTTTTCACCTTGATTACTCCTCGCCACATAGTATATAAAAGATTTTTATTGCCCATGTCCTGGCATTGATAGGGTTTTCTTAAGAAAGCATAAAATTCCCTGGACAAAGTTAACCCTTTGATATGAAAAGAAATAACCTTGATGCAATACTCATTACCATTTTGACACTTCAATGTTCATGATTAATTAGGAGGGAAGGAGAACTAGAGTTTACAGATGTGACAGAGAGAAATAACCAGGGTTATTTCCATGGACTAGATTCTTTGGAGAGAAACCTGGCAATTGTGCACCCTCTAGAGCAAGAGTTCTTAGCTTGGAGTTTATGAACTTCCCCACCCCATATTTTGGTAACTATTTCAAATGTATTTGCTTCTATGGTAATCCTGTGTATTTTTCTTTATGCGTTTAAAAACATTATTCTCAAATCTGCTTATTCTGCCCTGACCTCTTTGTTGATCTCCAAATTCATATCTCCAACTGCCTTTCAGACTTCTGGAACTAAAAGTCAAGCATTATCTTTTTCCCTATACCCTCTCATTGTAACCTTCTCTATTACCTAAGGAAACAATACCATGTTCAAAGACTCTCAGGTTCACAACCTTTATCATTCTCTGCTCCTCACTATCTCCCCACTCTCCTCTATATGCAATCTATTGCCAATGTCCCTCAATTACAACATTTCTCCAATATGATCCCTTCTCTCCTCTGACACTGCCATAACTCTAAGACAGACCATCATCACTTCCCATCTGTATTATTGCAATAGCATGCTGGTGGATCTGACTGCCTCAAGTCTCTCTCCACTTGCATCCATCTTCCATTCAGTCAGCAAAGTGGTTTTAAAAGCACAGATCCAACCTTGTTACCAATACCCTTTCTCAATAAATTCCAGTGACTCTATTGTCTTCAGGATCAAACACAAAATCTTCTTTTTGGCATTCAAAGCCCTTCATATCTGTTATAAAATAAAACTAGATGTAACTGATGTAGATGTTGTATAGATGGAGAGGGAGAGGATGATATGACACCTCCCTCCTTTATAACAGTGCCCATGCAGGATCCTTTAGGTCAATGGATGTTATCCCTTCAGGTCCCACCTGGGGTTGATTGATATTGTATAATGGGCTCTTTAGCTTGGTAACGGTTTGTCTCTGACTGCGTATTTCCCTTCCCAGAGAAACTAGGAAATAACCACTCCAGGAAGGTACTTTAAAAAGGCTTTGACTGTATTTAACAAAGATGGAGTATTGGGATTGGTTAGAAGTATTTGGGAAATCCTAATTAAATTTGGTAATGATAAACCCTTAACTTGTAGGAAAGTAACGAATCAGGATGGTTAATTCCTCTCTGGTCCAGCCTGGCCACAGCCACACCAGAGTAGGCAAACTGCTGCTTGATGTTTCAGCTTCTTCTCCTTTGCTAAATGATATGCCTAACCAGTCTTTGGGATATCCACCCCTTTACACCCTCTTCTTCTTCTCCTGCCTACTTCCCAGATCCCTCCCGGGCCCTAGGAAACCTAGATAACTAAGATGATTGATTTCCTAATATCTAGGGGCAGTAGAATCAGAGATGATGGTCTGGGTACAGGTTGATGATGTTAACAGGAATAAACAGGAGGATCTTGCAAGGTTGAGCCCAGCAAGTCTTAATCCCACAAAAGACCAGGATCCACAGATCTCAGGTCTCAGGGAAGGAAAGGAACCTCCCTTCAGGGCTGCCAGGGTGTTTTATATCCCCTTGGGCCAACTGCTCTCTCTCCCTGTCCTCATGGCCCTCTGGGAACATTCCAATATCCAACAGATCCACCTGTCAATCAACAGTGTGGACTCCTGGTTCCAAGGGATTCAATATAACATATCCTATTCTACCTTTCCAGTTCTCTTACCCCTTATTCCCTTCCATGTACTCTTCAACCCAATATATTGGTCTCCTTGATGTTCCAAGAATAAGACATTCTATTTCTCTCCTCTGTGCATTTTCTTTTGCTCTTCTCCATGCCTGAAATGCTTTTCCTCCTCATCTCTGTCGAATGGCTTCCTTGCATTCCTTTAAATTCAAAATAAAATCCTATCTTCTACAAGTCTTTCCTAACTCCTCTTAGAGTACTTTTCCACTCTTAACTATTTCCTATCCTTTATATAATTCATTTGCACATATTTGTTTGCTTATTATTACCCCCATTGGGTTGTGAGCTCCATGAAGGGTAAGGACTATCTTTTTCTCTTTTTGTATCTCCAGCCCTTAACAATGTGCTGGGAACATCGTAAGTATTTAATAAATGTTTATTGACTAATGAAAGTGGTCCATGGACTTCAGTAGACTGCCACAGGGGTTCATAATGAAAAAAAGGTTAAGATGCTCTGTTTTAGAGGACTGTGTATAGGGAATGGTATAGTCTAGAAATGGTAGTAAAAATAGTAGTAAATGGAGGCAATGATGAGTACTGAGGTATACCTATATTAGCAGAAGAAGTCTTGGACAAAGACTCATGGGCCTAGCAAAGTAATTTCAGGACCAAACACTACTCGATTTGAGGAACAGCAAGGTGCAAAGTCAGTATGTGAGTCACATGAACTATGCTGATCCAAGGAATTTGGAATTGATGCTCTATTTATCCTGATTACTTTTCCTTTAATCAATGAAGGTAAAATGTCCATCTTTGGAGTGTCAACTCAGGTTAGCGCATGATTACCATTGGTCTGAATATCTGGACAGGTCCCTTGTAAGTGGGTCTCTCTGGAGAGATAGATTATTTAATTTTAGCAACCCTAATTTTAATCTCTTTCCAGGGGCCCCATATAAGATAAGTTATATATATATATACATATATATATAAATTATAAATATAGAAAATTCTATGAGGTAGAATTCACTGAAAAATAAAGAGGAATTTATTTGAACTGTTAATGGGCTTAAGTGTGAAACCTTTGCATTATTTTTTTTTCCTGTCTTCATGACACTATTTGGGGTTCTCTTGGCAAAGAGTCTAGAGTGGTTTGCCATTTCCTTCTCTGACTCATTTTACAAATGAGAAACTGAGGTAAACAGGATTAAGTAACTTCCCCATAGACACACAGCTGGTAAGTATCTGAGGCATGATTTGAACTCAGGAAGATAAGTTTTCCTGATTTCAGACTTGGCACTCTATCCACCGCACCATCTAGCTGCCCAATAAATGTTTAATGAGATGAATTAAATTGAATTCATCCCTCCAGAGGCAGACAACATATCATCCTTTCTAGTTTTCAGAACTTTTCCCAGTCAATTTTCAAACACTACATCATTCCTGACAATTTTCAAATGAACAACGGTGAAACAATCAATGACTAATGAAGGTCAGCTCTCCCAATCACCTTGTAACTCTTCCTCTTAATCACTTAGATGCAAATTAAATGATTTTCAGGAATGTTAGTGACACTTTGTCAAAACTTAATTGACTGTAAACACTGACAGAGCTTATCTTACTTTTTGTCCCTCCTCTTTAATTACTTTTCTTTGACACCTTAGACTTTGTTGAGATTCCTCATTGCTGTCATGTAAACACATGTTCTCCTTTTCAGATCCTGAAGCTTAGAATTGAAGGTTTTTGTGTTTTCTCTTTTATGTCTGAACTTTCGATTGATGAGCTGATGATCCCAGCCAGCAACACATATTATAATAAATTGTTTGAAAATTAGAATTTTAAGTTAAACTTATAATAATGAGTTAGATCATCTTATAGTCACACCATTAGCTCCATTATGAAATGTCCCCCTTGGTTCAGCAAAGCATGTGGATTTTCCCTACACTGGATAATTTATTATTAGGCTCAGTTGGATTAGTGTGTTCACATCTCTCTAAATCTATTCCTGCAGCATCCATCAATATACTTGGTAAGTGCTCTGAAAAATACAGTGACTAAAAATGGTATGTGAAAATAAGGAGGAAATACCTTGTCTTACTTTTCCATCAGTTAGAGTAATGCCAAAGGAAAAAGAGGCAAGAAAACAT
The DNA here is from genome assembly GCF_016433145.1 of Gracilinanus agilis. Classification (NCBI taxonomy): domain Eukaryota; kingdom Metazoa; phylum Chordata; class Mammalia; order Didelphimorphia; family Didelphidae; genus Gracilinanus; species Gracilinanus agilis. The sequence goes on from NC_058132.1 coordinate 577,756,169, forward strand.
ACTAGGGTTGTTCCTCCAAATTCTAGCTAAGATTCCTCCTTTTTTAACATGACCTTCTGGATAGAAATGCCACATCGTTCATAATAGAGACAGAAATAAAATGAAGGTAAAAATGTTGACATACTGGCATAAACATGAGAAGCACACTTCTGTGGGCTTCAGTCATTGTTATAGGTTATAGGTCAGGGGCAGGAAGCATATGTTAAATTAATTCTCCAAGAATAAACCCAAAGTGCTTTGGGCAAGATTGTGTATACCTCCAAGAAGAGTTTGGATAAATGGATGAATGATCAATAATGGCTCATTGAAAGGGAAGTTAAAGACCTAAGAAATATACCAGTGTCATACTTTTGGAAAAAAGAATACCAAAACATGGATCTTACCGATTTAAGAGGATTTTTGGTGGTATACATTTCTGAGTAACCTCTAAAAATTATTGATGGTTGGATCATTCCCCATTTCCTATCTCTTTTCACCTCCTTCTTCATTTCTTTTACCATTGTCCCACGCAGACACTTACTAGCTGTGTGATCCTGAGCAAATCACTTAACCTCTGCCTTAGTTACTCAACATTAAAGTGGAGATAATGATAGTGCCTGAGAGCTGGGTTGGTGGGAGGATATTAGATAATATTTGTGAAGGTTTTTTTTCCAACCTTAAAGTACTATATGAATAGTAGTTTATTATTATTATTATTCCTTCCTCCTATGTTCTTTCTCACTTGCCTATTCTCTGTCCTTTCCTTTTGGACCTTATCACTCTCATGAGCATTGTTTAGAATTTAAGGGAACATAGGGCAGTTAGATGGCTCAGTGGATAGAGAGCCAGGTCTAGAGATGGATCCATCTGGGTTAAAATATGGCCTTAGAAACTTCCCAGCTGTGTGACCCTGGACAAGTCACTTAGCCTCATTTGCATATCCCCTTAAAACTCTCCTGCCTAGGAACCAATACTCAGTGTCAATTCTAAGACAGAAAGTAAGGGCTTTAAAAAAATAAACTCAGCAAGCACTGAAGCTTAATGAGTTAGTTCATTCTGCTCTCACCCTGTAAAAAAGTGGTAGAACCATTGATGATCACCTTCTTAATTATTTCATAAATTCAACATGGAACAGCATGGAATAAGGAACAGAGCACTTAAAATTGAAATCAGGAAGACTTGAGTTTGAATCTTGCCTCAGATACTCTTTAATTTTTTAAAATATAATTTAATTTTTAAAAATGTTTTCCATGGTTACATGATTTATGTTCTCACCTTCCCCTTTTCCATACTCCAGAACCGACAAGCAAATATTTGGGTTACACTGTATTATCACTCAAAACCTATTTGCATATTATTCATTTTTGTAATGGAGTAACTTAGATACTCTTTAGCTGATCAAAGCTTCTCTGGGTCCCAGTTTCCTCTGCTGTTTGGGAGAAGAGTTCAGGCTCAATGGTGAATCCTCTACATATAGGATGCTTTTATCCTATGCCTTACTAAGGAAGGAAATGGAAGGGGAAAGAAAATAAGCATTTATGTAGCACCTGTTATGTGTCAGGCACTGTGCTAAGCATTATTATAAATATCTCATTTCATTCCCACAATAACCTTCCAAGGTAAGTGTATTCCCATTTTATAGTTGAAAAAACTGAGGCAGAGAGATTAAGTAGCTTTCCCAGAGTCACACAGCTAGTAAGCATTTGAGGTCATATTTTCACTCATCTTCTTGACTTCACTTCCAATGCTCTCTCCACTATTCCACCAGCTGCCTGTTCCCAATTAATAAATTATATGTGGTACCCCTGCAGCTTCAGGAGAAAAATCACTTAAAGTTGACCATGGAATGAATCTTAGCCCAAGCCTCTTCCAAATCTTTAAGTCCTCAGTCCAATTTAATGTGTCTCAGGGACCTCTAGACTGTATCCTGGTAAATATTTAACACTCAGCTCTTCAGAGAGAAAATAATGTGCGCATGACAAAACTTTTAAGTTTATTCTATATTATTAAAATTTTGTCCAACACTTTCTTAAGTCTAGATAATCTATACTAAATCAAGCCCTGATTTGTATTTGTTTCCGAGATGTAAATGCTCACACTGAAAATTCAATAACTGGCTCTCACGAGAGAGCTAGTGCCAGCACACTTCTGTCTCCAACAATTCAGTCAAAACAAAGGCGAGAGAAGTTTCAAGGTCAAACTTCTGAATTTCTCATTATTAGTGTTATTTCAGGATTTAATACCAGGCTTAGCTCACTTCAGGTAACATAAATGAATAGCTCGACTTTCTCCCTCAGTGCCACATTAACACACACACCTCAGAAACTAACAAGGAGGATCTTCTCAAAACTCAAAAGTCATGCTCACACACCAGCCAGATGAACAAGTAGATTAAATAAGATAGATGTACATAAATGTATACATGCATATTGTGTATGATGTATACCCACATAACGTATACAAGCACATACCTTACATATATGACTTTGTATGTGTACACACATGTGTATATGCACATGCATACTTACATATATGTATATATGTATGCATTTGCACACATATAGTTTCTATGTGTGCATATATAGATGTATATATATACATATACATTCAAAGAAAAATAATGAACACATGACAAAACTTTTAAGTTTAGTATATATTATTAAACTTTTGTACTAAACTTTCTTCTAAATAGGTATGTATGTATATATATATGTACACATACATATATATATGTGTGTGAATATATGTGTATATATAGTTCTAAATACATATATATTTTAGGCAGTGAAGAGACCACTGAACTCAGAGTAGGAGGAACCCAAATTTGAGACCCCAGAGTTGACTATATGACCTTGGGCAAGTCATTTAACCTCTATGAACCTTGATTCCCTATCTGTAAAAGTAGAGAATTAGACTACATGATCTCTAAAGTCCTTCGCAACTTTACATCTCTGACCCTATGATTTTATGGACTTGTATACGTATGACCAAGTGCCATCACTCTTTCTAGGACACTAACTTCTGTGATGTTGGCCCAGCCAATTAGAAAACAGAAAGAAACAGAGAACGCAATTTCTTCTAAGTCTTCCTCAGTCTTCAAGTTCTTCTCTTGGAGTCATCAGGTGTTAATTCCCCTCCTTTCCAAAATCTTAAGCATCAACACCTTCTTTGCAATGTCACTGGACTCCTTACCAGTTTTCTGACCATAACCTTCCCAGTTGGAAATTCATCAGCGCATTAAGAGTTGTGTCCCATGCTTGAGCTTCTTGTCTGGTTGAACAAAGATCATTTGAAGGTTAGTGTAAAATGAGTCTATTCCATGGAGAGGTACATTTCAGATTATCCTTTCATTGTCAAGTCATGAGGTGGAGAGTGGGGGCAAGGGGAGAGCAATGCCTTTAAGAAGTCCTGTTCTGTAAGATAAGCCCACATCAGCTATTAAAGTTTATAATACTAATAGATCAGGGTCTGAATAATAAGAGAAAAAGAATTTGCACAAATATTTTCTATATCCTTACTGGCTTCCTCAAATGAGTCAATTTACCTTATTTGTTTTTAAGTGGAGGCATGGCAATGCCACCTCCAGTCTGGAGAATCAGATTTCCCTCTCTCTGCCAGTCTTGCAAATAAAGTGCGCCATCAGCAGCACATTCAGTTATGCATATCCATTACAATACATTTGCTAGAGACCTTACTCTGCAGTCATGCTGTATCACTTTGCCAAAGTGCATTTTTTTATTAGAAAGGGGGAAAGCTTCATTTAATAGAAATTTCTACCAGTAGTCATACATTTCTGTAAGATTCCCAATTGCCAACATAATCAAAAATAGGTTTTGCTTCCAATTTTAATTTAATCCAATAGTATAGCTACAGGCCAGAGATTTTTGCAGAAATGAAGTTGTACCACGACACCACCTGAAAAGAATTATTAATCAATTAACCACTTTTAAATCTGATTTCTCCGAATCATCCTGTGGTGAAGACTCCAACTCCTGTCCCTTTGCCACAGATTGCAACACATCAAATCGGTTTTCAAAAATAAGACCCAGATGGCTCTTATTCCATCCAGTCTCTAGTTTCTTTTTCCTTGACTGACCACATAGTCAATATGCTTGCATCACAAATGGAGGTTTAAAATGTTCTTCAATTAGCTTGGGGTGAAAATAAGTCAAGGCTTTCTTTTGAGACTGAGGAATTTTGCTGGCACAATTCTAGAGAGAGCAAACAGTTCTCTGCTTTCTGACAAAATGGGGGTAATGGTGATTGGTCACATATTTTTCACTTGGTGAATTCAGGATTTTGAATCTTGCTAGATCAAACTTTATTCTTGTTGGTGGATAGGAAGTTTTGGAAGCAAAATTTATGCAGGTCTTGTGGCATATATATATATATATATATATATATATATATATATAATTTGGATATATTTAAGCAAATAAGTTAAAATGCAATAAAAATAGGGAATGTTAATATTCAGTTTTCTAAGTCAATATGCACCCACAGGAATCTTAATGGATGGTTTAGTGGTCACCATTTCTGTTTGAATTTGACACCACTGAATGTTGCCTTCCAAGATTTTATGAACCTAATTCATTTTCCTACATGATTTTAGTAGCATGATTCAAAAACCAACATCATAGGGGATATAATACTCATACACTGAGCTATTTGAAATGGCTTCTGATTGTCTGTTGATTAGGAAGACACCGGCTTTAGCCATTCAGTAGAGCTGTGAGAAATACACATTAAAAAAATTGTTCAGTAGTTTCAGTCATGTCAGACTCTTTCTGACTCTATTGGGGTTTTCCTGGTGTAAAAAGGAATNATATTATACATAATATATTTTAGATTTTATATATTATTATATATATCTAAAATATATTATATATAATTTAAACCCAAGTCAAATCCAACAATAAAAGTTACCATTTATTTTTTGTTACTCAATAAACTGCATTGATGCCCTACCACCTCTAAAATCAAATATAAACTCCTCCATTTGGGAATTCTAAGCTCTTTATAATTTGACCCACACCTACTATTCCAACTTTATTATACTTTGCCCATCCATTAGATTTTTTATTGTTTAGTTAGTCTAGATTTCTTATTGTTTGCCACACATTACTCCATGTCCATCTGTCTGCCTTTCCACTGAATGATCCCATAACTAGGAATCATTCTCTCCTCATCTCAGGCTCAGAGAACACTTAGTTTCTTTTAAGACTCAACTGAATCAACATCTTCTACATGAAACCTTTTCTGATCCTCTCAATACAAGCCATCCCTTCCCTATTCCCAATATATTCTGTCTATTTTCTATATACAAATAAGTGTTTCCAGGTGGTGTTGTGGTACAACTTCATTTTTTTTCAGGAATCTCTGGCATGAAGTTAAGATATTAGAATAAAATAAGATTGGAAGAGAAAGCTATTTTTGATTATGTTGGCAAATGGGAACCTTACAAAAATGTATGAGTTTTGGTAGAAATTGTATAGTTATACATGTATTCACGTGCATATATCAATCTGTATGTATGTATGTTTGTGACACCCACACATTTTATATATGAATGTGTGTTTATCTCCTATAAAAGAATATCACCTTCTGGAGGATAGAGATTATTTAATTTCTGTCTTTGAATTATCAGTGCTCAATAGAGTGCCTCATATGTATTTAGTACTTTCCATGGCTATCTATGGCTCTCTCCTGCCACCTCATAGGTGGCTACATAGGACTTGTTTTGCCCTTGTTCAAGCATCCCCTACACTCCTGCTTTCTGGCTACTCATAGCTGATTGATACCCTGGTCTGAACCCTCATGGATGATGATAACTTCCCTAAACGTATTCTCCCAATATCAGTGCTATTTCTACTGCCTTAGATGTCTCAAATGAAAAAGAAAATACAGCAATTAGGGGAACAACTAGATGCCAGACAAACTGGGGACACTCCCACACCTCACAAGGGAAGGACTGACAGGTAAACACAGGGAAACCAAATGAGGATTGTGAAGTTTGGAAATGACAGTTGGCTAGCTAACTGACAATCTATCAACCAGGGAAAGCCAGTGAAGTGGGTAACTTCAGGATGTGGGTTCTTCATGGTTTAGAAGAGACAGGAAGTACAAACAAACTGGGTTTATTGATATTAAATAAGGGAAGTGGAGGAGAAGAGTTTATTACACTATGGAATAATCCAAATGATTTAATTAAACTAAGGTCTAAACTAAGTTAAACCTCTAACTAGAATAAGAGAGGGCTAGAGAGGTAGGCTTCTCACTGTACTGGTCCACAGTGCTCCAAGATGATTACAGATATCACAGGAACCAGGAACAAGTCCAATACATAGTCAGACAATCCACAAACACTCTTGGGAGTAAGATAGATAAATCTGCTCTCCACCAGCAGAAAATTAAGACCTTTCCTCTACCTAAGCCAAGATAGTTGCTTGGAAGTATTTTCTTCTCAGTGAAATCCAAATCCCACTCTATCAGCTCCTTAGATACTTGGCAAAGCTGGACCACACAGCCAAAAACTTCCATCCTTCATCTTGGCCAAACCACACTCTCTCTTTTCAAAACCCTGGCTTCATTCCATTATAGAATGTCCATGAAGTCCAAGATTTCTTCAAGCTGTCATCTATACTTCTCCTCATAACACTGACATGCTTTGTCATTCACTTATTCAGTTGAGGCTAAGAAACATTTTTCCAGTTAGGAAACATTTTTATATAATGTACTAGTACTTTTTGTTGTTTTTGCCTTTGTACTCCCAGAATTTGTTGGTACATGATGGGTGCTCAATCAATCAATCAACAAGCATTTATTCAGTCAATAAAATAGCATTTATCAAGTGCCTACTATTTGCCAGGCACTATGCTAAGTCCAGGGGATACAAATAAAGCCAAAAAAAATAACTCTTGCTCTCAAGGAACTCACAATCTCATTGGGAGACAACATAAAAATAACTACATATGAACAAGATAAAATTGAGATTGACTCAGAAAGAAAGTACTAAGATTAAGGAGGACTAGAATGGGCTTCTTGCAGAAGAGACTGGCTGAGAAGAAAGGAAAGAAGCCTAGGACTCTAGGAGGCAGAGATGGGGAGGGAGAGGCTTCCAGGTATGATGAAAAGTCAATGGAAATGCTCAGTCAAGAGATGGAGTGTCATGGGGAAGGAACCCATTTGTAATTATTCAAACCTCATTCTCTTTCCCTCATTGATATTTCTCTCAACATCCCCTCCTCCAATATCATATTCTAAAACTACCCACCCATTCCATAATAACCATCTAAAATGACTGCTCCACGATAACAAAATAACTTTCATCTTAGATCGATTGACAAAAAATTATCAGTAAGAAATGAATGCTACAGGACTCTCAGGTCAGACCAGGAAACGCCCCTTTCCACTCTTCTCTGATTTCTAACATTACATTCATAAATAGGTTAGAAAGTAAAGCCAGGGAACACGAACTAGAGAAAGACAAAGTTGAAATGCATATCTGAAAATATCACAAAGGAGAATTCCTCTCTTTTGCAGAAACAATCCTCAGGACAAAGAGTAGCTTATTCTAGCTTGTGGAGAATTTCAGGAAAATGCACCATGAGGGAGCTTGGACAGTGAAAGCTGACCTAGAGAGATAGTAAAATCTAGAAAGTATCTTATAGCTGATATGCTCTAAATGCCTCATTTTGCAGGTGAGGAACCTGAGACATAGGCAAGTTAAACAACTTGCTTAGGTCATATAGAAATATGAGGCAAGAAACGCTAGTAGGAAAGGGAAGGGTGTCAAAGATGAACTTTCTCTTAACACTCTTCCCTAGTCCTGCAATTCATAAAAGTCTAGCTTCCTATACTATAGGCTTCTTGAAGTGAGGATCAATGTCTTATCTAAACCTTGTATCTCATCCAGGTCCAGCACAATACTCTGATATGCACCAAATAAAATGCTTGTTAAATTTTTGATGGAAAGTGAAAATATCAATGGATTTGGAATCTGAGGGCCTTTGACCAAATCTTAGCTCTTCTGTTATCATTGGGACCTTAGGTAAAGCACATCCCTTCTCTAGATCTGTTTCCTTAAATGGAAAACCAAGAGACTGACTAAGAAATGAGGTCCTTTCCAACTATAAATCTGTTTATGAGCATTTAAAATGAGAGGTGTACAAAAAAAAAAAAAAAAGAAAACCCCATTCATTTCCAAAAGGGAAGGAATGAAAAATAAGGGAAGATCCTCTGTCATAAGGGGCACTAGAAACAGTTAGGGCATCCTGCCCAGATATTGAACGGTGATGTTTACATTCCTTGAGAAATGTTTATATCAGTAAAACGTAGCCTGTATTGTGCTGTAATAATGCAATGCCCTAATTGCATTTCCCTCTGGGTCTGTTGCTCTCTGTAATTTTAGCAACTAGTGCAATGCTTGCTTACTATTTAAATACCAAATGAAATGATCACAATAGGCTAAATACTCCTTTCTGATACCCATAACTAATGACTAAAAAGGCAAGTTTTAAGCAAAGAAATTTAAGCAAACTGTTGTTTTGGTGCGTTATCTACCCTGCAGCATGGTTGTTAATCTTATTCTTCCTACAACTATTATGTAGCAAAATCTTAACAGTTTGAATTGATTAAGTAAAGCCTATTCTTATTTAGTAAAATGGATGAATAAGGCATATTTATTTAAAAAGTAATGTATGACTTACAAGAAAGAATAAATGAATGAAATATCATCTACTAAGTATTTGCAATGTACCAGACACTGTGCTAAATACTGACTATACAGATACAAAAGACAGAACCTATCCTTAAAGAATTTGCATTTTCGTAACGGAAAAGATCACATATGGAGGAGTGGAAGCCATGGAAGGGTATTTTGGTGCAGAAGGTTACAGGTATGGTGAATGAAGTCATAAGGGACTCGCCTGAATTGCCATTTACTGTTGGTATTGAAAGACTATTTTTCTGGAACAAGAAAAGAGGTAGGGGTATAAAGGAGGAAAAATAGACAGTATCATGGCAGTAAGGGAGAAGATGATGGAAAATAAAGAGAAGCATGCATGGAGCCCACCTAGATGTAGTGGTCTCCATAAACCATTCATTAATGGAAGAAAGAATATTTGGAGTTTAAAACTTCAGCTCTCCAACATATGATCTCAGGTGGGGACTGGGAGGTGATGGACAAATAAAAATCCCAATAATACATAAACTAACAAAAACTAGAGATAAAAACTAAGCTGGTGTTTTTATTTGTGTTGTGCTCCCAGGGAGGAATGTCATCTCCCAGTTCCAGCTAGTCTTCTTTGGCAGTCTGATGAAGCCCATGGACCCCTTCTTTACTAAAGAAAATAATACATTTTACTTAGAGATTAGTGAAAATGTTGATGGAATTTTGCTTCTTATGTAAGATCATGACCTTTTAGGGGAGATTAATGAATACCAGGTAAAGATTTCCTGTTATAGAGAGTCATTTAGACTACTGACAGGTTAAATGGCTTATCTAGTATGTGTCAAAAACAGAACTTGAATTCAGCCCTTTTTGGTTCAAAGGAGAGTTATCTATCCATTATACCTTCTTGCAATGCAAATATTAATTGGTATGACAAAATGTCCTCAGACAGAAGCTCTGGCAGGCAATGTCTAGAGAATCAGTAAGGATGATTTTAAATTAGCACATTATTTATTTATAGATGAATGCTGCTAAAGATTTGAAAATGATTGTTCTCTAACATTTTTGACATTTCATCTAGAATTTTATTTGCACTTTAAATATGCTTAATCTATCCCTCCTTCATGCTATTCATATATAAACATCAATTTAGTCTGTCTGTCCAATTTTTACTTTAATAAAATCCATATACTAAGACTATTCTCATGTCTAAAAACTATGCTAAATAGAAGGATAACATCTTAACAGGATTTTTTGTGACCATTTATTTTTATTTTTTGCATATAACACTATAATATATATAATATAACATGTTTTTTTAAGAAAAACAAATTTTCATTTCAGTTATGTCCAAAAATCTATAATTTTCCTTTCCCTCTCTCCCACATCTTCCCCTCCCCAAGAAGTCAAGTAATATGATATGGGATGTACATATATTATCACTTAATACAAACTTCCATATTTGTAATGTTGTGAAACAAGATACATATTGTTTACACTGCAGAAAATTTAATGAAGGAAATAAAGTGAAGAGTAGTATATTACAATCTGGTTAAATGGGATTTTTGCTCCAGTTTTGAAATGAGGTGCTAGGTAGGGCCTGAGAAATTAGAATGTTATACTGTGGAAGAGCGAAGATATATAATAGTGACCAATAATCCAAGATAGCAACAATAACTGAAATGTATGCAATGTTCTAAAACCATTATAAAGCACTCTACCTACTTTATATTTGATCCTCACCAAAACCTTGTGAAGTATTTACTTTAGGCAATTTCCATCTCCAAGATGTGGAGAGACTTGTCCATGATCACGCACAGTGAGAATCACATGCCATATTCAAACCCAAGTATTTGCTGACTTCTAATCCAATGCTATTACCACTACCCCAAAATAAATATTTGTACTTAGGTGGTAGAATTTGGAAAAGACTTTCACTAACATCTAGTTCAAATGCTTATCTTACAAATGAAGAAAGTAAGGTCTGGAGAGGTTAGTACAGTGCATGGCATATAGTAGGCACTTAAGTAAGTTTATTGAATTAAATTGAATTAAGTGACTTGACCAAGGTCACAGAGCTACTAATTAGGAGATCTAGTATTAGAACTTATATCATCTGAATGGAAATTCTATCAGGAAGGAAGGAAAGAAGGAAGGAAGGAAGGAGAAAAGGGGAAAGGAAAGAATTATACAGTGACAAATTCTTTTTTCTTCACCAGTGGACCTACTATCAAGAACTGAAGACCTAACTTCATTGAAGTGTGTAAGAGAAAGAAGAATTTTTAATTACTTGAAAAGTTTTTGATGTTTATATTTCTACCATATTCCAATGACTGTTATCCAGACTCAAAATACAGGCTGGTTTCTATCCTTTAATAGAAGAAGTAATTAAAAGAACACCTCTCTACTTGTTCAGTTGCCAAGGATAGAGCAGAATTCCTTTAAAAAAAATTGCAAGGGAGCCAGTATAAAAATAGAAGAAAAAGCATCTGAAGAGAAAGGATCCTGTCTGAATCTGATGCTTGGAGGGTAGAAGAATGTGTTTTAGAGGTTCAAAGAAAGGAGACCACTAAGTACTGAAGGAGTAGATGTTTACCTTCCAAAGAATGATGATAGGAAACAAGTGCTGTCAGGTAAGAGCTCATCTACTGAGGGTAAAATGAACAAGAGGCAAGTAATGATGGCTGACTGCCTGCCAAAAGGTGATAGGGAAGTGATATATCAGGATGACATGAATAATAGAGAGGTCAGCTGTCTTCCCAGAGCATGTATCCAGGACAGGTCAGAGAACCTCTGAAGATTCATCAAACCAGAAGACTATTATTCAGTTCTGGTGAAGTACACAGGAACAAATGGTGTTCAGAGAGAATCTAAAATTTCTTTGCCAGAAGAAGAAAGACTTAGGTTTTTTAACAGTGGCTATTAATCAGAGTCAAGGGTATTAACTGAAATTATGGATGTAAAACACTTGGGGGACCTTAAAGGACAATAGAAATGTTAGAAATTACTACCATACTTCAAACAAAGACAAAGAAGATCTGGGAAGAAAATAGCTTGAAAAGAAACTAGTATATCATAAACACATTTGGATTCTGGACCATAGCTTTGTTATAAATAAAACCAATTTTGGAGACTTTATAGTAATTTATAAGTATTTATTTGTAAAAGAGAAAGAAAGAGAGAAATAAAGTTTCCACCAATCTAACTTAAAGTCAGTTGCTAAGGTTGCAAGCCATAATTTCTGGATTTTTGTGTTTGGATTAGGAGACATTCCCCTCTCCCCAGTGCTTTCCAGAGATGGCTTATGTAGACAAGTGCCTGTTTGCTAGTGAGAGTTCCTTCTACAAGCTCAAAAAATGGCAGAGAAAAAGCCTTCCCACTTCTCCTGACCCTTTTATCTTGCTCATGATCTTACAACTACTCCACTTCCTATTGAACAATCTGAGTAATGTGTTCTGCTCTCCGGGCAGGTAATCATGCCACTCCAGTCAGTCAAGAATCTCTCCATCTATGCTGGCAAACTAAGACACATGACTGTCACCTCTGTGAGGTGACACTTCTGAGATCTAGTGGTCCTGTAGATGTTTAATTCACACAGCTTAAAGGACAGGATATATGAGCTCATAGTCAGGCATGTAGTGTGCTTACAAGAACTATTAAGGATATGTTTGTCAGTCTTGAAAAGTTATTAATTCACTGAATAAACATTCAGTAAGAGTCTAATACATACTAGACACCGAATATCCCCAGGCATTGGGAATACAAATATTATTGAAATATCCCCTACCCTCTAGTAGCTTATATGCTCTCAGAGGAAATTATATATGTATTTACATATGGAAGGATAAAATTTATACTAAGTGTTATAGGAATATGGGTACAAGGGAAATATAGAGATATAGTGATGGTGATGATGTATATCTATTTATGATCTCCTCAGCTGCAGTTGGTTGGAAGAACACCTACTCCTATTACCCTGACTGCTGCTGCATGTTATCCCTTTCCTCTAACAGCTGCCCAAGTAAGGACCCTCGAGAGGTTAGATAGATGGGTAACCTTTCAGGTCCAACCTGGGGTTGGATAAATTAGTATTGGGCTATTGATCTGCCTTGGATAACTTTCAGGATCTGACTGCATTTGACTCCCTTCCCAAGGACCATGACAGAAAGACCACTCAGGAAGGTACTTGTTGTTGAACACTCTTTTATAAACAGGGAAAGGATAACAAATTCAAGGATTGGGGATTAGAAACCCTATTGATCTATTATCTATAGACTAAATAACAATCAGGGCTAGAGGCTATTGATCAGGTGGAGGCTGGATATTTCATCTCTCCTCTACCTCCGGCCAAACCTGGTCACAGCCAAGCGAGAGAATAGAGAGGCTATTGCTGCAGATGTATTGATGTTCTTTATTCTCTCAGCTCTCTTATCACCAGGATTGGTGATTCACTAGCTCTCACAGTCTATCAGTAAATAGATTCAGGTTATTCCTACCCTCTTCTTCTTAAACCACGCAGCAACCCTTCAGCCACCCTTCAAACCACCTTTCCAGCCACCCACTGCCCAGATTGAACCACAGAGGTTGGCAGAGATCTGTGATCTCCAATTCTCAGCCATTAAGTCCATAGACTTCAGAGACCAGAGACTTCTCAGTCCAGAGATTTCAGTCCAGAGACCTCCTCCAAAGTGGCTGTGAGGGGTATTTATAGGGTGAGGCCAACCGACATTTGCCTCTGACTCACAGTACCTGGGAACATTCCAAGTCTCTCAACTGCCATCCCTGTCAGTCAAGGTGGCATCCATCTCTTTCCAGATTATTAAACATAATGTAAGTAAATCCAAAGTAATTTCTGAGGTGATCCACTAGCAATTGAAGGAATTGAGAAAAGCTTCCTTTGTCTTCTGCTTCGCAGAAAGCCAGTGTAGAGGCAGCTGAGGCAGAGTTGAAGAAGCAGGAACATGGATAGAAAGTCATGGAAATGGAAGATGGAGTGTTGTATATATGGAAAAGTAAATACACCAGGCAGACTGATTGTGACATAGATTGGATAAAGAGGAATAAATATAGTAAATCTGAAAATATCCACTACAGTCAGAAGAGAAAGGGTTTTACAACCAAACAGATGAGTTTGAGTTCTTTATACATTAGTTTTATTTTTGTTTTATTTACCCTAAAGGCAACGGGGAAGCACTGGAGTTCATTGAACAGTTGAGTGACATGGTCAGACCTGAACTTTAGTAATGCCAACTTGATAGCTATGATGGTAAAGAAGTATCAGGTGTTACTATTTTAATTCTGAATTCACTATACCACTTTGTTGTATAATAAAAAGCTATTTAAGATTATCTTGACTTTAAAAAGAAGAAGATTCTTTCAGGGAATTTTTTTCTTGAAAAAGATCTGAGAATTTTAGTGGATAGAAAGCTTTATATACCAATGACAAAAAATAAGAATAACGAATGGGATTCTAAGCTAAATTAAGAGAGTTACTCTATCCAGACTAAGAGTAATATACTCCACAAGCCAATAATGAGAATTACAGAGAGTAACATAGGCTTTTTTTAAATTTTTTTTAAACCCTTAACTTCTGTGTATTGACTTATAGGTGGAAGAGTGGTAAGGGTAGGCAATGGGGGTCAAGTGACTTGCCCAGGGTCACACAGCTGGGAAGTGTCTGAGGCCGGATTTGAACCTAGGACCTCCCGTCTCTAGGCCTGGCTCTCAATCCACTGAGCTACCCAGCTGTCCCCCAGTAACATAGGATTTTGAAAGGAAAAGCTTTCTACAATCGGAACTACTATATTAAAAATGAAATGATTTGAGTCAAATCATAGCTGATTCCTCCTCAAAGCAAGTCTTTAAGCACAAATTAGATAAACACTTAATAGAAATGTTGTAGCAGAATTCTTATTCAGAAGTTGGACAAATATGACCTTTTATTTCCCCTATTATTCTGACAATGTCTTTTGTTTCCAAAGAGAATAAGTGATCAAATAACATTTTTAAAAAGGGAACTAAAAATGTCCTGCAAGAAGAAATAATAAGAGATAAGCCATTTAAATTAACCACAGATAGAATAATATACTTATGAGTATATCTTCCAAAACAAATCTAGAAACTACATGAACCTAGAATTTAGAACTAAATGAAAAGTATAAAACCCTTTTAATGCAAAGTCAGATATAAGTAATTAGAGAAATATTAAATGTTCATGGGAAAGAGTATCAGATTTTGAACTATATAATAAAGCAGTAATTATCCAAACTATTTGGTACTGACAAAGAAATAGAAAAGTAGATCTGTGAGACAGAATGTACATATAACAAACACCTATAAAATATCATAGTTATCTTATGTTTGACAAAGGTTAAGTTCCAATTTTTTGGAATAATAATTCACTCCTTGGTAAAAATTGTTGGGGAAACTGGAAAACATTTGGCAGAAACTAGATATATATCAATATTGTAAATCATTTCCCAAGATAAGATCAAAATAGATATATGACCAAGGAATAAAGGGAGATATTATTTTTAAAAATTAGAACAGGTATCATGTTACCTATTGGATATGTGGATAGGAGAAGAATTAAAAGTTAAACAGAGGGGAGCAGCTGGGTAGCTCAGTGGAGTGAGAGTCAGGCCTAGAGACAGGAGGTCCTAGGTTCAAATCCGGCCTCAGCCACTTCCCAGCTGTGTGACCCTGGGCAGGTCACTTGACCCCCATTGCCCACCCTTACCACTCTTCCACCTATGAGACAATACACTGAAGTACAAGGGTTTAAAAAAAAGTTAAACAGAGATATAAAACATTGTGAACTGTAAAGTGGATAATTTTGAATGTATTAAATAGAAAAGGTTTTCTACAATTAAAACTAATGTAGCCAAGATTAAAGGGAAAGTAATAAGTTTGGGGGGGGATTTTATACATAGTTTCTTGGATAGAGATCTCATATCTGCAATATATAGAAAGATTTGTCAAATATATAAGAATATGAGCCATTCCACAACTGATAAATGGGCGAAGTATATGAACAGACAGTTTTTGGATGAAGAAATCTATCTGTTCATATCTTTTACCCATACATAGTCATATAGAGGTATATGGAAAATGTTCTAAATCATTACTGATTAGAGAAATGCGAAGCAAAACAAGTCTGAGATGTCATCTCATACCTAACAGATTGGCTAAACAGAAAAAAGAACAAATTGAAAATTTGTAGGCATCCTATCCTATCCTATTCTATCCTATCCCATCCTATCCTATCCTATCCTATCCTATCCTATCCTATCCTATCCTATCCTATCCTATCCTATCCTATCCTATCCTGTCCTGTCCTGTCCTGTCCAGTCCTGTCCTATCCTATCCTAAGTTCAACAAAGAAAAAGAAAAAGAAACTATATGTTAAAAATATATTTATAGCAGCTCTTTTTGTGATGACAAAAAACTGGAAACTAAAAAGATGTCCATCAGTTGAGGAATGGCTGATCAAACTGTGGTATATGATTGTAATCAATACTATTGGGCAATAAGAAATGACAAAGAAGATGATCACAAAAAATCCTTTAAACACTTGTACGGAGTGATGCAAAATAAAGTAACAGAACCAGGAGAATGTTATACACAGTAACAACAATAATGTGTAATGACTGACTATGCATGATTTAACATTATCACTCAGGCAAGGATCCAGTACAACTCCAAGGAACTCATGATGAAAAATTATATCCATTGTCACTAAAAGAATAGATGGGTCCAAATGCAGATTGAAACATACCATTCTTCACTTTCTTTACTCCATGAATTTTTCCCTAGTGTAAGTAAGAGGTGTCTTGTTTTAATACACAGGAAACAAGGAAATATACATCATATGAAAATATATGTACAATCTATATGATACTATCTTATTCTTATGGATAAAGCAGGGATGGGAGGAAGTAAGGAAAAAATTGAGATACAGAATTTTGGACCTAGCTAATATAAGAATTTTTTTTCTTGGATAAGTATATTCATTATAATTTATTACATATTTATAATAAATCATATGTATTATTATGTTATATATTGTTATTACATATGTTTTAAATGGTGACAAAAATCTTTCATAATCCTTGTTCATACACATACTCATACATATAGGTTTACATATATGTGTACATACATGTTATTTATATATGTACATGTGTTGTTAATTCATTTTATTTCTGATTCCATAGTTTCAGTTACCTTCATCTTTTTAATCTTCATCACCATCCTCAATTACATTTTATTGAACCAAATCTTTCTAGCACATAAACTATTCTTTTAAATATATTAAGTCCTTTCGGAAACAATACAAGCTTTTACAGGGCCTAAGGGCACAATTTAGCAGAGCACTAGCTGAACATATTAAACATCTGTTCATGTCTTTAAAATACTGGTTTTGATATTACCCTTTCAGTCACTGCTTACTGATTTTCTTTAAACTCAAACCAGAACTTTAAAAGTCAATCACTTCAATTCAACAAGAATTGCCAAAAGCCACAAGATGCCTAGCTCTTTGATTATACACAAATATTCACACATAAACATGTGCACACACAGATTCACGCGTACAATAAAGTTCACCTCATAAGCTTCATTGTGGTAAGGAAGTGACCCTAAACTCTACAGAGTTGTATAGGTATAGGAAAGCAAAAGCTCAGGCAGCTCCTAATGAGCTTAGAAACTTTATGCACAGGTCCTGAGATAGACTATGAGTCTCACACCCAAGAACCAGTTTAGCTAAGAGGGAGAAGTTCCTCCTTAGAACACCAAGTTGGATTTTTTTAGCTATAGTTCTCAAAGAACACATAACAAGGAATAGAAAGATTGTCATCAGTGCCAGGGTAGAGAAAGTTTATACTTTCATATAACAACAAATCACCAAGTGCCCAGAAATTTCCTTATGCAGCATCTTTATCAAGAATAGAATGGAAAATAAGGGAAAGGAAAGGAAAGGAAAGGAAAGGAAAGGAAAGGAAAGG